>NC_036449.1:20667067-20983317 GCF_002775205.1 Xiphophorus maculatus | reverse complement strand
CTTTGAAGGCTTCTGTTTGGAGTCATGTCGCTTTTACTGTTATGGCTTCTGGCTGCATTTCTCACTGAGTTCAAAGTGTTTTTGCTGTTTGTAAATAGTTCCCAGGATGCTTAAAAGACTACAAGCACATTTTTTAGGTAACAGTTTACATTAAACCAATGTTTTTCTGTGTGCTGTGTCTTCCTGTAGGATGCATCTCCTCCAGGTCCCTCTCCATCCTCAATGGGGATACCGCTTCCCCCCAAAGTGGCGTCTCTTACCTCTGAGCTGTTGGCCCATGCCAAGGTGCAGCTGCCACTCAACATGTGAGTACTTCAGGCTTCTTCTCACTTGCCCGTTGCATATGTGCCAGATGTACAAGCAAGATTTCACAAACTACTTCCTGACATTGTTAGAAATGTTGACTCTGTTGTGCCCAGAGCTATTGGCCATGTTTCACCACCTCTGAAACCACATTTACTCCTTCACCGGTCAAGGATAAAATCCCCCTTCAGAGAGGAAAAACACAGTTCACTAAGCAGTGTGTGGCTTGGATTTTTAACAAGCTTTACCATTTCTAAAAATTAAGACACCAAGAACTCTGACAGCGGGCTGTTCATGTTTTTTTTTTTTCTAGCATTGTTGGCAGACTTTTGTAGTAGTGTGGAGATAAGAAATGACATACTGGACAAAAGTAGGCGCATGTTAATACGATTGAAAAGTAATCTTGTTTCTGTAAATTAATTCCAGACTTATATACATTGTTGTGAAAATGTACCTGTCTATTCATAGATGTGTTTTTGTCATTCACTATTTAGATGTTTCAGATCATCAAACAAAATGTATTATCAGACAAAGAGAAGCTAAGTAAATGCCAACAGCATTTTAAGGGGAAAAAAAAGATCTAAACTAGCCTGGCTCTATTGGAAAATCTATCAGCTCACTAATGTAATTATTATAGTGCCATCCTTGTCAGACCCACCTGCTGTTAGGCATTTCCAATAACAAGCAATGAGTTTATTACTGCACTGTGAAAGAATGTTGGCCCCCTTAACTTTGCAGAATTGTGTTAATTCTGCCACAATTCGGGGTTTTCAAGCACAATGACCTAGTTAGACCATGTTAATGCATTTCAGTGAGATTTATGTCCAGACTTTGACTAGGCCACTGCCATCTGCCATATTATCTTGAGATGGCTTTCTTTTTCTGTAGAGCTATTAGTTTTACACCAGAAGTATGCTTTAGAAGTGCACAACTTTTAAAGAATACAACTTATATTTCATCAGAATTTCTTTCTTTAAATCTTGGGCTTCAGCAATAGTTTGGGGAAAAATCAGAAACAAATTTATTCTCTTGAGTTTGTTTAGATCATTGCATGATGTTTTGCGTTTCAAGATCTTTTAACCTTCTCTATTTACGGGATTTCTTCACAATTGCTGTGACTTTAAACTTGCCTATAGTCAGCTTGGGTATTTCTCTTATAAATAAAGCCATAACTTCAAACCCATTTTTTGTAATTTAATTGATTAAATTTCAAACTGATTTAACTAGGATTAAGAATCTAAAACAAAACAAAAAAAATCAGGTCATACTAATTAAATCACATTTGCTGATTAGACATTTTTACCAAGCACTTCCAAACTCTTCTCATGATCATAAACAAAGGTGTTTTTTTTAGATTTAACTTCAGCATTTGTTTCACTGAACACATAAAAGCCCAGTCTCTGAGATCTGTGAGTCTACAATATCATCACCATCGTTCGGACTGGATGTGAGTCAAATCCAGGAGCATTGTCGGCTTTAATAATATCACCTTCCCAGTAGCTTAACAGGAACACAAGCACACACACATGCACACCCCTACACACATACCAAAACAGAATGGCTTTGTCCCACTGATGAGGTCCTACGTTTTCATCTTGACCTGGCAACTATTCCTGTTGCCAAGGGGAGACGGGAGACAGTCCCCACATCTGTTGCTATGGTAACGAGGAGGTAGCACATATATGGCTTGTTTACTCTGCGATCTCATCTAGTCTGGCGCTACGGACTATAAATGTCTCCCGGAGACAGGTCCATGAGCTCATTTATATGTTTACACAGGGGGCAATTACTAACTTAGTCATATCCATCCAAGAACAAAAGTATATAAATATAAATATATATGAACTACATTTATCTTCTGAACCGGTAAACAAGCACTTATTGATCAGGGATGCATTTATAGCAAGAGTTCCCATTCAGAAAGCAAACCCATTCAGCCAGCCTCAAGTGATCACACACAGAGACATGACCTGAATGCTGGATTGGTTTGTTATTTTTAAGTGGAGACTGACAGTTTTCACTCCTCACCTAAGTTGAAGAATATGACCCTCTGCTGTTGTTCAACAGTTGTCCAAATATAGTTATTTCCTCAGCATATTTGTCAAGTATATTCATTGAGAATTGATTTTTATCTTTCTTTTCTAACTAAAAAAAAAAAGTAATTAAAAAATTTTAATAAACACACATGAACATCTGAGCAACAGACAGGAAATATTTTATCACAATGTACAATAATTGGTGGGAGGTTCAAACCAAAATGTCTTTGTAATCTGACAAAGATCCAGTTGTGGCTGAAAATGTCTTTGTGAGCATCACAAAGGCGAATTCATTCAGGAGAGACAGACAATCAGTGGAGCTCAGTTGTCTGTGAGCTTGTATTGCTTGACTTTGAGCTCTACTATGAACTATTGATAATAATGTACTTGTAAAGCTGCTAGATTTCTAAAATAATTACAGTCATGATAATTTTGCACAGTGGCACAGTTGGTAGCACTGTTGCCTTGCAGCAAGAAGATCCTGGGTTCGATTCCCGGCACAGAGTCTTTCTGCATGGAGTTTGCATGTACTCCCTGTGCATGTGTGGGTTCTCTCCGGTACTCCGGCTTCCTCCGACAAAAACATGACTGTCAGGCTAATTGGTTTCTCTAATTTGTCCCTAGGTGTGAGTGTGTGTGTGTGTGTGTGCATGATTGTTTGTCCTATTTGTCTCTGTTGCCCTGCGACAGACTGGCGACATGTCCAGTGTGTACCCCACCTCTCGCCCGAAATGTTTCTGGAGATAGGCTCCAGCACCCTTCCCGACCCCACTAGGGACAAGGGTGTACAGAAAATGGATGGATGAATAATTTTGGTCAAGATTGAAATTCTGAAAATTTATTTTAAAATTCTCCCTAAGCTTAGAAATGCATTGCATTTATTGTGCTTATAAAGGACAAATGTAAATTTTCTCCAAACTTTGCTTTTCTATTTATAATTTTCTGAATTTTGTATTTGATAATGTAGGCCTTCACCTTAAAAGTGTCTAATTATGTAATTAATGCCAAGCCCAACCAAGCCCCTAGGCCAGTGGTTCTCAAATGGGGGTACATGTACCCCTGGGGGTACGTGCAGGTACTGCAGGGGGTACGTGAAGCTTTTCAAAATATCTTTAAAAAATCAGTAGGCTCCTCATAATAAGTCTTGGGAAAAATTATTTTGTAAAAAATTCGATAAAATATAAATGTGTGTTCATGCACTGAATTTTATATTCAGTATTTAGTTTCAATATCCTTTAAAATAAAACGGTTTGACTGGTTTTATTCCTTCCTGGTGGTCACCGTCTTCTGTTTTTCTTTTTTGTTTTACCATGCAATGTTTGCAATATGGATGTATTTGTCAGGTTCACTGATATAAGTTGTTTGGCTTTAATAAATCAGACAGTGATTTTACAGCACTGTACCTCTTTTTAATTCCAAAAATGTTTTGCCCGTGTCAGGGGGTACTTGACTAAAAATATATTTTTAAGGGGGTACATCACTGAAAAAAGTTTGAGAACCACTGCCCTAGGCTACTGAAGATTTGCACTGCCGGCCCGGCCTGGTTTCACACCCAGGTTGTGTGTCTTTGTATTATCCCTCAGCTTTTTTGTGATTTTTTTTTTTTTTTTTGGGAGCCAAAAATCTGAATAAAAATTTGTTTATTTAGTTGAATTAGTTTAATTAGTTGCACAGTCCTTGCTCAGATTATTACTTACTCATTAACAAATACTTACATCTTATTTTGGATGTTGGCAAAAATAGAGATTTCTTTTTATTTTTGATATTATGTTCCCATTTTCTTTGAGCCATCCTGATGATACCACAAACTGCTTAAAAACCTTTTGAGGTCGACGCCCGCCCTGAGGCGGGCATGACGTCATGTTTCTGTGTGTGTTTTTTGCTCCAATGTGATAATAAATTTTGTCAAAATGAAACAAACACTGTAAAATCACAAAGTTTAGGATGTTCTGAAAATAATGATACCAAACAAGGTAAGGTAAATAGTTTTTATGGTGAAAATATAAGGGTAAATTCAAAATTAGACCAAAACGGCCATTTAGACCCAAGACTCCAAAGGGTTAAGCTTGCATGTGTTTTTCCTAATTCTGGCAATTAGATTTTAATCAGATCATTAGATATAGATGCATGATTTGAGATGCCCGCTAAGAGATTTGCAAACATTGATGAATCCTTCAACGTTTTTACTCAATTTTACATTAAATTTACATCCTACTGCCTTTCTTGTCCAGATATTTAGCTCTATACGCCTACAAGCCCCAGAAAGCTGACGAGCTGGAGCTAAGGAAGGGGGAGATGTACCGGGTGACAGAGAAGTGTCAGGATGGATGGTTCAAAGGCACCTCACTAAGAACTGCCGCCTCTGGAGTCTTTCCAGGAAACTACGTCACTCCCGTGTCCAGGTTAGTGGAGGTTAGACAAAACAGCAGTAATATTTTGTCTTTATGACATAAAGATAAAACAGAAATAGCTTTGATAGTTGATGCCTAACGGTCAGTATTTCTTATTATTTTGGCCGTCTTCAGTGGGAATGATTGGCTTAAAGGAATTTAAGAAAAGGACCATTATTAAAATTGATCTTGGACAAATAATTTTTCTTATTGTTTCTTTTTTTTCATATTTATTGTAATTACACTTAAAACTGAATTGTACAAATTAAAGCAGTGCAAAGATTTGGCACATAAAAGTTTAATTAAAAATAACTGAAAAAAATTGTTTTAATATGTAAAATCATTTATATGTTTGACCACATGCATGTCGTAAATGCATAATTTTTGCTACGGTACAACCACAAACTGTAATGAAATTTGCTTGATTTATACGTGATTGGCCCACACAAAGTGATAAATATTTGTAAATTAGAAAAAAAAAATTCATGGGTTTTGAATTATTCATAATTAAAATCTGAAATGTCAATTTGCATGTGATACCTGTAAATAAAATCCAGTAGAACCAGTTTTCTTCAAAATTCATCTAATTAGTTAGTAGAGTAAACTTCTGTGTGATCTAATCTTACTATAAATACACCTGTGAGCACTTTAAAGAGTATTAGCATCTGGTACAAAGCAATGTCTCCATCTTTAAACATCTCACACAGTACTGATCAGTCTATCATGCAAAAAAATGGACAGAGATGCCAAAATGAAAACCTACCAAGAAATGGTAGGTTAATCAGATCTAAACTCACAAGCAAGGTTAGGAAAGCACTAATCAAAAGACACCCTTGTGGCGCTACAAAGATCCACAGCTGAGGGAAAATCTGTTAAAAGAACAACTCTCAGTCTTGCACTATAAAAACATTCTACCTGTAATAGTGGTAAAAAAGACAGCTACTGTTGGGGAAAAGAAGGGTGACGAAGGTGTTTTGGTCAGAAAACTGCATGTCTCAGTAATGAAAAGATAGATGGAACTAAATATGGAGCAGTACTGGAAGAAAACCTGTCACAGACTACTTGACATTGGGTTGGAGGTTCACTCTCCAGAAATAAGAATGCCAAACATGCAGCCAGAGCTAACCTGGAATGTAGCTCCGGCTGTATGTTGGATCAAAGTATGTCCTTGAGTTAGAATGGCAAAATCTAAGTCCAACTTACAATCCAGTCTTTGGCAAGACTTGAATATTGCTGTTTACTGATATTATTGAACCAGTTTGATCAATTCACAAGAAATTAGAATAAAATCCATTGAAATTTTATATTGAAACCTCTCAAAATGTAAGGACTTGCCTTTTGCAAAGAATTATGACACATCCAAGCTTAAAAAACAGTTCAGGTGTTTTATTTAAAGGTGATACATTTAAAGGCGGCCGTTATAAATAGGAAAAACGCAGGGAAAAGGGATCAATGTAAAGATAGATAAAATGTGGTTGTGAAGTGTAAAATTGGAGATAGCTGAAAGAGAAAACAATACAGCTTGGAGAAGAAGAAGAGGTAAAAAACAAAACAATCATATGAAGAGAGAAAACTGCAGCCAGAACAGCAGGTTTACTTCTCAAGTGTGTATGAATGGCTGCTTCACATTCGACGCTTATGCAATCTCAGAGAGAAAGAGAGAGAGGCAAGATGAACGCATAATCAAATGAGAGGCAATTTGTTATTTTTTACGCAAGCATACTCTCTTCTCCTCCTCCCACTCCTCCTTCCTTACTACCCCCTCCTTTGTCTGCAGTGCAGCTCAGAAATTTCTCTGTATGATAATGAGAGGCTTTCAAAATTGCTCATACACAGAAAAAGATTTAAGCACAAATTTGTGTGTATGGCAGTCTGTTTTCATACAGTAAAAGGACACGTGAATGGTTTTGAACGCAGAAATATATTGTCATCTTTATGGTCACAAACTGGAGTTAAAGCATTTGTAGGGACATTTGGAAGCATTCTGTGCCAAGCATGCAGAAGAACCAGATGCATGACTATTTAATATCCATACAGAACCTGAAATCAAATAATCTGGGAATAACTCAGTTGTGTCTTTTGTTTGAAACACACACTCATGTGCTCACGCATAAAAAGCTATAACTCTGTATGTGTCTGACGGGAAGTCGATGGGAAGCCATAAGAGTGTGAATACCGCTGCGTCAATAATGTTCAGTTCACTGTTCTGCCATTCAGCACTCTGCAGACAGAAACACGAGCAGCCTGCAGCAGCATATATGATGCAGCAGGACACTACATCGTGCTGATCCACCAGTCAGACAATAATAGTGACATTACTCACTCTGACAGAGCTTACTAGTACTGTTTGCGGCATCTGGTATGCTATCATAAACTAAAACCTGCATCACTTTTAATATTTTGTGCCCAACAAGCAGGAGAGTACCTATAGCAATGCTTGCAGCAAAATGTGGTGCTTTGAGCTAAATTTTAATATCAGATGAGAATAGCTCTCTTCAGTTCTCTTTCCCTTTTTCTTTCTAATTATCATGTTTTCTTCATGCACCAGGATAATTTCTTCTTGATGTCAGTGAATGTATTTCTTTAGCACGGATTGCTGGTGCTAAAAAAGATTCTGGCCGTACCTCACAGCATCCACATTCAGCAGCAATAAAACAAAGCATGAATTAATAAGATGGCAAAAATTAGCATGGAGCTTTTCGAGGTAGGAGTCCATGGTGGTGAAACTGGCACTATGATTTTATGATGAGATATGAGACATGAGTAGAAAAAGTGCTGGTAGAATAGTAACAAAAAAGGGAAGAAAAACTCTGTTTCCACTACATGTTTTTAATGTGATTTTGTGTAACATTTGTCTTAGTTGGAGACACTTTTACTCTGAAGTGTTGTTTTTGTCCTGGTGTTGTAAGCAGACATGAAAAACTAACAGACAATGCCCATACTTCTGCAATACCTGGCCATACCTTTAGTACTGATCCCTCTAATTTCCATAAGAACTAGACTACAGCTACATAATAGTAATACAACAGAAGGTTGTATTGTTTCTGATGAATATTGGAATAAGATTGGATACCATTACATATTACACAGACGAAGGGGACATAGTGAAGTTCAGAATCTAAAACTGTTGTCACCTCTTTAGCTGTACTCTAGTGCAAATGTATGTAAAACAAAAAAAATCCCTCCCTACTTTTTTCTCCTGTTAACGCTCATTATTATTCATGAGCTGAGTAACATCCATTTGTGTAAATAAAAAGTTGAGAAACGGTGCACTAAAAAGCTTTTTAATCAAAGCCAGGAACATATGAAAACCACATTTTTTTTTATAAAAGCGTTTATTATTTTTATTGGCCTTTCGTTAGAGGTTTCACCCATATCTTTGAAATTTAAGCAATCTGTCAAATCTAAAAAACCTTTACATACAATGTATGAGAATACTATGAATATATCATTTTATTACAACCAAAAAATGGTTGTTTATTTTTAACTTTGTAAAAAGATCTGTATTGTAAAATAATGTAGCAACAATTTTCCTGTTCAAATCACCATCTCACCATTGTGGTGGTAGGTTCCTTAAATGTCACTTCAGGTGGTATAATTACCATTTCCATTTACTTGTTTTATTTTGGTGGGTACGTTTTGTATGTAGTTGAAGTTAAAAAAAAGTGTTTTGAATGTGATTTTAAAAGCATAATGAGCACAAAAATCCCCCCAAAAAACACAGACCATTTTGGCAAACTGATAAATCGGCATGTTTCTCCTGTCTCTTTTTCAAAGGGCTCCATTTGGACTTGTATCTCCTCGAGGTTCGAGTTTGTCCAGTCCAGTTGGAGGAGGGGGAAATGGGTACAGTCAAGCGGCAGGTAAAATCTCAGACCCTTCATCCCCCGGATCTCCAGGCCCCTCGTCGTCTCGTCCCGCCACTCCGCTTGTGACCTCAGCAAACTGCGTCAACAGTGTCAGCCCCGCGTCCTCGCCGCAAACTGCCGCCGCCCAGCTGAAGAACTGCCTGCGTTCCAGCCAGCATGTGGCCAATCAGGCCCGCACTTCAATGCAGCTGGGTAAGCAGAAATACGTACACAGAATGTTTATTTTTGAGTTAAAGCAACAAATTTCAGTTTGACTCTGTAAAAGCTATTTTTAGGTAGATCAAATTTACATGATTCACTTGGACACATTAAAATTATAGAAATTCAGCCTTTTTCATTTCTAAACTGAACAACAATTAACTTGTATATTTGCAGCATAATTAAATTTCCTGAAAAGATGTCAAAGAAGGGATTCTTCCCGCAGAATATTTAATTAACAAATTAATAGAAATAAAAGGGATTAATTAAAGACGTTTCTTTTTTAATGCTGTTTGCGCAGTTTCAGCTCAGGCTATTGACTCCAAGCAGCAGAGTCCTTATCATTTAGGATCCTGGAGCATTTTAGCCCCTTTTGTTCTTGATTAGAAAATAATGGAATATCGAACAGTCATTAATTCCGGTACCTACTATAGTAGGCACAGGTCCAGTTAACGTCCTCTTTGTTTAATTGTCTTTCTCTTGTACATTTGTCTTGTTCTTTTTCTTAATGTTTTTAAGAAATCATCATTTTTAGAGTCACCAGTCAAATAGAAATGAGCATCATGTAACAACAAAACAGTACACTGTACTGTATGTGCAATCCAGTGTGCAATTAAGATTAAACTTCTGCAAATGTGAAAACTGGTCAACAACACAAACTGCAGTGTGAAGTGGTGAAGCAGACACAGTGGACCCAGTTGCTGAGAGAAATGATGATGGTTTAATGGTGAAGAATGCACAAATAATCTAAAACTCCAAGCAGCACAGCTTGAGCAGAAAGGCTAAGGCTCGCCACTGGTAACAAAAACCAAGACGCGACAGGAACGAGACAGAATCGACAAGGACCCGACAAAGACACAGAAACACAGATGCCATTAAATACACAGAGGGTAATAAGGGAACGAGATACACCTGGGAACAATCAAGTTGTAGACAGGACAACACGGAGACTGAAAAGACACAGGAACTTAAAATAAGCACACGGAAATCCTCACAAAATCTTATTAATATTGCAAGAAATTAACCAGGAACGAAAAAGTACGTTATCTTTTAGTTTTAACTCCCTTTTCCATTAACTAAATGTAGATGTTTTGGAATTGTAATAGAAAATAACAATTACAGTGCCTTTCAGTATACTTGTTTATTTTTACAGCAGCTTGCTTCAAAACATGCTGTAATCTGTATAACAGACTGTGAGCATTTTGCTTCAATAAATGGATGACATTTTGTACTGACTTACAAACTTACCCAGAGTTGGGCAACAAGCCTGATTTAGGAATGCAGCGATATAAAAACTTGAGCTGATATTGATATTTGATATAAATATTGCTGTTATGGCTGATAACCAGTATTTTTTGATAACATAAATATATTTCTGCATGTTTATGTATATGTATTTATTATCCCCTACCGTTGCGACACCATGAAGAAATGACCACACCACTGACATTGCTTCAGTTAAACACCCTGCAATCCTGCACTGAATCATTATCTCTGTCACATGCCCAAACAAGTACCACATGGACAACCACTCTGCCTCCCAAAACACTCAGACAATAACAAGATAAAGACAAACAGTGATTATTGGTATTGGCCTGGTTTTGCTTTTCGAGACCGAAACCAATTTGCTAAAAATGACTAACATCAGCCATGACTAATAATGGCAATATATTGCGCATACCTAACCTATTGGTTGGGTTTAAACTCCAACCAGCACCAGGAAACCAAGCAACTTTACTGAGTTTACGAGGATTCTTGTTTGGCTTTAGGCCAGTGGTCCCCAAACTACGGCCCGCGGGCCAGATGCGGCCCGCCTCCACATTTGGTCCGGCCCCCTGAACAATACCAGAGTATTTTCATATATGTGCATTTTTATTTGATAAGTTGGACTTTTGCAATAAAATGTTCCTTAGTAATGAACTTTATTTATTATTAACTATTACTTAGTAACTATTTTATACATGCATATAATTGACCCTAACCCTTTTTTTTATGTGGAGAACCCAGTGTTATTTGGTTATTATTTATTTCATAAATAGTGTTATTTCCTGACTTTTGTCCTCTGAAGAATCCAGAAAAGGTTATTTGATTGTGCTTTCTGAAAAACAATACATTTTTATGTTTAGCACTCTTACAATCGTCACACTTTTTCTGTTACAAACTGACCCCAGCCCCCCATCAGAGAAGGGACAAGTTATGTGGCCCTCACAGGAGAAAGTTTGGGGACCCCTGCTTTAGGCAATAAATGATTTTGGTTTCCCTGAAATTACCTTCATGCTCAGTTGTAAATGCCACAAACTAAGAAAATTAAATTACTCTGACGGTTGGACAATGGAGATAGTTTAGGATTTAAGAATAAATCTAGATTGTTTACTATTCAGGTTCACAACAGCCCATTAGTGAAACTACTTTTTTTTAGATAATTTACTATTTAGATTTTGTTTATGTCTGAGGTTTTGCTCGTTTGTTGGCTTTAGGTTTAAATTAGCAATAGGAAACTAAATTATTCTAATAATTCTTTGTTAAAGTTAGGCGTAGTGTACAAAGCCTCTTGTTTAGGTGATTAAAGTAGCTGATTGTGCCAAGTTTATCATTTCAGTTGTATTTCTACAAATAAGAATGTGATCTTAAATCGCCATGACAGGAAATGAAACTACAAAGAACCTTTTAAGGAAACTAAACTTCAGTGTTAAGATTTGTCAGGAAGTGTACTTTTTTATGCTTAGGAAAAACATGGAAAAACTGTTCTTGTGGCAAAACCAAATCAATAAACCAAAGTCAGTAGTTCATTTTATTCATAGGATATTTATTCATAATTATTTAGTTATGATTAGGCGATATGATTAATCACTTCCACTGAGCCTAGCTTTGTTGTTGTGCTTAGACACCAAAAAGAGTTAGGGAAACTAAACTATACTTTGTTAATACTAGGCAGGACATTTGTTTAAGTTTTAGCACTTATTGGAGACACTGAGTTTAGGTTTTTCCCCTCGTTTATGCACCAAGAACCATTTAGAACACTAATATGACTCGGATCTGTTTAAAATATGTTTGAGAAACACGTTGCAGCACAGGATGATTTAGCAACACTCCTGTGTTACTCTATCCAAGCAAACATGCAAGCTAACCCCACATGTGGAAAAACACTGAAATACTGTGCTCTGATCTTTCAGTGTTACTATTTGTGCTACAAGCAATCACACTCACACATACACACACCCCCACGCATATACACACCTACACAGACTCACACTGTTGCACTAGTACAAGGTCTAGATCATATCAACCTTGCTTTCCACTCGGAGTCTATTCATCTCTTCAATACCCCTTTCTCTCCTTCTCTTTGTGTCGTTTTTTTCTCCCTCTGAGAAAATAATGCTGAAGGTCTCTTTGGGAAGGCAGAAGAGTACACACTCAGAGAGCACTGCCAAGATTAACACACACACACACGCAGATATGCGCACACCCACATTCATACACACACACAAGTGAACTCACAAACTGACAAGCACACAGCCGAATGACATCACTGTGCTTTTTGTTTTATGGAGGCGTAATGACAGAGCTCCTCGTTTCTCTCCCCATTTTTTTCCACTTTTTTTCCTCCCTTTTCTCTTGTTGCTTTGTGTCTGTCTCTCTCTCCCTCACACACACACACACACACACACGCCGACACGCATCTGGTCTCAATTACAAAATAAAGTATGTGCATAGTTCTGGCATTTAGTGGTTTTATCACATGACCAGCTCACCTCTCTGAAGGATGTTTTTAGTAGCCTGCTGCAGTGTAGCAGAGCAGGTGGCTAGAAAACCCAACTGTTTCACATTATATTTATATGGATTTTTATTTTTGAGTGCCTTAGCTAAGATTTTACAATTTGAGGGTTTAGATTTGTCTTTTAAATTAAAGATGTTAGTAAGAATGTCAATAAGGGAATTTGACTAGGAAACTGCCACTTTCGACCAACTTTGAAGCTGGACTAACTCAGAAGTTCGTACTATTGTTGGTCACTACAACACCTCTTACCTAAATGAACAGCAAATGTTCATAGAAGTAGTTTTAAGGTAAAGGTAATACATTCATAATTATTGTATCAGCAGATTACTAGTCAGATCATTAAAAATGATTATTTCAAACATTATTTTCCTGATTTCTGTCATCTTAGTGTAACCCTTGCATTTGTTTTTGTTTTAGTCCATAGTCCACCTGCTGGAAGTCCAGAGCGCCCCACTGTGTCCATCTCCCCGTTGCGTCCTCAGAACTCCTCTCCCTCACGCTGCGCTGGCCAGTCGGGTCGTCCCCTCTCCATGGTGTCTCCAGGACCCAGCTTAGGCCCCTCCCCGCTCTCCTCCCCAGCTTCACGGCCCATCCTCCCTCTCTCCTCCCCTCTCTCCTGTCTCACACCTCCCAACGTCTCTGCCGTGTTTCTCAACGGTGAGCCGGCCAGTCCGCTGCAGCCGCCTTCTCCTGGTCCCTCCCACGCTCTCACCCAGGGTGCCCTAGCACCCAAAGTGGAGAAGGTAGGACTTCTGCCCACTTGCAATTAAAAGACAACTTCTCAGAATTATATATTATAAGTTATTGATTTTTCTTTTTGCCAGCAGCTAAAGGAAAGATTATCAAAATCTAAAATAGTTTCTTTTTTTTAACCTACATTCATTCATTACTGGCATTAATATCCACTAATGAGGATGTAGAAGAACAGTATTTTAAAAGGCAATGCCTTGTGCAAATGTGACTTTTCTTGACTCCAGAGATTGTATTCCTGCTGTATATCTTGCCACTTGTGATTTAATTAACTTGTCAAAGTCAAATTAAATAAGGATTTCGTCAAATATCACCTTATCCTCCTTGTTTTTGTAGGTCTGTATTGTACAGGTTTTACATCTGCATGTGTGTATGCACTGCGTGTGCAGACTTGCTTAGTGTCATTTGCCCAGGGCTTTGGTACAACTGCTCAGCGACCCTTGTGCACCAGCAGTGAAGGATGCCGCCGAAAGCTTGCATTTGTCTCAGCTCCATTTGTTTCACTGTTGGCTTCACGCTCTGGGACAGCTAATCTAACTACATGGCTGCCTGACAAACAGCTCATTGACTGTGGAACAGCATGCAGAGGCTTTGTTTACATCAGAGATGGCCTGGAATCTTCTTGTAAAACCTCGACTCAGAGATTTGTCCCACATTTTGATCATATTAAAAAAATAAAATAAAATACGTTGGCAATTCTTTAATCCACCCACTTGAATCAGGAAAGGTCTGAAATTTAAGTATTTTTTTCTGTAAACATTTGGGTGAAGAAAGATTAGTGTTTCCAGACTTTACTTCTTATTCTGCTGTCAAAAAGATATATCCATCCATCCAGATTTCCCTTCACCCATCTAGCCATCATTGTTTGTTCATCTGTCCATTAATTTGTCTGTCTGTCCATCCATCTATCCATCCGAGGACCTTCTTTATCCAGTCAACAGTGCAACAACATGCACCACTGTGCAACCCTTTTTGAAGAGTCTTGAATTCAAACTTGAAATCTGAATTTTGCCTCCACCAAATCTCCCCAAGCATGCTATAATTATAAGACTAGCAGGTGTGCGAGTCAGACTCTTACAGTCCAGTTAATATTTTTGCAAGTTTGAGCAGGGGAAGACGGAGATAACCAGGTCTGAAGTCATATTTTACTCGTGAGAAAATGACAAAGCATCTATCCCGACACAGTTTAGGTTAAATCTGTGTTTGACACGCTGTCTGGAGCACAGCTGCCGCTACAGACCATGTCGGTCTGGATGCTGCACACTAGTTTCCAAAATGACTGTACTCACGGGGCAGCTGCCAAGGAAAAAAGCTGTCGAGGGTGCTCAGAGGATTTCAGGTCCTGAAAAGTGCAGGACATGCCAAGAAACATGTTGGAGATGGTTTAGATATTACTGGCCTTAGTTTCCATTTAAACAGAACTGTATTGAACATATGTTTCCCCCTTCAAGTTTTCCGTTTTGTCAAATTTAACTCGAAAATAGTTGTGAAATGCCACCATCTTGGTCTTAAGTCATGTTAAGACATGAGATTGTCATAATCCACTGAAATGGATCAGTTCTCCAGATTTTATCTCATTGTATTCCTGGATTTTACTTGGATTTTCTGTCGTTATGCAGCATCCGCTCCACTAATTGTATCAACCCTGAGCTGTTTGCTCTAGATTCCCCAACACTAAGGTGAAACTTCATGTTATTCGGTGAAAAATACAAACCATTTCCTACAGCACTGTTTTTAGCCACATGTCAAAATGCGTCCCTTGCACTATGCATGAAAGAAAACAGCACAGAAACAAACGGATGAAGCTGAATGGCATGGGATAAGTCACAGGTGAGTTAATGCTGCTCTCTGGTGGTTTATTTGGAAACCGCGCTCATGGGTCTGTGTGTGCTCTCTATAAATATATGTCCATAAACAGACATTTATAAAGAAGCGCACTGAATCACAAGAGGCAGATTAAGCCTTTAAGCCAGCAGATGAAAGAAGAGAGGGAGTGATTATTCACATTTTGTGCCATTTCAATCTACTTCCCTCCTTCTTTGTCTCTTCCCTTCTGCTCTTCTCCTTCTTTGCCCCAAAAATCCCTCTTTCATTATTAAATCCAGCTCCCATCTTACCATTTTCTCCTTTTTTAGTGTTGTTTATTTCACTGTCCTGTCCTCCATCTCTGAAATTAGCATTCAATCTGTTATTTTTGCAGGAGGATAATATGTGCTACCAAAGCTCTGAGCGTTCTTTTTGCGTGTGTGGGTGCATGTTTTACTACCTTGCCACACTCTTAACAGCTGCTCATTATTCTGACTGTGAGCTGTAAAAGATTTATGTTTGATAAAGAGACTAAAGGTAGGAAACACTAAAATGTCCATATTTGGAGAAAAGCACATATATTTGGAGGGAATGCTCTTCAAAGATAGCAGAGAAAGCTATCTTTGGAGAGCAGGGGATGCAGTTGGCTTTTGGTAGTAATCCTGCTGAGTCTAAATGTTTTCACACTCTCTCCTAGTGCTTTGTTGAGCGCTTGTTTCTGTGCCATCCCTTCTCTGTGCTAAGGCTTCACTTGAGGAATGTGGCTTGTTTGCAGTGATGCTTTTTGTTTTGGTTTTCCATCAGCCTTGCTGTGTGGGTTGTTTTAACAGGAACTTGGGGAGAATGCCAAGTCCTGACATCAGAGTAGTTGATATGGTTGTTTGTTCTGTGTCTGACAGATGAATGTATTAGCTAATTTTGCTTCAACAATTGTTACCATGACTGTGTAATGAATGTCAGTCAAAGAAATGGTCTGTAAAATGTTGCTTGGGAGATCATCAAGCTAAAATATTCTGCAAAAATTTCCCCTGGTCACGCTGGCCACCACCCAGCAACGATAAACTTATTTGTACTTGTAGACATTGTAGACACATGTTGTATTGTATAGTTTCCTGTTTTGCTGTTTTGATGAAAGAATCAATCTAGACTAGAGAGGCATTCCTTTCCATGCATTTCAAATGTTTCTGAAAAGCTTTGACATGCTGGCTCTGTTTTTATCATATTCCCATGCTTTCTTACCTTTCAGACATGGTTTTATTATTGTAACTCAAAAGACCAAATTATTTTGAGAAGTCAATGTAAACTGGAACTATTAGCAACCAGCATGACTAGCATTACTCTGTGTATTTCCTACAAAACACAGATTTTACATTTATAAAAGGAAGTCAACATTTCTAAATCCATTATCTGCCATTATGCTAATTAACAGCTCAAAACAATTAGCATCTACAGTTGAAACCAGAAGTTTGCATACATCAAATAAAAAGACAGACTTTCTTTTCTCGCTGCCTGAAATTACATCAAACAAAACTTCATTTGTTTGAGGTCAGTTAAAATTACCAAGATTATTTCTACTTACTAAATTCCACAATAATAAGAGAATCTGTCAGAAATGTATTTATTGACATCTTCAAAATCAGAAGTTTACATACATTTCCTCGGTATTTAGTGCAATTGCCTTTGAACTGTATGACTCGGGTGGAACAATTTAGGTTTCCTCCCATAAGCTTCTCACAATAGTTTGCTGGAGTTCTGTCCCATTCCTCCTGACAGAACTGGAGTAACTAAGTCTGTTGCTCGCCTCACTCACACAAACCTTTTGAGATTTGCCCACAAATTCTGTTTAGGACTGAGATCAGGTCTTTGTGACGGCCACACCAAAACTTTTACTTTGTTGTCTTAAAACTACTTTGTCTCCACTTTGGTTGTATGCTTAAGACCAATCTGCTCCCAATCCTTAACTTCCTCACTGATGTCTGTTAATGTTGCTTCAAAATGCCACTTACTGCCTTTTCCTTATGATGGCATCTTTTTTTTATGAAATCCACTTGGTCTTCCTGGGGACAAGCAGCTCCACAACATGATGCTGCCACCCCATTACTTCATAGTTGGGATGGTGTTTCAATGCATACAATTATCTCACATTTTGCTCCAACTGTAACGACGGTCGTTATGGCAAAACAGTTCCTCTTTAGTTTCACCAGACCACAGGACATGTCACCAAAAATGAAGGTCTTTGTCAATGTGTGCTTTTGCAAACTGTAATCTAGATTTTTTTTGTTTGTTTTGGCAAAATAGCTTCCTCCTCTCTGAGTGTACAGTACAAAGACAATATTGTGAACTGTCTAGTTGGAGTAGTTCAGGCTTATTCAACTCTAAAATCAGTAGTTTGTGATTTGCATTAACATTTTAAAAATAGTTTTAAATATTTATGTAATATACCTCTCATATCTCATAAATATATTATTTTTTCAGGATCTATGTGTAAAGCTTCCACTTCTTACTGTATGTTTCCCTCTCTTTGTCCTTATCTGTCCATCCTCAGAAGGAGAGAAAAGCAGCAGGTTTGCTAAAGCTTTTGTCAGGGGCTGCTGCCAAAAAGAAACCACGCTCACCCCCGTCCTCTCCACCCACACACGACCCCTCGCAGGCAGGCCAGGGGGCCGGGGCCACAGAACCAACCCACCACCCTCACCACCTTCACCATCACGGTCGCTCGGGCTCCTGTCCGATGGCGTCACAGGGCCGAGCCGGCTCGTGCCCAATCGAGAGTGATATGCCAGGGGCAATAGGGTTGGAGCCGCTACACAGGAAGTCCGGTTCCCTGGATACCAACTTCCCCATGTCACCTCCAGCAACACGTGCTGGCAGCGCTCTAATGGTCCTCCGGCCTGAGCCCAAACCTTTGTCAAGAGAGAGGTAGGTCTGGGAATACTGCACCTATATACTGTAAGTGCAGGCAAGAGCAGATACAACCAGCTTTTAAAAACTTGCTTATGAGCCCACATCTGCAAACAACAGATTTTCTGAAAAGTGTTGTGGAATTTTTGGATGAAGGATTTTGGCAGCAGGATGTAAAGTAGTCCCGAGAGAGTGAGTAATCACTAAAGAATGAGCAATGACTGAAAACAATCTGAGCCACCGAGAGGCATTTCTAGGACCAATAACTCTCTTCTGTCTAGATTAAAAAATATGACTAAGGTTTTCTGGATGGGACAGTTTTAAATTTCCTTGGAAATGCATTTCTTCTCCTTCGATTTTTCATTTTTGTCAAGTTTTAAAAGTCCTATGTATTTTATGGTATTTTTTTTGTTTTTCACGAACCCAAAACGTCCATAATTGTAAGGTGACAATTAAGTTGTGAAGTGAAAAATCACTCAATACTTTGTTCCACAACCTTTGATTGAAAGCACAGCTGCAAGTCTTTTGTTTTCACCAGTTTTGCACATCCACTGACTCACCCTGATATGAATATGCTTTGATGTAAATCATCATCATGCTTTGTCCTTGTAGAAGATGAACTTCAACATGGTGTCGTCCGATTAGCTAGTATTTAGCTTCATTCATCTCTACATCCTTCCTAACAAGCTTCACTGTTCCTGCTCAACAAAATCCTGCCTTAAACATTATCCTGTAAACAACATTTCACAATGGTTCACCATACATAGAGTGCTGTTACAGAAAGTTACATTTTGGTCTTTTAGTTGAGAAGACGATGTTTAATTTGAAGTACACTTAGTACACTTTAAATTGTGATTTAATACAATTTAAATACTACTAAAATACACTAAGCACAAAATTAGTTGTTCCAAAATGTCACATTTTAAGTTAACTAATGCTAAGTGAACCTGAAGTATACTCATGATTAGTCTGACTTAAAGTATGCTCAAGTATATTAATTTTTCTCCAGGAGTCAGCAGCTTGCTACTGTAGAAAGTTGCTGGATAGTTGCTTTTCTCAGGAGAGAATGCCCACTGCTTTATCTATTGTATGTATGTGTATAATGGAAGAAGTACAAGTGTGTACAAACATTTACCAGATTTTGGTGATCAAAGTCAAATATCAGAAAATACTTTGGTGGGAATATTTTACCAAAACTAGTTAAAAGATTCTAAATGTAGTAAAAACATGCATGCACTAATTTAGTCCTTGAAAAAGTTTTGTTTTGTCTTGGTAGGTATCGTGTGGTCGTTCCTTACCCGCCTCAGAGTGAAGCGGAGATTGAACTGCGGGAAGGGGACGTGGTGTTTGTTCATAAGAAGAGGGAAGACGGGTGGTACAAAGGCACCTTGCAGAGGACGGGACAGACCGGCTTGTTTCCCGGCAGCTTCGTCGAGAGCTTCTAAGCTCCAAGAACGGGACAAAAGAGTTTAACCCTGTCTCTGAGTCACACACACAAAAATATTTTACACAAACACAAGCAGCACCTACATGGAGGTTGGGCTGATATTGGTTTCCCAGATTCTTTTATTTCTTTACTGGATCAAAATTCATGAAATTTTATGTTTCATTTTCTAACCTGCCTTAAGAAACTAACTATTCAACAGTGGAAGGGAAAAAAATTCTACATTTAATGTTTTTACACATATTGAGCAATATACAAGTTTTAAATTAATTCATGTTTGAATTAATCTACAATTTTCTGAAATCCATATTAGTCCGACCAATTCACACACACTTCACTAAGCACAGCCCCTTACACAATTATTAGGACCCCTGGTAACATGTAGAAAGTCTTAAAATGAATCTATGTTTTTTACTGCAGAAGCATAATCTCACACTGAAAAATTTACCTGAATTAGAGCACATTTATTCAGTTTACTAACCACATCCACAGATAGTTTGTACAAAACTGTCCCCAATGTTTCTTGATGGTTGTTAGCTGGATCTTTGCTGAAAATCTTTCTGTCCCTCTATTACAAATATAACCTGGGTACCTGTTCAGAAAACTTAAAATGTCACATTTGAGCAGTTTAAAAAGATAATATACAATATATTGCTAAATCAACACAGACATAGTTAACCACTCTTTTTCTTGCTATCCCAGTCTCCAGACCAGATAGGTTTTTATTTTACTAAAAGTTGTCCTTTTCAGGAAATTTTATTGTGAGATGATCCTACTGCAACAATAGATACATTTATTTAAAGGCTTAATACACTTATTTACGAGGGATGCCAATAATTGTGGAGGTCACCGTAGGACATGGCTTTAAACCAGCTCAGCCTCCTGGATGGAGTTTACCTACAACTCGTGCTCTGAAGCTACTGAAGGCACAGACTCTTAAGAGCACAGAACGATGAGCCATGCCTCCCAGATCTCCTGTTTGGCATTGTCCACCAGCAAACATTAGCACAAAAATTATTAGCTCTGTTTTTCCACTGAGACCTCAGAACTTGAATCCGGGTGCTTTCTTCGTTTGAGGAGTAAACATTTGCAGCCAGGCGATGAGGGAAATACTCAAGCCTGCACTCCAGGATCTTCTTGTCTACTCTGTGACAGCGAGCACACGTTTGGTTTCAGCCCAGTATATGTTGACAATGCATGTAGCATTATTATGTTTCTTTTTATATGTTGTAATAGGTGTTTGTGTTGTCCTGCTGTGATGATCTGTCACATTTTATTTAAAGAAAAAAAAGGCAGAATTAGGACATCCATTTTTCTATTTATATGTCTTACATGACTGAGAAAATATTTAACTTTTATTACTTTTTGGCTCTCAAACTTCAATTTAATTTGAACTAACTGGCTTGTTGAATGTAAAATGAAACGGGAAGTTACAAAGAAATAGGAAGTCACAATGAAATCCTTCTACAGACTGTTTTTCTAAAGTTGTTTTTGAACTTTGGTATGAGAATAGACACAGAAGAAATGCACATGGTAATATTTGTCACAACTTGCCTCCATACTTACATATACAGAGTATTTGAACACGTCAAGGGATTTTTTTTTTTTTTACTTCTGCTTGTCTTTTTAAACAAAATTTTTCTACAAGAAGGCACAAAGTAGTTGGGAACAACAACAAAGGCTTAAATGCTCTAAGTACAACTTTCAACATACTTGGAAACTCACCCTTAGAATCGATAATTGAAAAGTTAATTTGTTTAGTGATTATTTTCAAAAAGGGAAAAAAATTATGCTTCTGCTAAATTGTTATAGAAGCTCTCACCAACAGCACAAACATTATTTATGAAGCTTAGGTCAGCTCCTTCCGCTCAACTTTCTATTTAAATGTTTGGATGCAGCATTCGGTGAACACTCATTTTCTTTAGGATGGAGCTTTTGTGACTTTAACTCCCTGTGGAGAGTATCACTGAATATCTGTTAGCATTGGTCTTGTGTAATATTCAATCTTCTAATAAACCTAATTTGGCTTTCTATTATTTTTAAGCCATAATAATGAAAAGTAAAGTGAAACAAAACAATTAAAATAATTTAAACATCAGTTTATATGACATGAGTCCATATAATATGAATTTTACCTCAACAATATTAATGATTCTCTAATTTATTGAAATTCATCCATAGAACAGACCTTTTCTTGAAAATGTGGTAGCATTTGTAATCTCACTACAGCAACATTGTGAGAGAAATGTTGAGACTGAAACATAATGAGAGAAGAACCTGGATCTTATCTAATTCCATTTTATTCATATTAATCTTTTTCTTCCTGTTTGTGAAAGCACAGCAAACTGACCTTGAACAACAGACTGAGAGGTCAGCAGCCAAATTGCTGGATTTTTTATTTTTATTTCAGCCGAAGCACAAATAGCTATCAGACAAGTGCACAAGTAGAAAGCTATTTCTTTGACAAGATAAGCACACGAGGGTCTAACTGACACTATCCAGATCAACAGATTGGTTTATATCGCATAGAAAAGTTGAAAAAAAGTGACCTTTGGCTGTTGTTATTTTTTTATATACATTTTCCTGCATTTTTAGGATATTTTAAGTGTTTTGTGTGTTAATTGTGAAATGTTGTAGAACTGACCAAACTTTAAAGACTTTTTTGTTGTATTTTTCTTTATAATTTTGTTCAAAGCACATATTTCAACTTGAGTCCTCCGTTTAAGCTGTTGCTTCCTCTCGCTTTATCTATAGATAATTTCTAGTAAGTTAACTTTAAGCCTCATGTATGTGACTTTTAGTCACTTCATTTATCTGTTTCACTTGTAAACAGGTTTAACAAATGTATTAGATCAGTTAAATTATTGTCAGGTCTGCTTACAGTCTTCATCACATCCAAAATTTAAATTTAAATTTTTTGTCCCAAACTTTCCAAGGAATATTTGTATTTTTTCCAGAAGCACTAAAGAGCAGGTGAACTAAAACACAGCGTCTTTCAAATCTTCACAATAAGAGCCTTAAACCTGCATTCTTATCTTGTCGCATAAAGTTAATGAAAATACCCTGCAGTCCGTGTGCTAAAATCTACACATTATAATCACGGTAAAGTTTTTTGCAATATAAAGTTCTTGTTTACATTACTGTTACCTTGCATGAGACATGACAATGTGACTTTTAATGTGTTTGCGAAGGATTTGTAAAACATTTAGTGCTCCTGAATGTTGCCGATGGTGATGCATGTGGCTAATTGTTAGGTGCTGTAAGCAGTTTAGGAGGTTAGACTTTGGCTCTGACTTTGTATCGAACAAATTCATAAATGCTGAAACCAACCAACAGGACATGGACAAGACTTACAAAAGCAAGCACAAAGCAAAAACAGCACAGATAAAGAAAAATCCTAAGCTAAAGGAACATTTTTAAAAATAAAAGCTAATTGACTGAAATCCACAAGAAAATGATTCATCTAGATATTCCCATGCAGGGAATCCTCAGAGGAAAACAGAATTATTCTTAAGATTAAATTATTTTCCTGCAACTAGGTGTGGGCTGTTTATGGTCAAGGTATGCCAATGTTTTCAAAAAGGATAAAAATGTTCATAAAATTTTATCCACACATCTATCCATTATATTCCGCTTAGCAAAGATCAGGTTGCACAGATAACAGGCCCACAAGGGAAACCCAGACATCTCTTGACCTACAGACACTCTCCAGGCCCTTCCTGGGACCCAAAGCATTTCCAGCCCAGGGGATATGTAGGGTATGTAGTCTATCCAGCAAGTTTGGGTT
Organism: Xiphophorus maculatus; assembly: GCF_002775205.1. Taxonomy (NCBI): domain Eukaryota; kingdom Metazoa; phylum Chordata; class Actinopteri; order Cyprinodontiformes; family Poeciliidae; genus Xiphophorus; species Xiphophorus maculatus. Next base: position 20,960,055 of record NC_036449.1, on the reverse strand, counting down.
ATGCTCTGGGGACCCATTACATATCGCAGTGGTTTGTCCTTAAAAACCTCCAAACAGAGACACCTAGGAGACATCATGGTACGATAATCAAGCCACCTGAGCTGACTCCTTTCAATGCAGAGGACCAGCGTCTGTCCCAGTAGCACTTTCCCACCCTATGTCTAAGCTTGAGTTTAGTCACTTAGTCACAGGAAGATCATTTCAGCTGCTTCTGTGTAGAATCTCTTTCTGTCGGTCATGATCCACCTCTCATGACAATGGGAAGCATAAATAGTCTGAGCGCTTCTCTTTTTGACTCAGCGATTTCTCCAACCCAACAGACCACAGCATTACCTGCATTACTGCACACGAGGTCAAAATCTGTCTATCCCACTTACAATCCATCCTGCCATAATTTATGAACAAGAAATCTTTTTTTAAGCATATTAAATGTTCATTTGGTGCAAAGCTATGTTAATAAGTTGCCAGAAAATGCTTTGAAGGGAACAAAGTTTTCTCTGGCTGTATGGAGCACAGAGGAATTCAGACTCCTACAGTTTTCCATTGCTTACAAGAAATGCAAATTCTTCATTTATTGAAATGTTTCTTGTCCTAGAATCATGAACAGTCATGGTATGGAAACTAAAAGAGCTGCACCCTGTTTTACTGTTAGTAAGTCAGGAGTGGCTTACTCGCAGTCCATAAGCCCTGATTCGATAGCCTGAATAATTTACCATCATATTTAAATGAAGTGCACAATTTCAAAAAGACATATTCTGTCCAATTGATATTCTCAATAAATAAACAGTATTATATGTTTAATGTTACTTTAATAATACTACAATAGCAGCAGTAAGAACATTTGTTTTCTAGGTTTCAAAGAAAAGCCATTTGACCATGTTGAGACATTCTTGTTTGTTGTGTGTTAATATTGCAGTATTGTTACTGAAGGTTTCCTACTTCAGTATGAACCTGGTACCGGCTCATCCCTATGTGCAACAGGTCCCAGCTCGCAGGTATCTGGATTGCATTCAACTTTTCGATTTGGCATTGAATTTATCCACAGTTAAATTAAGTTTAATATGTTTTTATTGCGCAAGCTCAAATTTGTTCTCTGTATGAGTGTCAGTAGGGCTTTTTTTGTTCAGTGAGTAAAAAGGTGCATATTTATCTCCATGAAATGAGCAAAGAGGGAGTCACTATGAAACTTTTGAGTATCAGTTCTTGGAAAAGTTGGACTTAACATATCCCCATTGGCCTTTGAAACCTGTCAGTCAAACCTTAGTGCCTACAAATGTCACACAAATAAATGGTGTTTATTCTAGGCAGACCAGTGCCCTCTTTCCATGCTTCTTTGTATATAAGTGTCAGTAAGGCGAGCCTGCGGGTTAATTTGTAGTCCTCTCTGTTTTGTTGGGGCCCGATGACAGCAACCAGCAGATCCCAAAACAGCTCTGCACTGGTCTCACGTGAGCTTTTCTTTGTCTGTTTGTGGGCTTGTTGACTCAAGAACTCAGATATATATTATTTCCAATTAAAAAAAAAAAAAAACAGCCTCTTATTTGTGTTTGAGATCATTGAATCTCAGAAGTGTGTGTTTTATTTTTATTTCCGTTGGGGTCGATTTTCTTTGGGGGGGGGAAAAAAACAAAAAACGTTTACATCTGTCAAAATGTCAGGAATAAAACCACTGCACAGTGGTCACTTTAGATATAATAACTTGAAGCGCCAGTTTTTCAAAAGTTTTGGTGTGTGTGTGCGTGTGTATGTTTGTATTTTAATTATGTGATCTAAGATTGTCATTCGCCTCAGCTTCCTGGTCGTATAAATGAACTAGCTGAAAAATTGTAGCGAGGGCTTCAGAAATGAAATTAAACAGTGAAGAGTTATGGTCATTCTTTTGAGGTGTAAGCATTATTTGGCTTGACTGAGGCACAATACTAGCACTCATTGTCTTGGAGCACTATTCACACCCCTGAATACTCAAACAAACAATGTATTTTATTGAGATTTGATGTGATGGATCAAGATAAAGTAATACAAATACATTCTGCCGATTTGTATTTGCCAACAGCCTACGAATCCTTACTTCTGTAGAACCACCGTTGGCTATAATTACAGCTGCAACATCTTTCTGATTTATATTTGTAAAAAATATTTATCATTAGCTTTCAACTTCATAATTATGTACAATTTTGTCTGGGTGTATCACAAAAAAATCCCAATAAGAAACGGAAATGTTTGTGGTTGTGGGAACCTGAATACGTTTTCTGATAACCATTTTTGAGCCCAAACGCTTTTTGTGATGCTGTCAAGTTATCTGCCAGGAAGCTTGAGTTCCCGATCTGCCATTTTGTATTAAATGCCATATTTGTTCTTACAGATACTTGAGAGAACCTGTGCGTGTGTGTGAATGCAAAGCGGGAGGACGGAGGCTTCTGTATGTAGCTCTTTACACTAAAAAGAAACTCTATGACAAAGCGTGGTGCAACATGGACGCTCATGCCTCTTCAGGACTGACTCGTGGTGAAAACTGTTGGTACTGTGGGTGAAACAGAGAACAAAAAACAAAAAAAGATTATATATAGATATATGATTCTATATTGTCCAGAATATTTATAGGCCTTTTGTGCCATTGCAGTCATGCTCTGGACTGGTACCGTCCAGCGCTTTCTACCATGTGATCATTATACATTGTCTTGTACTGATGACCCGTGGTTGATATGATTGTTTTTTCATGTCAAGTGCATTTTTCGCAATAAATGCCTTTGTTTTCAAATTTATTTCCCTTGTGTTTGTGTTTTTTGTTGCTATTTTAACCGCCTGCAGCTATTTAAAATGCAGTATGATTTGAAGCAAACCTCATTTGTGTGCTCTGATATAAAACAAACACATTACCTGTGTTGCACCGTTTGAGTTTGCCCCTCAGAGGATTCATCCTGAGAATCATATCCTGCTCTAATTAGAATCAGCTCCACTCAGAATAGCTCGTTATGAGCAACGCTGCAGGTATAGTTGTTTCACAGAGTGTTATTGTCCTCGTCAGTGCAGACATGCTGGTGATGGATGCCTGTTTTCGCCCCCTCCCCTCCGTCTTCTCTGGTCTATATCCTCCCCGTGTCTTATCGCGCCCCTCTTTTTCTCCTACCAAACACTGACATGGATGAGGTGTGTAATTGGCAATTTCAGAGCATCTCCAGCACAACCCCCTTATGACATGACAACCTCATCTACCTACAAGTCAAAGCTGTCTTCGATCATCACCTCCATTTGCATTTAGAGTGACTGGCAAAAAGGTTGCCGGGGTACATGTGAGGGAATGTGCGCCTGGATTTATGCTTATTCAGAAAAACTTGACTTTAACGCAGATATTTTATATTTGACGTGAGCGGGCAGCTAATTTAGATTTTCTGCAGAGCTGAGATAGTGTTCGCCTTCTCCTGGAACAAAACTTGCGCTCTTACAAATAGGCCTTTGCTGTGCTTTGGCTCAGAGAAAAGCCTCTCCTCTGGGTGTCCTCTTCTCTGCCTAACAATAATAGCAGGGTTACCACAGGCTCCTGCAGGGAATCAATCAGCGTTCCTCAGCTTTGCGCCAAGCCCGTCTGTCCACCTGTCTACTTGCTGGCATTTAAGTCATTTGAAGGGCAATGGAGCCAGAGGGTGAGACACTGCAGCGTACAAAACCTAACACACAAAACAAGATAATCCTTCTGTAAATGTGTGAGCTCATAAAAAAGTGAAGAGGTGGGAAAGGGAAAGCTTCTTTAGCCCTTTACAGCAAAAGGAAAACCAAGAATCCACATGCAGGGCATGTCAGCTTTTGAAATACCTTTTTTCTCTTATGATTTTATATCAGAATGATGCTTTATATCCTTGCAGTTAAATACCATATAACTGACTAACTTAGTAATTTAATTATTTTTAATCCTGTTTTTATTTCAAAAACCAACACAATTGTACACTCCATTTTATGTATGTCTGCAGCAATTTTTTTCTGACATTTATGTAAGATTTGGGATAAAACATTGATCTTATTAGGGAGACGTGCAGTTATTGTGTTTTATTGGGTTTCATTTGTCAAGAAAACATGACATGGAAGTTTGATGGGTTTCTTTTTGGATTCTGGACTAAACATCAGTTCTGTTTTTAAGGATTTCAAGACCGGACTAGACCTACAGCAAATAGATACTTTGTGAGAACGGCCTGACCTTGGCAGATTTACATATTCCTTCCATTTCTTCATATTGGATTTAATCTGAACTCCAGAGATTGTTCAATGCCTTAAGAGATTTTTTGTATCCATCCCCTGATTTATACTTCTCATTAACCATTTCTCTGATTTCTTTGGAGTGTTTTTTTGTCTTCATGCTGTAATAGTTGTTAATCAAACTACAGGAGTCTATGGCAGTCACTGCACTCAGGTCATTTCCAATCCGATTGTGATACTACTTGCCCCCATTCAGTCATTCTTATGAAAATGGAGGTGAAAATTTATGCAATCAAATATTTTAATTACTAGTTTTCAATTTGAAATCCAAGGGTCTTTTTTTGTAAAATTATTTGTCGAAAAGCCTAATTTTGTTCATCACACCTGTTTTGTACAAACAATAAAAAGGGTAAAACATAAAGGGGGTGAACACTTTTTATAGACATTGTAAATAATTCAACACCTTGTAAGTAAATCCAATACTGTCCCAGAATGTTGGATCTATGAATCATTTCTACACGCAAATATATTTTGTTGTAAATTACTTCTTTTAATATCCTAAATTAAAGTTGGCATAGATTTACCCAAACGTCTGCCAAGGTGGAAAAAAATAGGCAAACACAATGTGTCATGACAAAAATACAAGAATTTATTTAAAAACCAAAAAAGAATCCAAATAATACTGTTTACTCCGTAAAAACAAATGTAGTAAACTGATGTTTGTGGCAGTGTGTGGGTAGTGTATGTCTAAGTTTCATACACATAAGGCACTAATATTTGTAAGCATAATTGTCAGAAAAAGTGTCAGTAAAAGTGAGTTAAACCGGTCTTCATTGGAAACCAGCACCACAGTGTTCTGTTTTAGATTTACAGTACAAAGTAAAATCTAAATATGGATACAAAGGAAAAACACAATCCTTCTATTAGGTTTGTTCCCTCAACATCGATACAATACAATGCATAGTTTACTCATGATTTGCAGCAAAAATCCACTGTTTGTGGCAGTGAATAAAGGGAGTGAAAGAAATATGTTCATAAATAGATCCTGTAATATCTTCCAAATCAAAAAATAAACTTTAGCAATCCTATTTTCAGAAAATCTTAGTATCTATAAATGCACAGAAATGGAGAAAAGTCAGGAGCAAGCACTTCCCTTTGGAAGCAACTACAGGAGGACAAGTGTTGCAGAACACAAAAGATCTTTATACAAAACTCAAAGCAAAAAAAGGAAAAAAAAAACATAATGAATGCCCTTTGACCTAATTTTTAAAGATGACTGTAGTAAAATATCTTTGAGAAAAAGTATTGAAGTTTAAACCCTTTTAAAGACATATTTGAAAGAGTAAGGGAAAATCTAATTCAGCAACAAATTGATATGTTTCCAGCTTAAATTAAAATTCTTGCATATAAAAAAAAAAATCAAAAACAAAGAAAAATTACCTGATTGTAATGATTTTAAAATAATGTGTTAGCTGGATTATTAACATACTGGCATGGGAAGAACTCTAGCAAGTCTGAAAAGTGGGACTAAAGAGGGAGAATAAGCAACGTACGTAGAAAAAATGCCAAAAATGAATTTTTGTACCAGTCTAAGTGATTTGTAAACATTTGAAATGGTTTTTCTTTAGTCTGGACAAAAAAGAAGAAAAAAAGGAGGATAAATACAAAAACAAAACAATACAAACAACCCCCCAACCCCTGCCCCCGAAGGAAAAAAAAGATTACAAATACATCAGAAGATAGTGTACATACAGTACAGACCAAAAGTTTGGACACACCTTTCTAATTCAATGGGTTTTCTTTATTTTCATGACTATTTATAAGGCAAGAAATCCCACTTATTAACCTGACAGGGAACACCTATGAAGTGAAAACCATTTCAGGTGACTACCTCTTGAAGCTCATCAAGAAAATGCAGAGTGTGTGCAAAGCAGTAATCACAGCAAAAGGTTGCTACTTTGAAGAAACTAGAATATAAGGGGTATTTTCAGTTGTTTTACACTTTTTTGTTTAGTGCATATTTCCACATGTGTTATTCATAGTTGTGATGCCTTCAGTGTCAATAGTCATGAAAATAAAGGAAACTCATTAAATTAAAAGGTGTGTCCAAACTTCTGGTCTGTACTGTAGGTTTTTGGAAACTGTGTTTAAACTTTGGCAGCTCAAGCTAATACACGGTACAGCCCTATGTGCTGTGTTTTTCTCGTTAGTGTCTTGGACTGGCTTAAAAGAATGTGGACAAAAGGCCACCGGTTACACTGGTCATAATGATGTGCACTTCAGACCTCTTACGTCTTCACATGAAGCCAGAACTGAAAGACAGAATAAAAGAGATGGATTAAGATAAAAACAGCTCAAAATTTGCCATCAGTGCCTGCGTATACTGAGCCATAAGACACAAGCAGAAGAGTTCCACCCACTTCTTCCGGTCCTTGTCTTTCTTCCCGTTGACCGTGAAGCCCGGGGGCTGAAGCAGCGCAGCCGCAGTTCTTCTATTCCCGAAAGAAGTCAGGTCGTTGTCCAGAAGACGCTTCTTCTCCTCAAGAGTTGCTTTCTCGACCGCATGCAGATGCTTCAGCTGCTCAAAACGACCCTGCAGCTACAATGCAATAAAACAAACAACTCAAAATACATTTTAGAAACATTGGAAATATGTAAATGGAACTAAAGTAAAATTGTTAATTTTTTGTTCTTGAAAAAGCAAAAAGAAGCTTAATTTTATAAGCCGATTCATCAGAAACACATTTCCAGACGGCTTATGAGGCTTTTTCTTAACCTAAGCAATAGTAAAGATAGACGCCCACTGATATAAGGTTAAGCCACAAATTTTCTAGCATCATTATTCGGCTTGTGGTATGATATTTGTTTAAACATTTAACCATTACTATCAGAGATTGTGCAAGTCTTTTGAATTGGATGGTTTCCTAAAACAGAATCAGCTTTTAAAAATAATCCAGACATTTTTGACAGAGTTGCAAACAGGCCAACCAACATACTTCAGCTTTCTTTATCATTTCATTTCACAACTCAGTTTTGAAGTAACTACTTTTGTCCACAATTCAACCATTTAGCAGTTAAGCTGTGTTGAAGTTATACAAAGTAAAGATAATCCTCCTTCATTACTCCACTCACTTTATTCAATGAATCAGTATCACTTGCAGCAAAAACACCCAACAGAATGATGCTGCCACTACCGTACTTGACTGTTAACATATTTTCACCTTGACTCCTCCAAACAACTCAATCTGTCTTCTCTGACATTGACACAAATACAAAATGCAGTGTATGTATACATATACATGCTGGATAATCCGTATTAAAGTCAAACCTATGGACCTAATATTTTCATATTATTTATCAAAGTCGCCTGTTGAAAAATTATTTAATTCTGGAAAAACGGTCTAAATGGGTCATTAAAAGCCCCACATTTATGCAATATTGATGACAAAATCTTTGGTTACCACAACCTAAACTCAAAAGGTAAATAACATATAGTTGGAATTATATTAATGAGCAGTCATAAAACATTAAAGACATTTTGCCTAGTATCATATATTTACATACCTCCCTCTCAGCCTCCTTCAGCTCTGCTTCCTTCTCCTTCACCCTCTGCACAAAAACTTGCCTCATCTCATCCTCCCTCTTCTGCAACTCAGCCTGGAACTCCTGACGCTTGGCCTCATACGTCTGCTGTAAACTGTGAAAACAAAATGTGTTTGGACGTTCAGTTCAATGGACGAGCTGGCCGCTGCAAGCAGATGGAGGCTGGAGCGTGTGGGCCGCTCACCTGACAGGTTTGCATTCCGGGTCCGTGTCCTTAAATCCCATCTCCTCTAATTTGCAGCGCCGGTAAAGCTCATAATGGCGTGTGTGGGTTTGCTCTCTCAAGTCTTCCATGTTTACACAAATGAGCATCTCCCTCAGTTTCACAAAGTCACAATGGTGCTCGTTTTCCACTAGGAGAAAATTTTTTTAAATAAAATTATTTTCGTTTGAGCTGGATTAAAACGGAAAACGGGTGGAATGACACAATCTTGTTTCGTTGTGGCTGGAATACAAATCCACACTGATTCTACCTTGAACAACGCCCCATGGATACTGACGAGCTTTCACCATCTTATTGCCAACACACACTTCCTCTGTGCTGCCTACGACAGCAAATGGGAGATGGCCCTGAAAAAATTTAATAAATTCAATAAATTATTTGAAACAACAAACTGAACAAACTTGTGCCTTAATAAATTAATTTAACCTGCAAAACTCTTGCATAAAAACATTTGGATCCAGGTAAATTACTCACAAATGTATTGACTTACATTCATAGTGGTGTTGACCTTTGCCACGGTCTCATCGTCAAGCGGGAATTGGTAGATCTGAACGCCATTGCTGACCAGTTCGCTCATGATTTTGATCTTGAACTTGTGCAGCTCGCTCTTACTGATGGTGTCCGCCTTGGCAATGACTGGAATTATGTTCACCTAAAGCAAGAGAGGGAGCCATTGTGGATTAACACAACAGCAACAAAAAATATTCTTGCTTTCTTTATGTATTGCAAATATCTACAATTTTTGAACAAGTCATTCCAGATAGTCAAAAAACTTCACAGAAATCAGAATCAAAGCAACACATCAGTGCCAGCAGAGTCCAAAATCCTGATCAGTAATGGGTTAAAATCAAGGAGCCATAGTAAATCAAAGATAAATAATAGCATTTAAATCGTAATTAATGTAAAAACCACTGAATTTATTGAGTATTAGATTTTTGTCCTTAAGAAAACTGAAGACAAAAAACAGTCTGCAAAATCAAAAGATTTTCATATTTAGTTTTATTCTGTTTTGTCTACATAGAGAACCTATTAGAGTCATAAGTAATCCTAACTCAGAAGAAGTAATTATCCCACTGCAGATGGTCCAAAGAGTCACTTGTGGCTCCAGAGCCACAAGTGACTCTTTGGACCATCTGCAGTGGCTCTTCGTGGCGCAGTGGCAAGATGTAATAAAGAGCCAGCTAATATATTTAAATGAAGAGTTAATAACAAATGCAGGTAAGCAGTTCATTAGCAGTTTACTCTATTGCAAAATACTAATTGCAATAAATATCCACAAAAGAATGATTCCAAATGTACCAGTAATATTCTTTTGGATATTACTGGTTCTAATATAGAAACCTTAGAGCAGGGGTGTCCAAACTTTTTGCAAAGAGGGCCAGATTTGATAAAGTCAAGATGCCTGGGTGCCAATAGTTTGTTCAGACATTTTTTAACTACAAAAGTGTCATGCAAATACACACTGTTATAAAACAATTTTCATTGTCACAATTATCTTTATTTTTCAAATGACAAAATAACCAAATATAAGCCACTCAGGCAACTCTAAAAGCAGAAATTCTGCTTTTCTTTCATATCTGGAGAGTCAGATAACATTGAACAAACTGTATAAAATACCTTAAATTTACATGAGTTTAAAAATATCTTTGCCTCAAGAACATTTTAAACAGGAGTTATAAGTAATGCAAAATTGTCTGTTATTATTAAATTTTAAAACAAGTGAATTTTGCTCTTGTCATTTACAATATCTTTCAGAAAGTAATAGTTTGTATCACATCTACAGGTTCATAACCAAATCTTACTCAAGAGTTTAATAAAAATAAGTGCCATAAATCCAAGTGCATAAATGTTCTTTTGGCTTTTCACTGCTGATAGTGACAGACGTTACCGTTCAAAACACTCAGTTTTATGTCCTCAACTCTCAGTGCCACACTGTTACGTGCCAGGCAAACATTCGCAAATTCTTGCTTCTTCTCAGGGCAAATGTTCTCCACCATTTTCATAACACAGTTTTGATAAATGTATCTTCAGTAAAAGGTTTGCCATGTTTAGCTATTAACATTAACATCGTAGCTTGCTTTGGTGGTATTTTCTTTTGACCCAGGCCCAAAGAAATCGCTGTTGTGATGCCAGGGCAGCTTGGAGCTGCTTCAGTTTTTCAGCACGGTGACTCTTAGCTTGTTGTATGTGTTAGCATGTTTAGTCTGGTAGTGTCTCTTTACGTCAAAATCCTTAAACAAGGCAACCGTCTCATTACAAATTAGACAAGCACAATTGCCTTGATTTTCAGAAAAGAAGTATTGTAATTCCCATCTCTCTTGAAAGCGGCGGCCCTCACTGTAAACTTTCCTCGTTTTCTTTGCAGTGGCCATGGCAGAAATGAGTGGAGAGGGGTTCGCTGCACGGAGGCAGAGACTGATAGTATTAAAGTGGTGCTGCCACCATTTGGTGAAAGGAGGAATTACAGTTTCAAGTTTTATGATTTATTTATTCTGTTTCACAGTGCAGGCGGGCCATAAATAATACATTATAAGACCGAAGCTGCGGGCCGTATGAAATCTGACCGCGGGCCGTGATTGGCCCCCGGGCCGGACTTTGGACATGCCTGCCTTAGAGGAAAAAAATTTTCTACAAATATTAACACCCCATAGAAGAAAATGTATTCACCCACATCATTGCAAAGATGTTGGTCTTTTTTTGTTTTAAAACCTAAAAATAGACATAAAGTGATGATTCTTTAAAAGCAGGAACACATTTTCTGTAGTAGATATTTATCAAAAATTATAAACTGTTTTTATTTCAAGTGATCGTGTGACATTTGCATCCCTGTGTCTCTTTCATTTACACAAAGTTGCAGAACCATGGCATAGATAAATAAAAGGAAAAATATTAATACAGTATGTTCTAAATTTTCTCATCTGAATCCGATGAATAATGAGTTAATATCCAACTTATAAGTAGACCACTTCAACTACATGTAAACAAACATGCACCTTATTCATGGCTTGAGTTTAAATAAAACCTAAAAAAAGAATTCATTTTTCTTTCTAAATCTATATCTGTTTTAAGATGTGTGTAATATAAACCATGTTTTACATGTTATTTCAAGCCCACCCGTTCAATCACCCCACATTCCTCTCTGTCATCTCACCGCCCCATTGAGGGGCTTGGAATGGGTTTCTGCCACTGGGCGAGCTTCTGGGTCAGACCACACAGCCGTACACACACATGCAGAACACACACTCCTCTCAGGGGAGAAAACAAAACGATGCTAGATCTGTTCCAACAGCTGTCTGAGTGACTGACTGACTGTCACTGCAGCAGACTCAACAATTGGCTCTGTGTGTATCCGTACAGTGACACAAAAGGACAACTCGAGTGTGTGTGCGTGACGTGGTTCCAGCATTCCCCCTCGCTCTTTCTATTCCTTTCACACGCAAATCCAGAGTTACTGTCACTCCAGAGCAACGAAACCACACAAAAACTCACAGACGTAGCTACACACAAACAGAGAGGGGTGGGGGGGGGGGAGCGAGAGCATGGGAAAGTTTCTGACCACTTAAAGAGGGATGGGGAGGGATAGAAAGGCTGATAGTGAAGCTCTCCCAACATTCACACAATAAAACCACCACAGCATAGTTTCTTCTGAAATCATTTCCTCTTTTCTCTGAGGCACATTGGTTCAACACAAGTCCTCAGGAAGCATTATACTACAATCTAAATATTTATAAAAAGGTTTAGGTTTATTTATCTACAGGAAATATTCATTCACCAGAAAATCTTGCTGTTACACTGCTCACTGATTAAAACAAAAACAGGGCTCCAGATTGATTTACTTAAATCAACTGTTTAAATCACAACTGTTTTCATTTATAGCCTTTTCATTTATTACTTTCCTCAATTTTATTACTCCTACTCATCTTTTTTTGTTATATATATATATAAAATATGTCTAGTTAAATAGATCATTTCACTGACAGTTTAACCAATTCCTGTTTATCAATGCATTTCTATCTCACTTTCTGCTAAAGCAAAACCAACTGAGTGTTTGTCCTACAACTAACATTAGGGAATAAAAAAAAAAAAAAAAAAAAGACACAAGGCTGCATTCGCCTGCAGGTTCAATATTAATTATCCTCCCTGCTCTTAGTGTTCTGAAGTCGAAACGATGAATTACTGAATGACACTTGATATGATGCTCGCATCTTTTCAGATGGAGTTTATTATGGCGCCCATGGCTAAACAATCAGTGGTTAATGGTCGCCTTCAATCACCGCAACATGTTTGTGTAATTTAATCTGAAAAACAGACCCTAGGCATCAGGAGAAAAAACCTACTTCATTCTATCTCTGTAGCCTCAGACAGTGCCTAATATGTAGTTTTACAGGAGCCACCACAGATTAGGCACAAAAAACTTCCTAGAAAATTCTTTCTGATTTCTACACACTTTTACTTTCAAAATGTTATATTTTTAGACTTTCTGATATCGAGATATTAAACCTTATTTCTGGGTTTCATTTGTTAAAATTCAGAATTTATAGTCCAAAATGTTAGACGCATAAAATGTGGTTGTTTTCATTTATTTTGTTTGGAGATCCTGGCTAAGCTTTCCTGTACGTCAAACTCCCTTCTTACAGTTTGTTAGCTACAGAACACAATGGTGTTTTTTTTTTTGTATTTATTCATTTAAAAACAAATCTCAGGTCAGTTCTATACAGATCACTTTTTATTTTCTTCTCTTGACTGAATCAAATGGAGAACATTCAGAACCATGACTGAAACCAAAGTGCACAAAAAAAAACATAACTTTTGTGTGCCATTACACTCCTAGATAATGGGTGTCTTCTTCCCTCTTCTTTTCCTTTTTGATTAAATTCCCTACTTTGTGTTCTATTTACTAATTCCAGCTGATCAATTCAGTTCTTGAGTCTTTTTTGATGCCACTGATCCAAATATGCAGAGATTAGACGTCTGCTGCAGTGTCTTTTTTAAAAACTTTGTATATTGTGAAATTCTGCACCATCCATACGTTGTTGCCCTGTTCTGTTTAATGATCATCAAGGATTTGATAGCAAAGATAAATTAATTAATACACCATAGATATTTAATATAGTATAAAGACAGTATCTCTAAATGTTGCTCATTTCCTGTGTAACACTTATTTTCTCATTTTGGCTTTGAGCTGGATGAAATAAAAAGCATAACACTTCATCTCCTGCTAGACTCCTCTAGATCTAAACTTTTCTAATGCCTAATTTGCAATAATTCATATCCAAGCTATTGCCTGTACTGAAAGAAAGACATTTCCAATCACAATTACTGCAAGATTTGTACTTTAACAGAAATAACTTCAAGATTAAGCTTTCCCAAAAACTAATTTCTGTACTTTATTTCCTACCTTGCTGTCCAGCTTCTTCATTGTAACAAGGTCCAGGGATTTGAGCGAATGACCCGAGGGGGAGATAAAGTACAAGCAGGCATGCACTCGTGAGTCATGGTAGTTGTGCAAAGAGCGCTTGATTTTCAGCTCCTCCTGAAGGTAAGTCTCAAATTGCTTATCAATGTAATCCACCACCGGCTGATAGCTACAGGACAAAACAACAAACATCAGTGACAGTCTGCATACACAAGCTCAATCCCACTGTTACTATATTTAAGTAAAGTGATATTTCCTGAGTGACAAACATCTTAGTTGAGACCCCCAAACAGTTTTTAGTCAGACCTTTCTTGTTTGTTCATTTGGTCCCCAAAGCCAACGGTGTTGACCACAGTTAGACGGAGCCTGACGTTACTCTCCTGCAGGTCGTAGGTCTGAGCCCGCAGCTTCACCTGAGGTTCAAAGTGGGACGACTCAAAGTTCTCAAAGTTGGTGTTAAACAGTGTGTCCATCAGTGTAGACTTGCCAATACCAGTCTCACCTGGAGAAAAAAAATAAAGATTTTTTCACTTTTTAAAATTGATGAATGTTTTATTTTTTTTACTATGATATGTATTCTCAACTATTTATATCATTAAATTAGGAAATTAAGCAATTACTGGTAAATGTACGACTAAAGTAGATAAATATGACAAAGTACCGATGCAGAGAATATTGAAGCAGAAGCCCTGAGTGATGGACTTGTTGACAAGCTGATCTGGGAGACTGTCAAAGCCGACATGGCCAGCTAGGGACAAGGGCCGGGCTCCTTTATCCTGTAGAAATAATTACACAGAAAAAGATCATTAAAAAATCCATACAACTATGTCATCTCAAAAATTATATTTACACATATTTGCACATATAGTCTGGTAATTGCTGCCTGCTGCAAAGTTACAATTAGAGTCCATATCTGCTCTCGCATCTGTGACAAATGCCAAAGATAAAAACTTGACATATAAAAAAAAAGGTCATTTGTAGCTAAATAATTGTCAAATCCATTAATACTGTACAATGTGAAAACTAGAAGATAAAAAAGGCAAGTACAACCTCCAATCTACATCAGTTGATCAATATTTAATATGGATGTATCTAAGACATAACAAAATAGTTATTGTAAAGTCAAACTGTGTTGCTGCTGACATTTAAGTGAATGAAAAGAAAATTAATTTCTGGCTTGCAGCAAAACACCAATAGACAACAGGAGAAAAAAACCCCACAAGAATCAATACATTCCCCTAAAAACGGGCAAGTTAGTAAAGTGTTTAACAATTTGATGTCAAAACATTATTGAATGTGACATAATCTACAGCAACCCACCAACTGATAATGTTATCAAGTAAAAATAAATTGAAGAGTTGAAGAGTTTTTGAAGTCACAGACATTACAATTTCGAGTTGTTAAAGTCAAACTAGTTAATTTAAGCCATATAAGGAGTTAAAATGAAATAAACTATAGGCCACAGGGACATAAATGGTCACATTAAGATATGTGTATGCTTATTACATTTATGGTATGTTGCCGTTTTTAAGATCCCTTTTAACATAAGAGAATATCCACCATATTATTTTTATGTTTATAAAATGTATTTCAAAATGTTGGCAGCGTGAAAACTTTTTGGTTTCCTTAAACAATTGTCCTCGATGACAAATTTAATTCAGAACTGTTTCTTTATACAGTTCTACTGCTTATACACATACGGTGACTAAGATAACGTTTTAAAAAGTTTGCAAATGTAAACTTTAGTTGACTTATGTATCATTAACTGTAATACGTCGCACTAAATGCATATCAGTCAATATCTCGCAACATCAGTATTTGCCATTCGCTTACACTTCAGTGTTATGCTAACTAGCTAGTTCTGTCCTTGGTAAAAAAAAAAAGGAAAAAGCGACAACTACTTTGTTGTAAAACAAATACATATAAATAGTTAAATGAACACTATATATGTTAAATTATAGCATAACTACTTTGGTATATGTCACATTAAACTTTCAAAAACTTCAGGGACGTTGTAATGTTAGCTTTAGCTAACTTAATGATAGCCGCAGGACACTCCCTGCTCAACTGTCAAGAACAAACTTCTTTTAAAAGTAAAGTAAATGAATGCTCACCGGCTGTCGAGCTACATCCGAGGAAGCCATAATTTTAGCAGAACGCCTGAGCAAACTCACAATTATTTCAACAAAACTAAAAGAAAGCAACTTTTAAACCCCTCAGATTCTTTTCCAGGACCGACTACACTCGACAACTAGACAGACGAGACCAATCAAAACAATGCGGGGATTTGAGTGTGTTTTGTTGTGTGCATAGTTGTTTTTTTAAAAAAAATAGAACTTTGTTGAAATATTTCTAATTTATTGCTCTAATATACTTTAAGCAGATATTGAAATTAGATCTAAATATAATTATGCGGCAAAAAAAGTGAAATTACTTTATAAAATCAAACGTATGCACCCCTTCTTGTAAAGTGGTACAGCCCAGTTTAATTTTCCCAGGCGCTCCCTGTTTCTTTGCGATGTTGCGAAAAAAATGGAATCTGACCTGAAATTGGCAGGTTAGACCTGAAAGAAAACAGCGAGTTTATATAAAACAGTTATCTGAATAATGACAATAACAATAGCAAAAATAACTTTTTAATAAATCTTATTGTTGATACTTAAAACCCTCCCCGCCCCCCAAAGAATAATAAAAAAAAACAAGAAAACATTTAACACCTCACAAAATGTCTGTGTGTTTTTTTAAAAACAAAATAATACAATAATGATGGCCCAATTATGCTGTTTGGTACATTTTCGGACTGAAGATGCGTTTAAATTCATTTTCAGCTGACTATTTTTCAACTTTCCTTTTTGGGCTTTCATCCTGTTAAAATTGTTAATTTGATTTTTTATTTTTTATTTTTTTGTCATGTTTTCTCGTTAATGTTTCTTGTATTTTAGTGTACTTTTTAACTATTTTAATCCCAATTTTAAAAACGTGTACTTTATTTTAATTCTAATCCTTTATTAATTTATTTCATTATTTACAAAATCACGTGTCTATTGGTTTAAAGTCCTTCTGTAAATAAAGCTGGCTTGGTTTGGCATACTATTTTAATTTGCAGATGATAGCAATTTATGTCTCAATTAGGACAATTACGCCTACTGAAATGCACATAAGATAAAAGTATGCAAAAATTATTAATCAAAATTAGTTTAACGTAGTTCGGTGTTCTTTCTATTCGGTAAGGAAGCTTTCTTCGCATTTGTTAAAAAAATGCAACAGCAGACAGAACTTTCCTATTTGTTTTAAGCCTGATCTGCAAGGAGCACCCAAACGCAGCATTCTCCATGTATGTCCAAGCGCGCCCTCTATTGACCAGGGTTTGGCATACAGGTCCTAGCAATTGAAATGAGAGGGAGGGGGAGATGCTGTCATCCGCTGTGGCTGAACCGACAAAATTAGAAAGACCATGAGTGTATTTGGAAAATCTGTTATGCCGCTAAGCCATTTGTAACTGCGGTCACTCGGAGACGTTCATGAGGACGATGGCGTCCCAGCAGTGCACGATGCAAGCCGTGCACGAGTTCCTGTTGGAGAAAGGAGGGAGGGTCCGACAGATGGAGCTGATCGATCATTTCACAGCTCCTTGTGGCTGTAATGACCAGCAGAAAGAAGGGGCGGGATGGGAGCTGCTGAGGGGCATTGTTGACAACGTGGGTTTCGTGGAAGTGGAAAACGGGGTGGAATTTGTGTGCTTAAATGGCGAGGGTTGCGAGGAGTCGGTGATGCGTAAGGACGCAGACGGCCACGTTGATGCGGAGTGCAACGGGAACATACGAGAGACGCTGGACAACAAACAAGTGAACGACAACCCTGATGAGGACGAAGAATCAGCAGGTGAGGGGGGCGCGATATGATTTAAATGCACCTATTATTTATTTATTTATTCTTGTTGTATATGACCTCTAAATGTCTGGGCGATTGCTTATTTAACTTGGAGTTATTATTATTTTAAGCTCAGGAAAATGTAAAGCATTTGTTGAATATTTAAAATGAATCAATATTTTCTCGATCAATAAAAACCTTGCAAAGAAATTAAAGGAATAATCCAAAGAATAAGAATCTCATTTAATTTATTCTCAGCGAGCTGCAAAAGCAGTATCACTACTGTACCTTTTTACATTTATGACCATAAACTAAAACATCTCTCATTGGGATCTAATGTGATGGAGCATTGCAATTTGGGGAAAACAATATAAATTGGAAGGTTATGGTTTCACAAATAAAAATTTTGAAAGTGTGTGAATTTTCCTTGATGTCCCTAAAAACATTAGTACAAACAAATCCATTTGGTGTACACTTAATCCAGCTAAGATAAGTATAAATACTTTGGATTTCTTCTGTTATATTTAAAATACGTTATTAATCTGAGGGAGATTAAGTATTGTTGATGACTTTGTGCATTAAAGAATCTCTTGTAGTAGTCTCTGCTACAATGATTCTGACTGCAGACCCAGTCGTTGTTTTGCTGTATCATAAAGAGGATGGCTGTCAAATGTATGTTTCATTTTATTAAAGCATTCCCTTTTCCAGCAGTCCATCATCCAAAACAGAAAGAATATGGTACAGATGAAAACTTCCAATAACAAGCTCACAATAAAATGCATGAGGTTGTGGTTGTAATGTGACAAAACACAAAAAAGGGCACTGTGTGTGCAAGCCATTGTTTTTTCTCAGTTTAATAACACATTGTGATTGTCTTACAGAAGCATCAACCTCAACCTGTCTGGATAATGACCATCAGTCAAATGGCAATGAGCAACCTGCAGCACAGGGTAGCACCGAATCAGGTACTCCTACCACTGTTGGAGGAGGAGAGGTGAGGCTGAGGGACAGGAGGAGGCGAGAGTCTGCTCCGGCTATTGGGACACACGACCTAGACCAGGCCCATGCTGCTGGCTCCCACAACCATGTGGTAAGAGGGACACGTCGGGTGTCTAAAGGATCCCAGCGAGCCATGCTGATCAGCTGCCTGTCTGAAGACAGCGCACTGGAGGGGCTGGAGTCTGTGGGGGAAATACAAACACCGAAAGGAAGCCGCAGGAACTTCATAGAGCTGATGATGAGTAGCTCACCTCATGTGAGACATGCATAAATAATGTTAACGTTTTACTGGTGTTGCATTCACTGTATTTGTATGTTTTAAATGAAAGCGTCTAAAGAGAACTTCCTGTACGTGGCAGGTTCGGAGGTCTCTGATCAACCGTGGCTCACGCATCCGAGACTCTGTGCGGAGCGACGGCGACTCATTGTCTGTCCTCTCCTCGGCCACAGACGAGGACAGCTCTTCTGTCACCCTGGACCCCCTTGAGCACGAATGGATGCTCTGCGCCTCAGATGGCCTGTGGGAGAGCCTGCAACCCCTGTTGGCTGTCGAACCGAGTCTGGTTGCCAAAAGAGATTTTGTGACCGGCTTCACCTGCCTCCACTGGGCCGCGAAGCACGGCAAGGCTGAGCTGCTTTCCCAGCTGCTGGACTTTGCCAAGGAGAACACTATACCTGTAAATGTGAACGCAAGATCAAGTGCTGGCTACACACCGCTACACCTGGCTGCCATACATGGACACACACAGGTGGGTAGCAGGGAGTGGGGTATCATGTGTTGCACTTCCTTAGTGTAGCTTACTGTAGCTGCACAATTACCAACAGTCTATCTGCTCAGTTAGAATTAGTGCATTGGCTTGTAAGAGCAAACAGCACTTGCAACGGCTTTCTTTCAGCAATGGATTTCTTCTTGCCACCACTAAGATGCTATGAATCCTTCCTGTAGAGTTACCATATGACTCTTGGCCATTTTCTGATTAATCTTCTTCTTGCCTGGCCTAGGTGGACAATCATATCTTGGAAATTTGCATTTGGGGCTGTACTCTTTACAATTTTGGATAATGGATTTGAAGAGTGTCCAAATGTTGTTTAATGTTGTTTTTACCTTGACTTTGCTTTGAACTCAACTCTGGCTGACCTGTCTAATGTGTTCTTTGGTCTTCATGAGATCAATTCTCTCTAGCGTTAGTTACAAAGAAGTGGACTTGATTTACTAAGATGGGTGAATTCTGGAGTTACCAAATTGTATCTATTTTCCCCAGTTCAGTTATATGTGTTGGTCTATCCCATTAATATGCACTGAAATTTTGGGATTGTGATGTGAACATTTTTGTAAACATTGTAAGTGGTTGGAACACTTTTTGCAAGGACTAATGAAGATATTTTATTGTCAGGTGGTTCGTGTGCTCCTTTCTGACTGGGAAGCGGACCCTGAAGCTCGGGATTACAGTGGGAGACGAGCCATCCAGTACCTCTCCCCGCTGCTGGCTGCTGACCTGGAAAGGGAGGGGTTGGTAACCTCACCTGGACCAGAGTCAGATACCGATAACGCGAATGGTGGCAGCAGCAGAACGAGAGGCTGGAGGTTGCCGAAAGTCCTCCAGGGCAACCTGAAATCACTACGACTGCTGACCTCACCGCCAGAGACGCCGGAGGAGTCAGAGAAGACCAAGGGGGGTTTGCAGAGGAAGTCGTCCCTGAGCCGGCTGAATGCCCGGCTGCATCGTGGACGCCACCGAGCCCAGATCATCCACAGTGCCTCCTTCAGGGACACTGGGGAGGTAGGAAGAGGAGAAGAGCTGCCCAGGAGTCCTCTGAGAGCCAGACCACTGTCCAACCTGTTTGGATAAAGTTCTACCAGCAATACAGACCGAGCTTCATACATTCAAGATTTATACTTACATTTAAAATCTGACGGGTCAGATCTCAAAATAATAAGACAGAACATTTTTTGTTTATATTGCAGAAATTAACAGAAATAGTAATAATACGTTGTCTTGAATTACTTAATTTAGTTCATAATGCAGTGGTTTCTGTTGAGCACTATTGTAGCAGAGCACAGTACATGTAGCGTTTTATTGCACTTGGCAACACTTTAATTAAAAACTGTTTTTGTTTTTCTCCTTTTTTAAAAGGGCTGTTTAGGACCAGCTGAGAAGCATCACACAAGCCAACATTTTACACTGAAATTACTTTCCAGCAGATCTATCTCAAAACGACTCAAAATGTAGAGAAATAACAGTCGTTTGGATTGACTCCACTATATTCTCTAAAACTATAACTCTGTTTTCAAAGTAATATATTTTTAGGGTGGAGTTTCTACATTCCAACTCCATTCTACATTCCAACTCCAATGGATGGTGCTCAAGTTTTCTTGTACAGTTCTATAATGTTTTTAACGTAGCAGATTTTAATATTCAACATTTTACAGTCTCCTTGTTTGCACTTGTCACTTTGAAGTTATTGGGGTTTTTTAGTGCAAGCTGAAATATCTGAAATGTGTTTCAGGTTTTAAGTCTTATCTTTAAATTAAAAAGATCAGACTCCATCCCACCATAGGCATTAAAGTACACCTGATTATATAACTTTTCCCATTTATGTTCACTTTAAATTAATTATAGTAATAATAGTTTATACCAAATAAAAAAGCAAACAGAGATTGACATTCCTTTTCTTTTTGGCTATTGCTGTATGGTTTCAGTGTGGAAATGCACAGAGCACATAATTTGTGTGTTTTTTTCTGACAATTATGTACCTCGCATTCACTGATTTTGGTTCCCTTTTTTATTTTTTTGTGACTTTTTAGTTCTGTCTTAGTAGCTATTTAAGTTTTTGGGTACAACAAATGGTCGCCATTAAGAGAGACTTTTTTTGGACCTTCAATTCTTCATATGTTCTAAGTTTACAATTTTGTTATGTCACATATTTGCAGCTTCATGTTCAATCAATTTTGCAGAATGACTATTTAGATGATTCTGGATCTCAAGCAGATAAGTGATTCATGGAAGAGGCTTTGTACTGAAACGGGGCTCTCATTGTCTTCTATTTGTTATCAATGCAACCTTGCATTTACACAATTGATTATTATGTGTTTATTTGCAGTATATTGATGAGTAGCATTGAGAAGACCTCCTGATTGGTTTCCCAAGTATGTGAACCCTAATTGCTCAGTGACGCAACCCAGATTTCTTGAATGTTTTCTTTGTATTTTGTAGCATTTGTACTAAAATCATAGGACTCTGTGTTGTTGTTTTTTCATTTAGAAGAGCATAAATTGGTTCTCGGCTGCATGAAGTTTAAGTACTGCTCACTCCTTTTTCAATTGTGAATAGTTGTCAGTGTTGTGATATACTGTGAAGTTCTTCAGTGACGTGTGGTCATTGTTAAAGAGCCACTCTGTCATTCTTGTTGTGTTTGACTGGTAAATGTGAAATAAAGCAATATTTGTTTACATTAATACACAAGTTTGGAGTCATTTATGAAATATATCCTGTTGTTGTTACTACATCTAACACTGTTAAATAAAATATTTGCCATGTACAGATCAGACAAGGAGACTGAGATAGAGAGAGAGAGAGAACTGGTCTGGAAGTGGTCAGAGATGTGGCATGGAAAAGCCCTACATTTCCAAAAGAATGACCCAATTTATCTGCTTTTACTGCTGGCTGCCACTGATTGTGTTTGTGTTGTGGTGCTGAAGAATTGATGATCTGATGACCCTCTGGGTCTTTTTTGGAGCTGCACATACAGTAAATCCACAGCTTCCTGTCTGTGAGTTGCACAGAAGCAGACATTTTCACAGCAATCTTTCACTCTGCCTTTTTAGAGTGTTTACATCTATCTGTTGTTCTGTTTTTACAAATAATGTTGTATGCTGTTTTAAACAGTATGAGATTGAGGGAATGTTATTTTGTTTTTGTATGCCAAATCCAGAAAAGACTTCCTGAGATCATGAAAAGAGCCTGTGGAATCCAGTGTAACTCTGGGCAGCCTATCTGTTCAATGATGACTGCTGATTGGGGCAGAACAGAGAGGCTGTCTGACTGCAGCTACTGACCTATATACACACACTGAAGGGGAGTAATGCCTGTTATGTAAATTCCTCTGCCATCTTTTCAGGGAAACTGTGCCAACTTTTTTGCCTAGAGGTTTTTAGGACTAATCCATGTCCAGCACATCCACTCCTCTCTGTTTTTTGGCGGAACAAGTCACCACAGTGATCATGACATTATACAAAGCTTAGTATGTGAATGGTCGTTAGTGAGACAAACACTCACTTAGGCTTTTGTTTGTCACATGACCTACAGTACTGTAAAAAAGATAATTAGGGATTTATGAAAACATTTTAAAACATTATTCAGATTAATTATCAACCCCAAAAATATCAGACACACAGGAACATATATTTGATATTCAAATATCTTCATGTACCTTAAATGTTTTACATTTTGTCATTGTTTTTCTCAGATTTTATGTGACAGAGCAACATAATATAACACATAACCCAGAAAGCCAAAGTTGGAGCAAGGAAGGTTTTTCAAACATAAAAATCCACTCTGCGCACTACACTTACAGTCCTTTGAACACCTCCTGGAGAACTGTTCAAACCATTGTGCAAAATTAGAAAAAGTATGGCACAACTGCAAACCTACAAAGAGAAGCAATATTTGAAGATTTGTTCACGGATGTTCACTGTCCCATCTGGCTGAGCTTAAGCTTTTTTACAATAAAGAATGGGCAAAACACTCTGTCTAAGGATGCAGAATAAAGTATTGAGTCAGTTGTCTGAATATACATTTAAATTAATTTCAGTTAAAACATAATTCTTTTTATCCCAAAGGCAAATTAAATATTATTGAAACTCATATCATTCATTTGCCTTCAAAATGTTGTGATTGGTGAGGCATTGGCAGGAAGGTTCTCCAGTAGCAGCCTGTCTTGCAACAAATCTGAAGAAACTGCTGACTGGAGGCATTGTTGCTGTATGACAAATAGCAGAGGGTTTTTTACAATAACAATAATGACATTGCCAACAACCATCAGTTGTTGGCACCTCATTTGCTTTTGCCACTTCTTAAGTCTCTCTGAGTCTTAAGGAGTGCTGTTAGAAAGACATTATGATCAATGGAGGGGATGGTTTTTATAACTTCATCTTTTTTCTCTCTCTGCTTTTTGGACCTGCTCTGCATCCATGAAGCCCCCGTTTCAACTCCTCTGGGATTTGGAGTCATTGTTCAAGTATTATTAGAGCTTTTAGGATTCTTATCAGGTGGTCACTGCTATAAAAAAATCCTGATTGTTTCCATGGTTACACATAGAGAAACAACCAGTGCCTTCAAAAACTGTTTGAAAGCAAATAATTAAAAGCAAGAATCCTTTCACCTGCAAAGCATCCAAATCCAGAGGGAATTATCTAAGAAAATGCAATACCTCATTTTTTTATTTTTTTTTAAAAAGGTGCTATAATTCGTACATAAATCTGCATGTGTTATATTTTATGTCACATTCTTTTAATTTGTGATTTGTCACAGCTTCATTTACTTCTCTTTCTTTATGGTAGTTTTTGTCCCCCTTCATGACACAAATGTCAGTGACTGAGAGAAAGGACAGAATGTGCGGTCTAGGAAATGTTTAACTATTTCTGTTGCACCATACCAGGTGGTGTCGCTGTTTGTAAAAACAGTCGCCGTGACAGCGCTGTTAGACGTTGTTTCGGCGGAAGGTTAAAGTGCACTGCATTCATTTTGGTGCTGTGTTTAAGTCTCTATGGGTGATTTCTGTTCTGCGGTGTTTGGCTCGCTGTGCTGCTTTACAGTAGTATCGCCGCTGTTTTAGCAGGAGTGTAGCTGATGTTTGGTAGGTTGTACTTCTAAATAGTTACAGCTAGCTTTATGCACCGTAATATAAACATAAACGGAGGATTCTAAAGCCAGTTATAAAACAAGAAGCTAACTAGCTCCGGTGTCAGCAAGTACCAACTCCTTTTGTTAAAACCGTCTTCGCAACTAACTCAAAACATCTTTAAATATTTAAATGTTTTATGAACTTTTCGTATAAGAGCCGTAGTTGTTTACATTTTCAACCCTCGAGTTTGTCTGGATTAGCTAAAGCTACATTTGAGCTAATATTGTTCGGTAAGTTAGGTTATAGAATTATTTGATATGAAAGTGGAAGCTCGCTTGATTTTCCTGCTCTGGGTTTGACCCATGTTTACTCGTTAAATTGCATATATTTTTTAGTAGTTTGGAGCCTTTTGCACTTAACCTGAAACTCAACATTTGCAGCTATCCGCAGCAATGACCACCACCATCGTGCATGACACCACGGAGGCGGTGTGCCTGTCTGCCGAGCACAACCTGTACCTGAAGCCCATCGCCAAAATGACCATCAGCGTTGCTCTGCCGCAGCTCAAGCTGCCGGGCAAGAGCATCTCCAACTGGGAGGTGATGGAGAGAGTGAAGGCCATGGTGGCTCCGGAGCAGTTTTCAGCCCTGCGGATCTCCAAGAGCACCCTGGACTACATCCGCTTTGAGGGGGAGGTGGAAAACAAAACCGTGGTAAAGAGCCTGTTGACCCGTCTGGATGGAAAAACCATAAAACTCAGCGGGTTTACTGATGTCCTCAAGGTAAGGCTGACACTTTTGGCCTCAATAAAGGCCTTTTATGTTACTTTTGCTGAGTATTCTCTACATTTGCTCACAAAGCTGTGCTTTGATGTTCTGTTTGCAATAGTGAAATATGGCAAACGTGATATTTTGGTAAACCCACAGTAACGGCTACTAAGGTTTAATGTTTTTAATTTTACTTTTTTGCAGCACATTGTGATCTATGTCTTTCATAGTGCTACATAAATAAAGTTTTATCTCTTACTGCCATTAATCACGACAAGCTTTTCAAAACTTACTTTCATCTGTTTATCTATTCATTTATCAATCCATTGACCTGTCTGCCTATTTTTATATATATTTCCTAACACTTTTGGAATTTATGTGAAGCTGTGATGCTGCTTTTACACCAGAATTTCTCGACGTCTGTATGTGCTTCTCTCTGCTCAGGTTCGTGCAGTAGAAAATAAGGTGGATTTCCCCACACGTCATGACTGGGACTCCTTTTTTCGTGACGCCAAGGATATGAATGAGACTCTGCCGGGAGAAAGGCCGGATACCATCCACTTGGAAGGGCTCCCATGTCGCTGGTTCAGCCAGAGAAACAGCCAGTTCCCGGACCGGCCGTCTGAAGCGGTCCTCACTGCTGTATTCCAGGCGTTTGGCAAGGTGGAGATTGTTTCAGTACTGAACTAAAAGCATTTTCAAATGAAACATTTTATCAAGTGCTATTAAAACAATATATATGTCGATGTTGTTTTTAGGTTCGGCATGTCGACATCCCCATGCTGGATCCGTACAGGGAGGAGATGCTGGACAAGAACTTCAGTACTTTTAGCTTCGGGGGTCACCTGAACTTTGAGGCTTATGTTCAGTATCAGGAATACTGCGGTTTCACCAAGGCTATGGACTCTCTGCGAGGCATGAAGCTGATGCTGAAAGGAGACGACGAAAAAGCTGTGGCCTGCAACATTAAGGTACTGGAAGAGATCCAATGATAATTTGGTAGTCAGTTGAACTGCTGATTACAATCTTTCTTTAAAAGCTGAAACATAAGAATAACAGTGAGTGTATTTTATTTTATTTTTTACCCTTCTTACAGTTAGCAGCCATTTATGTTAAGGAAAGTTACACTGTGTGAGATACCAGTAAAGCAAGGATAACACTTTCTTTTAAACCTAATAAAGATAATTGTGGCGTTAACATTTTAAAATCAGTTTTGCACCTTTCTATATTAAAGAATTTCATCTTTAGGCACATCTACATCTGGTGGTTATTTAATCATAAAAATCTCTGTAAGCTCTTTTGTCTGCGTGGCTTATTTCAAACCCTGACAATTAGTTTGCTCTTTTTTCCTCATCTCAGTCATCCTTAATGAAGTGAGAGCATTGTGAATGTTTCTTCCATCAACAGCAATCTCCTTCAAGGTCATAAATGTGACTTTCTTGTCTTTAGTCATTCACTAAACTGTTTCTGAATTGCTGTAACAACATTACAGCCAAATAGGGGTTTAGTAATGGGATTGTGTTAGTCAGGCACAATGTAGCTTTGAGACCTTTTAAGGCAATGAGACGTGAAGCTGCATCATCAGTATTTCCAAGTTAATGAACATCAGATTAGGCAAGTCTTCTAATCCATAACCTAAAGCTGTATAATCTAAAGAAGGATGAGAACAAAACAGAAGAGCCCTTCTAATGATTTTATTAGCCTTTTGTGTCCAACAGTAGCTCCTCACTGATTATAGCGGAAATTGAGTAAAAGTATTTAAAAGCAGCATAAACTAGCTGGGCAAGATGCATTTAGATATCATGCTGTATTTCAGCTGGGCAAATAAATTTAGTTGATGAAGCTTTCTTGTTTTCTGTTTTTTTTTCTTTTTTAAATTAGGTTATATTTGACACCAGCAAGCACCTGAGCGACGCATCCATCAAGAGAAGAAACCAGGAGAGGCTGAAGCTGCAGGAGCTGGAGAGACAGAGGGAGGAGCAGAAAAGAAGGGAGAAAGAAGAGGAGGAACGGCGGAAGGAGGAAGAGAGGTATGACAGAAATAAAGGAGGAAGTTCATCAAGAATAAGAACTCCAAAAAAAAAAAAAAATTATTTTTTCTACTTCAGAGATGTTGGGAAAAATGTATTACAATATCGACATTGACAGGGCTACAAAAACCCTAAAAAAAGTTGAAAATTGTACATATAAAAGAGCATTTTTTTAATTTTTCACTTTTTTAGTGTACAGGAAAATTTTCAGTAAACATTTTTTTTATTTTTTATTTTATTAATGTTTTAGTGGCTCTAGTGGCCTTTATTTGACAGTGAATTGACAGGAAAGAGGGTAATGAGAGAAGGGGGAAGACATGCGGCAAAGGTCGCCAGGCCGGGAATTGAACCTGCGACAGCTGCTTCGAGGACTAGAGGACTAAGGCCTCCATATGTGGGTTGTGCTTAACCCCTGCGCCTCCTCAGCATTTTTTTTTTAATTGTTTATTATGAAGAGCAGTCTTATTGTTCATGATTGTATCTATTTTCCTTTGAGTCACAGCTAAAAAATACTTCCAGCTGTGATTATTTTCCGTGGAAAACATGGACATTTGATAATCTGTCCAGGAAACAGAGGGAAATGGAAGAGGAGGAGAAGGAGAGGAAGAAGGAGGAGAGGATCCGAAAGCGAGAGCAGAAGCTGCGGGAGAAGGAGGAGCGGAGGAATCTGAAGAAGGTGAAGAGGCAGCAGGAGCAGGAGCAGAAGAAGCTGCAGGTGAAGATCGCCATGGAGGAGAGAAGGCTGCTGCTGGCTCAGCGAAACCTGGAATCAATACGTCTCATTGCTGAGCTGCTCGCCCGAGCCAAGGTACTAAATGAACGCAGCGCAGCTCTCAATTACTGTCCACCTGGTTACACTGCAGCTGCTGAAGTGTGGAACATTGTAATTAACCCTAGAAAGGACAAAGAGTTCATGTTTTAATGCTCAGAGCTACTAGAGTAATAAATGGGCACATTATAAGTACTGTATTGTACGGCTGCAGTAACGATTATTCTAGAAACCTAGTACAATTTTGATGATTTTTTAAAAAAATTAATTGGATAAAGACATTGGCACCTTCTGCAGATTTTTTATTTATCCGCTTAAGTTTTTTTAATATTAGAAATACATAAAAAAATGCAAATAAACAAATGATTAAATTCCTTTTTTATACAAGAAAATAAAAATTTTATTGCCTGAGATATAATAACATAGCATTCCTGTGGTGAACGCTTGATCACTTTTAGCAAAGGATGTGCCTGCAGCTAAAAAATAGTTCTAAAATCAACATGTGAAATGCTCAGCCCTTACTGCTTGACTTGGCATCAGTACAGTGTATGGCTGATCTGTTCACAATTTTTTTGATGAACTAATTAATTTATGAATAGAAAAAGGTGCTTAATAGTTTTTTTGTACAGAATGTTAATCAGGAGAGGCTAAGTCTCTCACTTGAGATGTTCTGGGTACAGCATATTTATAGAGTTATATTTTCTTCATCTTAAAAGCAAGATATATATATATTTTTTGTAAGGTTTTGGCTTAATTACCGCTCTGTTTTTTTCTTTCATCAAATTGTCTTCTTTTTGGAACTGCCGTTTACGATTAATCGGTTACTAAATTAGTCGACGGTTATTTTAATAATTAATTACAATTACCGTAATCAATTCAGACCTACTTTATTGTATGGGTTCATCTTTAAGGATGCAGTTCCACAGTATAATTAGAGCTGCAGGGCTTTACTTTGGCCAATAGCTGGGTCATGCTTTACGTTTTGCATAAATATTCGCACATGATTAACTGTCAGATTCCTGTTTCTGATTTCATTGTGTTTGTGATGGATTTTTCCCAGATCCTAAAGCAGCAGCAGCAGGAGAAGGAGATGGCTGAACGCAAAGAGCAGGAGAAGCTGGAGCAAGCGCGTCAGAAGGAGGAGCTGGCCCGTCTCCAGCAGCTGGAGGCCTGTCGGCTAAGGCAGGAGCAGGAGCTGCGGCGGGTGGAGGTGGAGAAGCAGCGGGCGCTGGAGCTCCAGCGGAAGGAGAATGAGCTGAGGGAGAGGCTGCTTTGCAACCTTATCAAGAAAAGCACAGTGGCTGCAGATCCGCACGACCTGGCCGCCCCCCCGACAAAAGAAGCGGCTCCCGATTTTAGCGATGTGATGCTCGGAGTCCTGGGTCGGGTCAATGGGGTGAAGACAGATGAAGGCAAAGAAAAACAAGTGTCTAGATCCGTGCAATCTGAACTTCTGGAGAAAAACCAATCAAAGGAGAGACGAGGAAGGGATGAAAAGAAGGAAGAGTTTGTTCGATGCGCGCACAGCGGGGAACAAGGCTGTGAAAGGAGCTCGCACAGTCGAGGGGGAAGGAGGCGTTCCCAAAGTTCCAGTAGAAAGAGGCGGAGCTCGAGCCGGCGAAGGAGGAGTCACAGGACAAGCGACGGCCATCACCGGGAAAGGAGGCGCAGTAGCAGCAGGAGCTCCAGCAGGGGGAGGAGCCTAAGCAGCAGTGGGAGGAGCCACGGCAGGGGGAGGAGCCAAGGGCGTAATCACACCAGGTACAGCAGACGAAGGAGTAAGGACTGCAGGAGTCACAGTCACCACAACCGACGATACCGAAGGCACAGCGATAGCAGGGGGCGGAGCCACTCCAGGGGATACTGAACGCAGCGGAGCAGCTTCACTCACGTCTCCCGTTTCTCTGCACGAGCCTGAAGTTCAGCAAGCTACAGAGGGAACGCAAGAGCTTAAAATATGTACAGAACATAGTTTTTTTTCATAGGTAAAACTTGAAACGTCATCACCAAATTGTTACCAGTTGTTCAAATAAGTCTTTGTTGTTGATTCACCATTTTTATTTTGTACACTTGTGTTGTTTGTTTTTTTGGTTTGAGATTTCCTGACAAAATTTTCAAATAAGAAAACCTAGCAGAGTATTATAATCTGGTTTAACTGTGACAGTTTCATAAATTATATAAGATTCTTTTTTTTTTTTTTTTGACTGAAACTAGTCTTCAAAACACTTCATTTAATTTCTCAAGTATTTCTTTTTTCCTTATTGCCTAACTGTGGAAAATACACCAATAGGTTCATATTGGTTTCAAATTCTCATTTAAATCAGTTTATACAGTTTTCTCCTCTACATGTTTTTCCTCCTACAGGTGTGTGGACCGCTGGATTATAAGTTTCCTTCTGCTCTGCTGCAAACAAATGTTTCAGAAATATCAAGCTTATATTTTAAAATGTATGCAACATCAGCTTTTGTTTTAACGTAGAGCATGACCGTTTTCTTAATGGTGTGAGCCTAAAACAAAAAAAAACCTAATGCTGACTGCCGCTAAAATGAATGTCACATTTATGAGAAAGATTCTGCATCTTTTATTATTATTGCAAGATTTAAGTGATTTTTAGAAAAGGCTCAGTCAGGTGACTTTAGCTTTTGTCCAAGTTAAAACAAGTTAATCAGTTTTACTGGGGATAAATCCACTACAGGCAACAGATGATTATCATAAGTGGCTGCTTTCTAAAGTTTAAAATGAAAAAATGCAGACAGAAAAGTGATTTCATCCTTTCTTTTACCTATAAACATTGTGTTGGATACATTTTTTAACTGGTCTTTCAGCTGAACTTGAAGAAACTGGATGCTTGTTTTGTTGACATTGCTTGTCATGGAAAAGAGAGTTCTGTATGTGCTTGTGGGTCACCCTGAACATGTCTTGCACACACTGGAAGTGGTTAAAAATAAAGATTTTAATTTGACAAACTTCAATGAAAGTTGTTTTCTTTACTGGGAGGTAAATGGAAAAGTTAAAAATGTCTGACATTTTGGATACCCCTTCACATTTTGAATAGCTGTAACCATAAAGTAGTTGTGAGGTAGAAGGAAAATTATTTGTGTATTTTTAGTAGAAATGACTTGGAAAAAGTGTGGTGTGTTTTTTAATTCAGTCCCCATCCTAAACTTGCGCAGCCATCTTTTGCTGCAGTTACTGTTTGGTACAAAATTTGACGCTTTAGCAAATTGAACTGATACAGAAAGAAATTTATTAGTTTAGGATGAAATTTTTAAAAATCTATACCTTTTTAAATGGACAATGCCAGGTACAACAGTATTTTATCAGCTGCGGAATTTGCTTTCATTTGAACATAAATAGGCCAAAACATCCAAAGACTTGGGCACATTCATTTACTAAACCTGAATAAATACAACATAATAAATACAAGTTGCCAGATCTGAGATCCTTATACAGTCCTAAAATGTATTGTCTACTTTGTTGCATTAAAATATTGCATGTCTACTGGACAGCAGAGCAGAAAAAATAAAATCCACAAGAAAAATAATTTGACCACACATAATGTTACATATAGGCCAAAAAGGCCTGGCCTGTTCTCATCTTACCAGAGCACCTTTTTTCCCCTATAGTTCCAAATAAGATTTCTTATGTATTTCTTGGCCTTCTTTCATGGAAAAAAATAAATAAATAATGGAATCCACAGCTAATAATCATACAGTGAGCAGATTCTCCCATCGCAGCTGGGTCAAAGTTAAAACAGGATTCTTGACTGCTTCTCTGATCATCGCTCTCAATGGAATGCCTTACTTAATAATTCATAGAATATTTGTCAGGGAATATCATTTGGCAGGATTGCCATTAAACATGTTTAGGGGAGCATATATTTTTTAAAGACATGTTGAGACCACTGTCCTGGCCTCACGTAGGGTTATATAAACTCATTAAAAAGTGGCTTTGGTTTGTGACGACAGTGGGTGAGTGATTATGAACAAGAGTGCAGTGTTTTCACAGAGTTGTTTCTTTGTCTACCAGACTGAGCCCATGCTCTAATCTGGGTTATCTGGCTGTAATCAGCTTTGCCCACTGCTACTCTCACTGCTGCTGCTGCTGCTGCAGGGTGGGCACTTTGCTTTCAGTCCACTTCTGTCATCTACTAACATAAACAGCTAGAAAGCTGACTGAACAGTAGAGATCAGCTCACCTGCAGAGACACAAAGCACTCCGTCTACCTGGGAGGATGGCTGAGCTTCCAGATGCGGGTCCCACCAAAGGGGGACCAACTACACCAGCTACAGATGTGTACCCTAGAAAAATACTGGAGTACATGGAAGGCTTTCTTATCTCCAAGGTAACAGTCATGTTGCAACTTTTAAATAGAATTTTACTTTTTCAGTTCGATGCATGTGCATACTCACTATGGCACTTGTTGAAAACTTGTTAAGCTATAATGTATCTATGTTACCTGTACTACTGATTGAATACAATGGTTTTTATTTTCATATTTATTTTGTCACTAATGCTCACTATCTTAAATGTGTGTTGCTCTGAAATATTTTTTATGCCACTTGAAGTTTTTCTTTTTTGTTACAATACAAATGGAACTTCCTAGTATTATATGAGGACTCAGTATAAAACAGTACAATTTAACTGTGAAGTGGAAGAAAAAAAATTGAAAATGTTTTACACATTCATGATCTCACAAATTTGGTGTGCTCATGATTTTAAGCAATCACATGACAATAACTGACCTGTGCATCTCCATAATGGTTGAACAGCAAACTTGCACAATTGTAAACAATGGAAGATTGTCAGCACATTTCAGAAAGTCACATACAGCTAGCAATGTCCACTTATTTCTCCTGATATAAATGAAATTGATGAATTACATCAGTGTCTTGGCTGTTTCTCCTCTCTGACCTAGACGGTGTTCACATCCTGTGAACTGGGTGTGTTTGATGTGTTGCTGGCTGCAGAGCGTCCTCTGTCAGCAGAGGAGATCAGTCAGGCGGTGGGAACCAGTCTGGACGGGACGCAGCGGCTGCTTGCTGCCTGCACAGGCCTGCAGCTCCTCAACACACACTGGGACAGCGGGCAAGGTCAGGAGACACTAAAAAATAATTCATAGTGAGTTCTAGTTCTGATTATTTTTGCTATAAATTTGGGTTTTACATTTGAGTGTATGCTTGCTTGATGTTGTCGTACAATAAATGGACAAAAGTAATCATACATTTTGAACTTTTACACATTCTGTGACATTACAATCACAAACTTTATAGAACTACTTTTGTGCAGTTTTATTACAAAACGAAATCTGAAAATTGTGGTGTGCATTTGTAATGCAATACTTTGTAGAAACATTGTTTACTGCAGTTACAGTTGTAAGACCGTTGGAAACTGACATTTATGCCCATTATTTCTCTTCTGTCTCCTTCTTGGTTCTATGATTTGATCTAATTCATTCCAGTTTCCAAAGCTGAGTATTCCGGGCTGGACGGTGACCCTATGACCCTGTGTCACACATTTGCAGTCTACTGGTTTTCTTCAACAATTTTCCTGTGTTTAGTTTCTTTTTATGTCCTTGCTGAAGGAAATTATCAACACAACATGATTCTACCACTACCATGTTTGGCACTAGGGAAACTGTTCAGGATTAATTCTAGTATTATTTTTACACCACATTTAAAGTTTTCACATATACCAAAAAGTTCTGTTTTTTCATCTAAGCAGAGCACCTTATTTTGCCTTTGATGTGCCCCTTGCATGGTTTCTGGAAAACCTTTAACATAGCTTTTTATGATTTTGTTCTCTTATATCTTCCACACAGACTGTATTAGAGTACAGACATACTTTTAACTTGGGTTTTCTTTGTCTATTTGACATTTATTATTGTTACCTGCCTCAAGTATACCCACTTCCATTTTACAACTCTCATGTGTCTGCAACACTAATGAAACTTCAAAATATTATTTCATACCTGCAATCGTTTATTAATTCATTCTTTTCCATGTTTTTCCTTCCTCTTCAGTTTTTTATAGTAACACAGAACAGTCCAGAGTCTTCCTCACACGTTCCAGTCCTTTGTCCCTCTGCCAGTCCATCCAGTACAGCTCCAGGACCATCTACCTCTGCTGGCATTATCTCACAGATGCTGTTAGGTCAGTAAACAGAGCAGCAGTTGCTTTTATATGAGTAGCTTGGATGTTTTATTTTTTATTTTGTCCCAACAAGTAAATATTTAATGTGCAGCAGAACATTGCCTGTCAAAATTGCATTGAAGCACTCAAAATTCAAGATGTCAACTATGCTTTGCATTAAGTATAACAAGAAAAACATATCAGGTGAGGAACTCCTCAGTGTTATGGTCAGTGCGCAGGATGCTGTGGTTTTGTTTCATTGGATTTCCATCAGGCTACTTCCAAATCTATTCTCAGGAGTTGATGTCATAGTTATCTATCTTATAAATGTTCTCAGAGAATGAATAATGAATAATAAGCAATGTGTTGTCCAATATGAAAAATTATACCAGGCCTTTAAATGTTGCACTTCTGCGACCCCTCATAAATGTCAGCTTGTGTTGGGTTAGGAGTAAGAACGAGTTTTTATGGAGGTAAGCTTTGATGTGGGGAGAATTAGAGGGCTGGGGCAGTGACTGTAGGAGAAACAAGAACCGTACAGAACTCAGAAAACAAGAACAACAAAAACCAAAACCAGTTTTATTCACAGTTAAGTTTCAACCACTGCAGGTAAACATACAGCAATCTTCCTAAATTAATAATCAGGACAGGGACCGAAACAAAGAGAAACTTTGCTCTAGTCTTCCGGTTTCTTCAGCTAAATAATGCAATGTGAGGTGATATTTTAAAAATGCTGCACGCAATAGCAGCACACAATAGAAATCTGGCCTTGGTGGACTACTGCTAGAAGAACGCTATGGTTAAAAGTCACGTTTGCAAAAGGTTGTGGCAGCAGCATTAATGACTGCTTTTTTCAGCAGTTATGGGAAAGCTGAAGAGACTTAGGATAAATGAAAGTTCAGACCTAAATCCACCCTCTTCATGCTCTTCATGTTTTTTTTTTGTAAAAAAATAAAATAAATAAATAAACATCGCCTATCCTTTTTTATTCCACTTCACTTCATTGCACATTGCTTTGTGCTGTCCATCCAATAAAATCATTATTCAACATGTTGAGATTTCAGGTTGGTGAAAATGAGAGATTTTGAAAATGCTCTGTAGTACTTTTGTAAACAAAAATAAAGGTTATGTCTTGTAAAACTGAATATTTTATCAAAGTGTATGTCATGAAGTCAGCCACAGGTGGGCAGTGATGAGCTGTGAGAGACGCAGGTTCAGCTGGCCGTGTAAAAGTGTGCAGACTTTAGTCACCTTCTCCTGTTTGAACTCTGTCTTTTGATGTTGTGAGAGCCAGCAGCCAGCAGCTCTCTCTCTGTGGCTGACCAGTGAAGTCTGAGAGAGAAAAAAAGCTAAAAGCAATACCATGAAAGATGATACAAATGTCTTTTTTTTTTGGGCTGCCTGTTATTGATTTACATTTTGTTTTTCTCTGCATTTTCTCAGAGAGGGAAGAAATCAGTATGAAAAGGCTTTTGGAGTCAGCTCAAAGGACCTGTTTCAAGCTCTGTACAGGTAAAAAGCTTTCTTAGTGTTGAGAGTTCAGCTCAACAAACATACAGATCAAACAGATGAGCTGTCTCATTTACATTCTGTCACCTCCTGTTTGCTTTAAGCCCATTTCCATCGATTTCCCTCAACAACAAAAAAAAATCTGACTTGTTGGATTCATTGGGATGGAGGAAATGTGAAATTAAATGAGAAAGTGGGAAACAGTGAGAGGGCATGACCAGAGAGGTGAGGAAGCCAGAGCTAGAGAGAGAAAAAGAAAAAAAAATGCCATTGTCCTAGAGATCTGATGTGTTTACAGCATCCAGTGCCCACAGTTTTAACGCATCACTGATCTGCTGGTCAGCAATTTTCAGGGGTCATCACACACACAACACGATTTGGTAACTAAAAGATTTTGATCAGGGTGCCTGAGGGCCTGTTACATTAACACCAGCAGACCCAGAGGACAAGAATTCATCCAAAGTGAGGCACGCAGAGAATTAAAGCACAAAAACATCCTTCTACTCACCAGCACGGGCCTTAAATGCACCTCTCAGGTTTCAATATTATTCTACATCAGTGGGACTAAAATATTACACTGTCTGCTTTTATGCATTACTCAGTCTGAAGCTTATAAACATTATAAAACCACATTATAACTGAACTTTATACACTTCCTAACAGCCACTTTTGTTAGGCAGTACTTTTCATCAAACCTGAAACAACTGGAAAAACTGATGGATGGACAAAGTCTGAAAATAGAAATATTGTTTTTCACATTTTGGTTTCTAAACCTTTTAGGAATGAGAATATGAACCCTGTCAGCTTTCTCTTTTTTCCCTGGTGCTGTTTGTTTAGACTTCTGAAGTAGAAATTGGTTTTCATTTCTTGCAGATGGAAATCTTTTTAGTCGTCCCTACATTCTGAAAGCAGCTGACAATTTTAATAGAAACTGCATCACTGCTTTAGATGAGTGTAAAGCAAGAATAACCCAGCCATGAACCATGTAAACAAACTGTAGCATGACAGTTCAGATGAATTTGCAAATCAGCATCAATGCATCGAAATTAATTTGCCAAACAAAGAACAGTCTCGACACCTGTGCTCAGCTGATTTGATATGGAGAAGCATTTGTTGGTTCCTGCTGATTTCCCCTGTGAATACGGCAGAGAAATTAGCAAGGGAAAACAAATGCTGAAGTCATTCAATGCGTTCTCTGAGCTCTGCAGCGGGAGCTGGAGGATTCGAAGCCGGCTGGATGACTCAGACTCCCGTTTACCCATCGCCATTTAACCAGTCATGTACTGCACCTGAATAATTTACAGCCAAGGCCCTTTTTTCAGCTTCACTTCTTAACCTTGAGGAATCAGGTAGGAGTCGGAAAGGGAAAAAACCAGGCAAAGGAATGTGGAATTCATAAACATACAGCATTTACATAAGACTTTAGTACAACTTTTTAAAATTTGTAGAGACTTTTACCTGATTGGAAAAGATGTTCAAAATATGAAAACCTAAATTTAAGGTACAGTCAGCAGAAATTATGAGAAACTTTATTTAACCTTTTGCTATTTTCCTAAAATTGAGTGCAATTTTAAAAATTAAAAAAGGAGATTTCCAAACAACAAAATGTATTTATTTTTCTTAAAATGTATATCCTGATTTATTTTTTCTAATTTTTAACTCATGAGAATTCATCTGCAGAGAAACATTGATCTGAAAAGGTGGTACAGATTGCCTTCTCCTCATCTGTAGATGAAAAGACACTGAGATGCTTTAAAAGTCTTTCAATATTGTGATCATACCCAAAACATTTGTTAAAATGACCAATGTTACATTTTAGGGTGGCCAAAGAGTGGTTGAAAAAACCCCCCACCTCATATCATAGAGTACTAAACAAATAATATGTGCATTGGAATGAATAAATTTCAGTTTTCCTGTAATTCAGCATTGAAAATAATCAAATAAAAAATACATTTTTACAACCTCTACACTAAAATAGCTTAGCATCCCTTTCCTTTACACACACATGAACTTTAATGTCTTCTTATTTTTAATACAAATGCTTCTAAATTTTCTTCCACACCAAACTCAGGTTTAAGTGGACTTTGCTTTATGCACTGGTGTACACCCACATTGGAAAAGAAGCCTTCCATCACTGGTCCCCAGAACAAAAACATATTCAAATCCGGTCAGGTAAATTAAGAGGAGAGAAAAGAGAAAATAATCTGGAGAGAGACACAGAGGAATAGCCAAAGATAACTTTCTGTATGTGCCAAGCAGGAGATTTGACATAATGAAGGATGTCCTGTTGGCAAGAGGAGATTTGACAACATAGCTAATTTTAGCCTTAGCCAGGGCAACAATTAGTGTGGCATCAGTAATTTTATAAAATGCAACATGGTTTTATTTTTCTAATGAATGAGTGAATGGATGTTGAGAACTGTAAACAGAATAAATCAGCTATAAATTCTAATAAGTCATAATATACGAAGAATTATCAGGTAACAAGGCTAAAACTTAAATTGGATGTCTTATAGGGCAATTCTTTCTTTCCTTTTTTTTTACTGTATTATGTTATTCTCCCACCTCTCCCCCACAACAAATGAATTTATCGTTACGGGGCTTATAGGATCTTTTGACCTTGACGCTTTTAGATTATAGATGACAATCTTCTGTTTGGCCTCAGAGTCTT
Source organism: Xiphophorus maculatus (assembly GCF_002775205.1). Taxonomy (NCBI): domain Eukaryota; kingdom Metazoa; phylum Chordata; class Actinopteri; order Cyprinodontiformes; family Poeciliidae; genus Xiphophorus; species Xiphophorus maculatus. Next base: position 20,922,035 of record NC_036449.1, on the reverse strand, counting down.
TTTTTTTTTTGTCTTTTCACATCATCTGCAGTCAGGGTCTGAGGCCAACAATGGCCCAACTTCTTCTGGATGTCACTGTGTCATACAAAGTTGCTTTGAGTATTAGATGGATGAGTACTTTGCTAGAGAAGTTTTTACGAGTGGAAAGCAGCATCACAGAAGAAAGAGGATGTGGGGGTGAGTGTGTGTGTGTGTGGGCCTCATTGTGGTGCTGCTTGATGAGGTGGAGATTTCTCAGAGCAGCAGCACTCACCACAGGCTCTTCTGTTCTGCCGCACCCTGTCTGCCTCACACACACACACACACACACACACACACACACACACACACACACACACACACACACACACACACACACACACACACACACACACACACACACACACACACACACACACACACACACACACACACACACACACACACACCCCAGCGGCCGCTGGGAGAAACTTTCTAAATGAGGAATGTGTCTGTTTGCACTTCAGCCTTTGGGTGACAGTTTAGAGAAGATGATAAAGAGGCTTATGTTTCCATGAAGGGAGACATTAGTGAAAAAGGACTAATAAAAATAACTTTTCTCTCGTTGTGGTTGTCTGTTCAGGTCTGATGAGGAAATGGTGAAGTTCATGCACTTGATGAACTCCATCTGGAACATCTGCGGCAGAGACGTGGTCACGGCCTTTGATCTTACGCCTTTTAAGTTCATCTGTGACCTGGGAGGTAAGTTTTCCTGGTTTTTCCAGTTAAAACAAACTATTTCCACATATGTCTGTGGATGCTACGGCCAGTTTTGTCATCTAAAATTAAACATTTGGGAGTGAACATCTTGTACGCTCCAAGCTGTAAACAAAGTCTGTTTAATCTCTGGAGACATTTCCAACCACATCAGTGTGTAACTGGAAAATAATGATTCTGACTGATAAAATCTAAAGTGAAGGCTGAATTTGATAAATGAACCAAAGATGTTATGATGGCGACAATATCAACCTTATTAGGACATATGAGTTTAAAGGTACTTTGTTGCACTCTCTTTGAACACTGAATATTTTATGTTTTGCAAAAGAAAAACTAAAGCTTGGTAATAGATTTTTGTTAATTAGGAACAAAAATGTAATTAATATTTTTCCACAACTGTGTCAGAAAACTGGTCTAAATAACTTAATGGTCCGTACATACTTGTTAAAATTACAGCTCTTTGTAATAGAAAATAACTTTCTTTCCACAAATAATGCAACATATATATATATATTTTTTAAAAATAAACAACAAGATAAAAGAATAATAAACAAGGTGTTTCTGCTGAATGAGTAGCCTGGTAAAGGAAAGACAGCTTTTAGCATGGTTTTCCTCTACCTCAAAATTATCTCCTAGAAAGCTTAAGTTTATTCCTGTGCAATACTTGAATGGAAACATTGATTTTGTATTTGAATATTAAATGAGTCTCCAAGACCCATTCCCACATTTCCTGTACAGAGGTTTTCACTGAGTTTAGGAACCACCACAGACCCACAAATAGCTGAAATTCACAAATACTTGAGACCACTCTTAGGGGCTAAAGCCAATCAGCGCCAAGGAAAATGAATGGGCCTCGTGGATTGGCTGGTATTCAGAAGCCAGTGAATAGAGTAAGTAGCATTGTGCTTAAGTATTTCAGCTTCTGCATTCTGTTTCAAATATTTTAAAAAAATAGTAAAAAGTTTTTTGCGAGTATTTTTAAATCTAAATAGGTGAATCTGTGAATACTGAAACATGAATAGGTATGGGTGCACTCTAATGTTTTTTTTTTATCCCACTGTCCTTATTTTAACCCAAACCAGACCTGAAATTACCGTTGCTTCGTTTTTGTCAGCAGAAATTAAAGCCAATCCAGTGGTTTTAACAAGCAAGAAGTTTGGTACCAAATGAGCCCAAAAGTTTCATCAATATTAAACATTATTACTAAATTATTTAGCTGGTGAGAATCACTTGTTAAGGCAAAATATAAATTAGTTCCAGTGTTCTGCTTTTAGAGCTGCAAATGTGTCTGCAACCTGACTAAACTCCTGGGAAAACTTTATACCAGTAATGCATTTTAATAGTAAGAACAAAGGAAGCTTAAGGCAACAAACAGATGAGAGTTGACAAAAAGTGACCATAAGACAATACAACGTCCACCTGACACTAAAGAAGTCATAGCAAACTCTCAAGCTCAAAACAGAGATTCTAGTGATAGAAACTGCAATTCATAAACAAAAATATTCTGGTAGCTTTCAGAGAGATCTTGGCTCCATAACTGACCAGCACTTTTACTTGGTGTACATGTGTCAGCATGTTACTTCCACTTTTTAAAGTTGTTGAACATAAGATTCTTTGCTTACCGCTGACTAAAGCAAAATATAATAATAGATCTTATTTTCTCAAATGAAGTGTACTGAAAATGTACCAAAACCTGACTTTAAAACGTAACTGTATACTGAACGGTGGCTTTTGTGTACAGTTTCATTCCTATGGAGGACATATAAAAAAATAAAACCTGCTGCAAATGAAGATATTTTTACACAATGCACATTATGCTCACAAACCTCATTTGCTCACTGCTGTTGTCGGCAAGCTACCATATATCCATTTACCATATTGTTGTTGAAAAGAAAATTGAGAAAACAATCCAGTATCTGTCTAAAGACATAGACAGTAATACGCGTGTGAATGGGGCTAACACAGATGTGATGTCATTGTCTATATATGGAAGTACTTCCTGTTTTTTTTTGTGGTGGATGAGACTCGAAAGCTTTGGGGAAGTTGTTTTAAAATGCTCTACACTGAAAACAATAGAAAGATTAATTCTGTTTTATTTATATTTTATAGTTCAGTATTCAAAGATTTGCTGGCTTTTGAATATGTGAAATTCTGAGATTTAACATATTCTTGAATTTTCTTCAAGAGTAAAATCTTGAAGAAAATTATTACATTTTCTTTTCTCCCCAGGACATGATAAAATCAATTACACTTCACATTGTTCATTGATAGTTTATTCAGAAAAAGCATCACATTTTATTCCTTCATTATCAGAGGAGAACTTTGCAACAATTACATGAACCACAGCTCTTGGTGAAATTAAACTTGATTGTTAAGTAAAATGGAAGGCTTTGTTCATTTGTCTCTGCTCCTTTGTCAAGTGAGACTTATCTCTAAAAGCATCTTTGATGAGTTGCTTTACATGACAAGCAAATGGCACAAAGATGAAAAAGTGCTGGGAGCGCAAAGATTAAACAGACATGACATAAATGATGGAGGCGAAAGCTTATAATGAACTGCAGAGACACAATTGAAGAATGAAGGATGTTATGAAACCGAGAATAGCCTTTGTGAAAAAGATAATGGGCTTTTCCTTTTCCTTTTTATTCCATTCTTTTTTTATTTCAAGTGAATTTAACAGATGAACATTGACTCCAGTCATGTTCAGACAGGATCATAAAAGGTGTAAAAAATATATAGGTATTTCAGAACAAATGTCTCCAGTTGTGAATGTTTAATCTGCAGCTTTGTTCACTTACTCAAAGATGGCCTTTAGTTCAGCATTAACACGAATAACAATCCACACAAGAGTCCCTTTGTGATAAAGGTGTCTCATGCCATTTCTGCAGTCTGAAATTGTCCACAGGTGGGCCACTTGTAGCATGTGCTACCTCGGCTGACCACACAGGGGAGCTGTGGAGCCACAAAAGGCACCTTGCATCGATCCTGGTCTTTTCCGGGTCCTGTGTGACTTTCTTCACATGAGGTTGTCTGTTCATGCTTATGCATGAAGCTGCATATCCAAAACGTCTGAGCATCAGGAGGGTGAAGGGCAGCGCTGCAGTGCCCCATACAGGCCATGTCTCTCACACAGCATCTGTTGAGTCCGTGCGCACCTGCTGCTCAAGACTCGTCTCTTTGTCTGCTAGACCCTGCCAATGATTGACTCTCTGCGGTGAATATGGCTTCCATACATCCATGGTGGAACGACCATGCATTGAGAAGTGGCCAAGGTTGAAATAATTTTTTTTTTCCTGTTTGAATTTGTTTCTCATGGCCTCTCTACAGAGAAATCAGTGAAGTGCACTTGTGAGTCACAACAGAATAAGTCTGGATTGATTCCTTGGCACATTCTCAATACATTTTCCAAGGTGCTGTAACTAAAATCAAAAATATTCACATTCCTTGACACTATTCACATTGTGTCACACTGCAGACACAAATTTAGGTATGCTTTATGAGGGAGTTTATGTGATGGACCAATATATGCTTGTGTGCCTCAAAATGCAGTATGCCAGATTGCCTTCAGAAGACCTACTGTGTGTAGTTTAATCTTTGAACAAAAAACATCAGGAGGAACACACCAGGCAGAAGAGTTGGATAAATTCTGGAGCTGTTTAAATCAGTCAGGTTGTCAAATGTTACTCTTAGAGTATTGCACAATGGTATTTAGTTCTGTCATGAGCTGCTGCCATTTTGCCTAAGACACATTTGTAATTTTGATTTTAAGTTAAATTGGTTCTCTGTGAACAAAAACAAATAAAGCAAATACAAATGTTTAGATGTAACTAAATCAGGAAAAGTTCAACACTGTATTTGAACAAAGGCTAAATCTAGATACGATATAAAGATGAAAACCAGTGTTGGATGTGACTCTTTGAGACTGCCGGGTTAGCCGAACAGTGTGCTGTGTGTCTGATTTCTTTCTTCATCATGGCTCTTTGATTCTCCTCCTCTGGTGACCCCTGTTTGATGTGAGAGCTACCTAGCATCTCTGTGTGCAGAAAAGGCAGAGCTGATATGGTGGAAGCAGGTCATGTTAGAGGATAGCTGGGAGGAAATCTCGCAGTGTATGCACACACATAGACAAACACACAGTGGCTCATCTAACTGGGTTTTATAGGTTTGTCAAAGTGACATCCTTTGAAGCTGTATTCTGTCTCACTGCGACACTCTGGCTTTCTCCTTTCCCCCCCAGTCTCTGACTCTATTGTTGTTCTCCACTTTTTCTTACATTGTCTATTTTGCATTCATCTTTCTTTGTAAGGTGTGGAGAATTTAAATAATGCTGCTAAAGCATCAAACTGAAAGAATCCCATTTTCACATTATATTTCTGCTTTTCTCTTATGAGCATGTGTGTGTGTTTGCTGCTCACTTCAGTTTCCAAATCCCACTTGTGTAACCTGTAAGATTTACCTTCATAGAACGTACATATCAAGCACAAGTAGAGCGCAACTTTACAATCACTCATAAATCATAATTTAAAAAAATCACATTGAATGTATAGTGACTTCTGTTGGAGCTTGGATATTTTGTACAAGAAGTGAAATGTCACTCATTGAGGTTTCCAGCTGTAGAAGTGAAAAAATGAGAGTTAAGGTCTGAACATTTGACAGGATGATTGTACAACCTCGGAGCCCCTGTTGTGCAGTAGTTAGTATTTAAGTGGCTCAATGAATGACAACTGGTAAATTAGTGGCAGAGTGATATGCAGTCTGAGCTTATTAATGCAGCTGGAGGGTGACGACTGGCTCATGTGGTACAGAGAGGACTTGCTGGAAGAAAATATGGCTGAAGCAAGAGAATATGTTGGAGAGATGTCAGACTATGTTGTGTTTTTGTTGGGGTTTTTTTACTGTGAAATACTGTTGCCCTTATTAATTTTTCATATAAGTTCTGTACACTGCTCTATAACTGCTCAAATTGTAGTGTAGGTTTTGGTTATGGTGTTGTATGAGCTAATATGAACCAGCTACTTCCTTTTTTATTTTTTGTTAAATTTACATTTACTGTATATGTACTTATATTTCAGAATCAGATCTAACTCAAGGATCAACTTCTTGAATTACATTTTCAGTCTGTCAAAACTTTTCAGCCTAATTAAACTGAAAACTCAATTAGAATAATAATTACATGTAATTAATATTAAATTTAATTCAATTTTAATTTAAATAAAAATTATTCAATTCAAATTAAAGAAATTTGAATTTCTTTAAAGAGTGCTACTTAGAAAACAGGCTCAATCATGATAAATAACTCTGAGGTTTTACCATCTATAACCTGCATGAGAAGTCATACCCTCATCTCCAACTTCTGGCTTTGGGCATCTTTAGTACAACTTAGTTTGCTTTTGGTTCTCATGGAGAACAACCTAAAAACTCCAAATAAAACAAAATGGTTGACAGCAATAATTATGCAACTACTTCTGCTGAATTAGAGGTAATACCAGTAAGCGTAAACTTTAGGTTTTAAAAGAACAAATGAAGGCAACACATTCAACCTGTTTTTTTCCCCCCAAATAGTTCTAATATGATATTTTGCAGGAAAGATAGAAATTGGAAACTTAACAGGATAGAATAAAGATGCTTCTATTTGGTGAAGGTCCTTGTCACAGAGACCGTTATCTCTCTATATCGTTACTGTGACAATCCAACATCAAATGTTGCATAAAACATCTCGTTAGTTTTCTCTTTTTCAACACAAAAACCTTGCTAGATAAGATCACGGTTCGTTATGAACTGCCCACTGACAGTGTGCATCTAACAAGGTTCAGTTGTGCATTTAACCTTTAGTAAACTTGATAAAGCTCACAAAAACATCTGTTGCTATATTATGAAACTTCTGTTGATGTGTAATTAGTGAGATTTAGATATCTTTAGAACTTGCTTCACTATTTCCACATAATATTCTGTCCTTGTGATGATATTTATTTTATAAAGTGCACCAGTTCCTCCAGCAGCCAAACAGCCCCACAACACGATGCTGACACGTTGAACTGACTTGTTGTGGAAAATGTGCTATATGAATAAAATTACCTTACGTTACAGCTGGGATGATGTACCCAGGCTTGCAAGCGTCCCCCTCCAATGTAAATAGTCATGGTTGTGGAATGCAAATTTCTAACCTAAAGCTTTGTTTGGATAGCTAACAACAAATTTAAATTTTTTAAAAACAGAAAAAGGGCTAAGGTGAAAAAATGAGGTTTGCAAAGAGTTTATATGCTTTTTTTTTTTTTTTTTTTTTTTAGCCATTTTTGAACCAATGTTTTCAAGTCAAGTCTAACTTTTACAAAATCAAAGAATTCTAATTTGGTTAAATTTAAAATTAGTTTTAACCTGTTTTAAATGTCTTCACTGATCATATCTTTCCAAGTTCACGTTGCTATTTTCAAACCTAACCAAACCCTGAGGGGACTGTTGTGCATGACGCTATCATGGCAGTCAAAATAGATTTAAAAATTATACGTTTCAGATTAAGGACTAACAATTAAATGTTATTAGCATCGGCTGAAAAATACAACTGTATTCCAAACATCTACTTTTGTTACACAGAGTAGCCTCTTCTTTCTACATTATGTTAATCTATCTCTGGAATTAAAGTATTAATGTTACATAAACCTCCTCCCGAAAGCAGCAAAGTGAATCCAAATCAAGATTATAAATAATGTGGTGTACCTGAAAGCATCACAAGCCCTTGTGTAATGTTGAGCTGAAAGCAGGTTTGTGTATAGTGAAGATCCACTTTGTTTTCAATGAAGGTTATTTGTTTACTGTTCCGTAACTAAATGCAATTCTATCCTTCTCTTCAGGCTGCAGTGGAGCATTAGCCAAGCAGTGCACGTTGGCCTACCCAGAATGCACTGTGACAATCTTTGACCTCCCCAAGGTAGTGCGTGTGTCAGGGGAACACTTTGTCACCGAGGCTGACCAGAGGATCAGCTTCCATGAGGGTAACATTATTACAATTCTGCATTCTCCTGACAATCATAGTATCTGCTCTAAGTGCAATGTTCATAGGTATTAGTGACAACGCAGACACACAAAAGAGATGTTGGTTTTTCAAATCTCTATAAAGCCTGTTATATTTGCTATTGATTCATCTTTAACTGATTTATTTGACCTTTTGTGCTTAAATGTAGTGCAGATAAGCATTCTTACTCTCATTAGAGGTAATCAGGCACATCAGGACGGTGAAAGTGAATTAATACAGAATTGAGATAAATGTTTAATTTATAAGATGGAAGCATATGTCAATGTTTTGCTGTTCAAATAGAATGCGATCAAGCCTTAAGTGAGCTCATGGAGGCGGGGTCTAATAAATGAGAATATCATCAAAAAATGTATTTTGTGTCCTTAAAATTTGAGGGGGTGGCAGTGATGTACTGGGTAGAATGTGATATATATGTAAGGTGGCCTCGGTCCTTGATGCGGCTGTAGAGGGTTCGAGTCATGGCCCGTTGGCCTTTGCTGCATGTCTTCTTCCCTCTTTCATTAAACCATAATATTAATCATTTTACAGCCTTAAATTCCAAATAAATTCAGGACAATAAATTTGGTCACAAGAAAGTCAAACCACCACAATGTTACCCTCTAATACAATGTTGATTCTATTTCAGTTACATAAGCTGACAAAATCTTCAGTCATAAAAGTTAGATTCATTTCTGGTGTTCAGTTACCTATAGGATGGTCAGAGTTTAAAGATGCCTCTATTCTGCATGTCTTTGCTTCATCTCTCATTCATAAACAACAATGAAAAAAATAAAATACGAAATAAACTGGCTGGCATAAAACACCAGGACAAATAATTTAGAATCATATTTACTATGTTATTATTAATGTAAAAAAACGGAGAAAGGTCTGATCATGCATGTTTGCTTTCACTCAAACAGGGACTGTGAAAGGGCAGAAGATCTTGACAAAAACAGCTGCAGCACTGATCTCTTTTGTGCTGAAGGGAGCTGAATACATCAAGAATAACATTACTGAGCATGCAGAACTACTGAGGAAAATGAAAGTTTTGAATGTCAGTGATGAAAACTGTGCCGGAGCCTCTATTTTTAAGCTGTTACTTTACATAGAATGAATGCAAACTCCAGCTAATATATTTAAAAATAATTTGACCATATAGTTTACATCACATGTAATTGCAACGGAAAACAGTTCCCTCTTTTATATACAATATAGCTATAATCCATCACTTCTTATTCAATTCTCGCTCCACAAAGTTAATATGCAACAAAATTGAGAACTGTAGCTTAAAACACAAAAAGACGTCATTGATATTGGCAGCTATTAACCTCATTATCCTCTTGACTGACTTCTGTTAAGAGTGAAATCATGTACAAAACTATCAATTTGTGCCTCACACTTTTTTGTTTCGTTGCTCCTCCACTGCAGCTGCAGCTGAAAGTCTCAGCAGCAGGTAACCTCAAAAACCTGAGGAGAAAGTCAATCCCTTCCTGTCCCTCTGTTCGTACAGCCATGTGACGGCTGCTGGTGCATGAGGTCTCTAAATATATTTTATTTCAACATCATGAATTTAAATAAAATAGACATCACAGAAGTACTGAAAGGAAATGATCGAGTCTCTAAGCAAGCTGCATGCAAAAGAGAAATCAACTACAACTGAATGTTGGACAGAGGGTGGAAATTTGACGTAATCAATCTGGGTCAAAAGCATTTAGAATAATTCAATTACAACAGACATCAACCATTTGCAGCAATTATTTTTAAGCGTGTAAATCACTAATCAAGTCACATCAGTATTACGCAGGCTTGTCAACAGAATTAATAATTACACAAAAATAATTAAATCAGATAAAGTGAAGCTTGTGAACCACTTAAGGCAGCCCAGTTTGAGACCTCAGCATCACCCTTCTTACAAACTGCTCACACTAAATATTGCATCCATCCCTCTTCTGCTGATTCTGATATGACCAGCATCAACCTCACTGCAGTATTACCTGGGGGAATCTGAGGGAGAAGTTGTTGGAATTGTTGCTTTTCTATAACATGCTGAAAATTTCACATCATGGATGAAAATCTTATATATTCATTGAGCTTTCCATAACTATGAAGTGTTTGTGTCTCTTTCTAAAGGTGATTTCTTCAAGGACTCCCTGCCAGTCGCAGATCTCTATATTCTTGCCAGAATCCTCCATGACTGGACAGATGAGCGCTGCACAGAGCTCCTCTGCAGAATCTATAAGGCCTGTAAACCAGGTCTGTATGTGTGTCTGGGTGTGAAAGGGATGAGTGTTTTTTTTTCTTCTTTTGCTAGAAATGAGATCGCAGATTGTAGCCCATAATGCAGCTGATCCCAGGAAAGTCTGTCCTTCTGGCTTTGATCAAAGTCAGACTGCAGACAAAAATTAGACAAAATAGGAGAATGGTGCATAAAGGAGGGGAGAGACAGCAGATAAAAAAGAACAGGTATATTCTTTGTCTGAACAGCACATTGCATCAAAGAAAAGCGGGAGTTATTTCTATTAAAACAACCAATCACCATCGTTCAGTTGATTTATATGGGTGATCAGTGGAAAATTGTGTGTCAATATCATGATCTCATCCTCTAAATTCACCCATATTAATAGTTTAGCAACATCAATAATCAAAAACATTAAAAAGACATTTGATTTGTAATAAAAATGAATACAAATCTAAAAAGTGTGGCATGTAGTATTTCTATTCACCTCCCTTTATTTTGTTGCTCCTTGTAAACAATTAGATTTAGAACTCACCTAAAAGAGTAAACAGAGTTGATTAGATCAGAAATGATTAGAGAATCTTTATCACTGAAAAAACAGCAGCATGGAGATATACAGCAGATGTGGTGGTAGCATCACGCTTTGGGTCAGTGAATCTTTTCAGATTCAGATAGGAGTTGAGATTGGGACAGTGGTTCACCTCTTAGCAGACTAACAACTAGACATACAAATAGAGCTAAAATATGGTCTTTACTGTTAGAAGAAAAGCACTGCATCTTTCACAAAATTAAACCTGATCATGATCCATTAAATAAGCATATTTTTGTTGTTTGTGACGTAGGAGGTGCCGTGCTGCTGGTGGAGGCGCTGCTAAATGAAGACGGGTCTGGTCCACTGACAGCACAGCTCTACTCCCTGAACATGCTGGTGCAGACGGAGGGCAGAGAGAGGACAGGTGCTCAGTATGCTGCACTGCTGGCTGCCAGCGGCTTCACCAACATCCAGCACCGCCTCACTGGAAAAATCTATGATACCGTTCTGGGTCACAAAGAGACATGAGAGATAAAGAAAAATGATGCTACCATGTGTGCAGTAAAATAAAGGCCCAGTGTGTAAGGAAAAAATAATCTATATTTGTTTTTAAAATGCATACAGTTCCCTTTGAGATGCACTGTTGTCTTTGTCCTGGCTGAGGTGAGCAGCTGTTTCTAAAATGGTTCAAAATTACTATGTAAATGTAAAGAATCTAAGCTGCTTGTAAGCATACAAATTAAAGAATATATAAAATGCTGTCTTCAGTTGCTTCAAAGAAAATGTATTCATGTAAATTGTATCACGAGTGTAAAACTGAGAAAAAGGTGACCTTTATCCTTTATAACATAATAAGCTCCGATCTTGTTTGCTGTAGACGAGGTGGACATACAGCTACGTCACTTTTCACGCTATTGCAAACTCCCTATCTTCCATGAAGTGTGGTCTAATTATTTACAATTTACAACTGTGGTTTACCATTATTATAGTTGTGCAATACACATTTTAACACAACTGAAAAGAAACTGCCTCCCCCCCTGCTTTGAGAGTTTTACTGCAAAAAATATGTTTCTGACAACAAGCTAAACAAACTTGAAAACAAAGGTGAAATAGAAATGACTGGATGGTACATCTTTAAGTAATGGATGGGTTTTTATCATTTTAGTAGATTTGTTTAGAACAAAATGTGAAGAAGACAGGTTTATGTGCTCACATACATAAAATATTCATTTATTATACAGAAGAAATTGATGGGAAGAAAATTCAAGAGAGAAAATCCCAACACCTTCATGCCAACTTTAACTGATGAAGTATTACTGCGGATGTCAGTTGAATGAGAAATAATCTCAAGGATATACTTTGGGATAGAGTTTGGATTAGGGAAGAGCCAAAGTCACTCCTGTTGCCAGGCAACATTATCAAAGGTTTTCCTAATATTCTGTCTATCTTCTTCAAGAAGTCTATCTAAGCAGGCTGCAGAAGACGTTAGTAATATTTTAAGACATTTCAGCCCTGCCTCCCTTCATCACCCACCACAACTTTAAAATAATGATTAGAGAAGGAGTCACATGCGTCTCAGCTAGTGCTCATTCATCTCCATCATAATCCTGGGGAAAGCACAAGTATACTTATAAAAAAAAAACCAAATAAATCCTCAGACATCAAAGGATTATCATGGACAAATTACATTTAAAATGTACCATACTTTGCTTATATTAAATAATCTTTTTGTGAGGCACAACTCTGTGTCTTCAGAATGAACTGCAATGGAACCCCCAAGGATGACAATAACGTGAGAACTGAGCAGAGTGGGTAAGTAAATACCTACCTGTAAGTGCAGGCTATAAGTGTTCAGGAAAGTCTTCTCCAAAGTCTTCAAGAGACTCTCAAAGTCATGGAGTTAAACCCTGTTCTGAAATAGCTTGGTTAGCACTTGTGAAACAGCAAGTAAAAAGAGTCTGAAGTGACTGCCATATGCAGGGTGAAGGCTGTACCAGAATACATTGCTGAGAGGAACACAGTGATCAAGAAAGAGTTTAAGTGTGTATGACTTGATTTATACTGTAACTTCCTCTCTTGGAGTTCCAGATTACTAAATAATGCTAAGCTAATGTCGCATCTGCAAAATCAGCTAGCATCTCCCACTGTGGACGAAAAAAAGGGATTAAAAATACATTAACTTTTCAAAGGAGATTGTAGCTTTTGTTTCAAATTTACACCTTCCTCCTCTGCCTGTTATTGTGTCACTCTCCATTAGCAATATCCGCTTCAGTCCCAAAGAACCCCGAGGGCTGCACCATGTCCCAGCAGACATTGGGTGAGAGGTGAGGTACACAGGCCTAATGCAAAGAGACAGAAAGTCTTGCACGCTCACACCGACGGCCAATTTATAATAGACCACCACCCACATCTTTTGACATGCAAACAAAGAGGAAACATGCAGACTCCAGACAGAGAGGATGTGGCCAAACAGCAGGTTCAATCCTGCTGTGAAACAAAAGGACACATTGCATATTATGAATGTGATTAATGGAAAATCAGTAAGACATGTTTATAAGTAAGGGGAGGTTAACCAGATTTAGATACAGGAGATTTTGTAATGTTGAAAAGCCAAAATAGAAATCTGTCTTTCAAGATATGGCAAAACGAAAAATCTATTTTTTCTCCACAAAAAAAGTTTTGTGAATGAACTTCCTCTACATCAGTAAAACAACTCCAGAACTACTTCCTGGTAAATTTCAAAGCACTTACCTTCATTCCTAGATTCTTAATAATAACTTGGACTAAAAAAGAAAATGACCAAGAGATTGCTTCACAAGACAGACTTTGATGAGAAATATTGTGATGTATCAATATTGTGAGATTTCATATCCTGTTACTGTCAATTAACAAGCATAATCCTCTTTTAATAGATGAGGTCACCATTAGAATTTGCACTGTGCTGCCGATGCTACTGAAAAGATCAAATAATTTCTATATTACCAATTATTATCATGCAACACCGAGGCAGTGTGTGATCCTCATTCTGAGCTGTTCCTCACAGCCTCACACAGCTGTCTTTGTGTTGTGTTCTTTGTGAAAATGGACATGACTTAATGAATCTTCTCCACAATAGAGTGGGTGGGATCTTGAATTTCGCTGCCACTCTACTTTGTAAGTCAGTTTTGTTCGCTGCATCGTCCTTTTCTCTCCAACTCAGATGTGGCACAGCACCCTTGACAAAATGTATTGAGCAGCACTGGTTGTGAATGGAAAGACTGAATCTGATAGGCATTTTTAGATTTCTCACGAGTGTTTAATAACATGGTTTCTTTTTTACATGCATTGATACCAGAAAGTCTTTTATTTTTGCAGAAAAAAGTCATGCCAAAATGAGTTTCCATTATATCAGCCACTGCCTTTTGCAGCTGAAAAAAGATCATTATAGACAGTCTAAAACCATCTTTACTAAAAGGTTCTTTCCTTCAAATGACTACCTTACCACTGATCATTTTTGTTTAACTTGTATTTTTCTCAGTCAATCGCACTGTGCCCTGTAATACATTCTACTCTTTCTTTTTTTACTCTGTGTAGCTGAGAATTAATCAGACTTCAGAGAGCTAAAAATTAAAACTGATCTCAAATCCAGGTGGACACATACAGAATCTGCCTAATTAAGGAAAATAAATGAGAATGTTGCCGACATTTCATGGGGGTGTGGAGCGAGAAAAATTAACAAAGTCCAAACCTTGTTAAAGAGAAAGAACAAAACACAGCTTTATTTCACATCTGCACAGATGGAGAGCTCAGAAGAGATCTAACTAGACAAAGGAATCACCTCTCTACATATACTGTATACCGTCCTTCTCCCACAGACAGTGTCATCACCAACATTCCCAAGGAGCTAATCAGATTAATACACACACAGAGAAAAATGCAACCTTCAGTTAAAAATGGGTTTCAGACAGAATATTCTATGCCTAATAATAATCGCTCCGCCGTTGGTCTGGTCTTGTCACTCCGCAAGGTATGAAAACTATTTACTTATCGCCTGTTGCTAAGCTTCTGACACACTGAGGCAAACTGTGAAGGCTAAAAAGAGAAACAATGACTCTGTAAGACTGAGTGAGACATAATAAACTGATTAAAAATTGTAAGATTAATATTAAATAAACTTCTAATAAAAGTAAACACACTGTAAATAATTATTTTATTCCACAGTGGTCAACTTGTACCTTGTGCTCAAACATGACGACAGTACGACACAATCATTTTCAACCCTAAATTTACAGCTCTCTTTGTGACAATTATACACAGTTATACACTCACTCCAAAAAGATCTTACTCTAAGATTTTCACCATTTGGAAGCATAATACAACACTTTGGTGAAAAAGCTTGCATTCTGTACAGATTTTTCTGCCTTTTTTCTCTTGCCCACACTTGCATGTTTCAGATTGCATTTAAATACCACAGAATACACTGAGTAACTACAAAAAGCAGTTTTCAAGTAATGTTTTTCTTTTTTTTCTTTATTGAAGGGAAAGCTATTAAAACCAAACTAAACCTGAAATAAAAACCCTTCTCATTTGCTCGAAAAAATCTTTATGAAATATGGATATTTTCAGTTATAAAAGTTACTTTCTTATCTAGAAAGAAAAAAAAACCCTCATTACAATAACTAGGTGTATCCACATCAATGAACCTTTCTTTTTAATCCACTGCTGTAGGCTTAGCAAGAAATCCTGTGACAGAAACCAGATAAGGCAAAGAAAAAGTTTTGGGTCAAATATTGGATTAGAAAATTACATGGAGGGTGGATCCTGGGATGAAAATGATAAATAGTAAACAGGATTGAGTATTTGTTTGAATTTGAATTTAATAATTCAAATTCACAATTTTTTCAAGTTTATTTCCTCTTAATCCCACTGAAAGTTGATAGAATTTTCCTGGGTAGCATCCTTGATGTTTTGCATTTTAAAGCAAAATGGAACATTGGAAATGTTTTTCTTTGCTTTTAATATCTCTGCACGGGGGGATGTTTTTTATGACAGGGAAAGCAGAAGTACTTTATGTGCCACCTCTCTACAGTGTCTTGAAAATCAGAGGCAGAATGGAAGAGACTCTGCCTTTAAGTAAGTTCAACCCACTTTTCTTCAATGATTTAGACCCAGGTCAATGTTTTCCCCTTCAGCAGAGAACTGTGCATACATTTGTCCTCTCCCACTCTATTTTTCAGTTCTATTTACTGCTTCATCTCATGAGGCTATTATTGTGCCAGTCTAGTGTTCAACCTGAGTGGGTTTTATGGATGCTTCTAGGAACCTGGAGAGCTCTAAAGAGAAAAGAGAACAGGGGACAGCCTTTTTACTTCTCTTGTCCACCTCAAATCTGACAAGAACGGTTCAAGCAGAGACGCCTCTCCATCTCTAAATATATACAACAAAAAACAAAACAGAATGGTGGTACAACGTGCAGATAATTGTGATCCCAAAGGTGGGATTTTATTCTCTTTTGGTACTTTATTATGAAGGACCAAACCTGCCAATATTACGTTTAAATACAGAAAAAAAAATGGGATCAAAATACGCCCCAAAATATGAAGGGCTTTAAACAATGATTACACTATACAATGTCATAAAAATAAATGTTTGTATTTTTTTAAGTTAGCCATACACTATTATTCCACATTAATCTAAGAATAAATAAGTGAAAATAAATAGAAATAACAAACAAGATTTCAACAAACAAAACATAAAATAATTTGAGAAAGAGAAAAAAAAGATAAGAAAAATAAGAAACATCTTAAAAATATTGTTCAATTTATAACAATAATTTTTTTAAACCTCTTCTTTTTTTATCTTTTTATGTTTTGCATTTTTTCCAAAATGTTTACTACACTACAACATTTTTTTTCTGTATTTTTTTTATGTTGACAGTTTTTGGCCTCCATACTTGAGGATGTTGTCAGAATAAATGGAGGTAAACAAGCACAAGTAAGTTAAAACACATACACACGCAAACAACCTTATTTAAAAAGGATATATGTATTTCTGAATTTAATCTGGCTAGCTCATAGTCATTTTTCTTCTGGAGAATAGATAAAAAGCCAAACTGATAAAAACATGTAATCTCAGGAGAATCTTTTAATTATGGCACAGTAATTAAAATGTACGACTCGTGGCTATGTGTGAGTATATTTATGTGTGTCTATGTGACTGTTTATGCATCTCTCTGTACCAGCAGTTGCAATAAATTTGATGTCCCGAATCTTTTGGGTTCACCTGTGTTTCTGTGCTCACTGCTTGTGTGTGAGCGTGCTGCTGTGCAACACAACATTTGTTGACTCTCTAAATCTGCTCCACAAGTCACGCAGCTTCCCTCCCCCAAGCTCCAGGATGCCACTTTAAGATAACAACTTCAGGGCATTATGAGGGGAGCACACAGTTTATCCCTGGGACGCCATGCGCTCGTTTGTGTGTTTGTGCTTATAAGAGCTGTTGTCTCCTTTGGTGATAAAGCTTGTAGTTATGTTTTTTTTTCCTCCCCCTAAAGTTTTCAGAGGATAATGGAAAGTTAAGACCTGCTTTTCTTTCTCATTTCAAACTTCAACAGGAAAAACCTTGCTTTTTTATTCCTTACCTTAGAAGGAAACAATTCACTTGTTTGGCTCCAATCAGTAATCTATGGAACTTTTTCATGTTAAATTTAGCGTTGATCAAATTTAGGAGTGGGGCAATATTCCCTCTGTTGTTGCTATAGACTTATGTTGTTTTTTCCTTGAGTTTATTTACCATTAAAATCAGCTCTCATCAGTACCTCCAGTCCTGATCCCTGATTTATGTGGATATCACTGTGTTAAGTTTTGTAGCACAAAGCATAGTCTCATCATGTTACATTACCTCTTTGTTTAGTACATGAGGCAAGTGTTTTTAAGCAAGCAAATATCCAATTTACACGCAGCACAGGAAATACAACGGTCTGGAAAATTATGCAATATTCAAAGTTTTTTTTAAATCTTTTGAAGTATGACAATAAATAGAAAAAATATTATACTGACTAACTTCAGTTTCAGCAGCATGTGGGTAAACTGAAAGAAACTTCTGGCATGCTAAAGCATTGCTTTGTTGAAAAAGATAGATAACCAGCGGATGTGAGTGAAGTGATCACCTCAATAGAAGCACTGAGGCAAAGTGAAGACGAGGAAAGAGATCCATGTCTTTTTCATCAGGACCTTGGTGAGGGGGCTCCAGATGACCAGAATTGCAAACGCTCATGCACACGCACACACTAGTACACATCCATCATGTCTCACAACTCAATAAAAGTGTCTCTACCCTTTAAGCTGTACTTTGTCACTTCCAAACACCTCCATAATTCATGGGCCAGTGACAGCACTATTGAACTGAGGACAAAGATGTCTGCCCTGTAGCCTACAGGCACACAGAGTCAGAAAGAGGGCAAAAAAATAAGGCTGGGGAGGATTTGCATGGAATTCAAACACAAATAACTAGAATGTATTTCTACTGAGAAAGCTTCTCAGTGGGTTGTGTAAGGTCTATTACTTACATTGTGGTTTTGCGGTTGCATAAACCAAGACTTGTAGGTGGTTTCCCTGTTTATTCTCAAAGTATGTCTAACATATTAAGGCATGGCCTTCATGGGAGCACTGGAGATATGATGAAATCTCCATTTGCATGTTATCAGTAGCAAATCCTTTTACTCTAGGGCGTCAGTTCTAATGATCAACTTATTTATCATATTAGGGTTTGATAGTAGACAGATCTGAGTAAGTACTTCACAAAAAGAGATGATGATGGAGTATGTGTTGGTACTTTGCAACAAGATGTCGAAAATGCAATAATCTCCACTTCAGTCAAGATGAATGAAGAACATTATCCTCACTTACTACTAATGCCAGAGATATTTTATCAATGAGACAGTGTTTCCATCCAACCCTGGTCATGTCATAATGTTGAACAACAAAGGACAGATTCATATACAGTTGAAGCCAATCTTATTACCATCACATAAAAATGTCACTTTGCTTGTATTTCCTAAGCAATATTCAAATATCTCAGGTTTATTTTGAATGCTTACATTATTTGATGTAGCAACAGAAATTGAATTGTTTCAGAAAATCCCAAAAAACTACCTCAACAAAACTGACACTTAATTATTTATGTATCCTTTTGTATCATGAAAAGGGAGTGGGAGATAAACAGACGGATTGGCGCAGCGTCTGCAGTGAAGCGGGCGCTGTACTGGTACGTTGTAGTGAAGAGAGAGCTGAGGGAAAAAGCAAAGCTCTTGATTTACCGGTCAATCTACGTTCCTACTCTTATCTATGGTCATGAGCTTTGGGTCATGACCGAAAGAATGAGGTTGCGGATACAAGCGGCTGAAATGGGTTTTCTCTGCAGGGTGTCTGGGCTCTCCCTTAGAGATAAGATGAGAAGCTCGGTCATCAGAGAGCCGCTGCTCCTTCACGTCGAGAGGAGCCAGTTGAGGTGGCTCGGGCATCTGGTCAGGATGCCTCCTGGACGCCTCCCTGGTGAGGTGTTCAGGGCACAACCCTGCTGGGAGGAGGCTCTGGGGAAGATCCAGGACACGCTGGAGGGACTATGTTTCTCAGCTGACCTGGGAACGCCTTGGGATTCCCTCAGAGGAGCTGGAACAAGTGGCTGGGGAGAGGGAAATCGGTGCCTCCCTTCTTAGGCTGCTACCCCTGTGACCTGACCCCGGATAAGCAGAAGACAATGAATGGATAGTTTCTTGTGATGTTGGAAGACAACGATTCAAGTGGCCCAGACCCAGATTTGTTACTGGCTGCTTTAGATTTCCCTTCACACTCTTCACATCCTTCTTTCTACATAATTCTTTCTGTCCCGACAAGATTCCCAGTTCCATATGCAATGGAAATATACAGTGGAGAAGATATTCTTTGAGCTTATACATCTCTCCCCTCTTTATCCAAGCACTTGAGTCTGCTTATTGTGCTGCAGTTTTTATTTCTATCACCAATTGATGTACTTGTGTTTAATTTTTTGAGTTTTATTTTTGACATCTAAGGACATCCAGGAGGTCTAAGTTTGGGCATGACAGAGTGATGGTAAACATGGGTAGACAATCTCCTAATAGTTAAAGTCCTACCCGAATAGTTGATTTTCCTCAAATAATGGGGAAAAATTATGACCTGAAAGAAATTATGAGGTGTTTGACACACAACACAAATGTAAGTTGGGTTTCAGAAATCAGGGAACCTCTTGAATTTCATTACTCTTGAGACTGCAGCTAATCAGCTGTTAAAAAAGCTAATTAGCTTTTACATAAGGACTCTTGCTCCCTGGAGTGAAGCATTGGTAATGAAAACTAGAAATATGGCATAATATGTCTTAACACGTCATTGCCCTGATAGTTTAATCTTGAGAGAGTACACATTTAGACATTTTTTACACAGTCAGCTGGTACACATGGACTGGCACATCCAGAAATACAGGGACTGTGTCTGAACATGGATTCTCTTTCATTCAGCCATGCAGGGAGTTATTTCCTTATAACAATAAAAACTTAAATGAGCTCTTATGTATTGGGAATTACATTACTGTGGTAGTGTAGCGCGAACCAGGTATGACTAATTAGAACAGTTTAGGGCGGTGATGGGCCGAGTTACAACAGGAGGAGTCACAGGATGCACTAGAAAAATATATATATTTTTTATTTTAACCCAAAGATTATAAATGACAAACGATAAACTGAACTCATATAAAAGGTCAAAGAAACAAAACTGAACTCAGGCAAAAAAAATTTAAACAAACTGACTACACAAACAAACATAACTGACCTAACAAAGAAATGACACACAGGGGTTCATATACTGGCTGATCAGACCAATTGAAACACAATAGGGCTAACTAAAGAGAAAACAATTACAAATAGCACAAAAAACAAATAACAGTACAGCTAAGTTTGGCTAAACTAAAGCCCCAAAAATGAAAATCAAAAATATTAAACTTTAAATACTAATATTTACTTAAACACAAAACTTATCTAAACAAAGAAACTACAAATTCCCCCTGCCAGCAGGAACTAGTGGTGCAGTCCAATCAGCATTAAGCCTGCTGAGCCCTGATCCCCATCTTTTGTCTGACAACTCCAAGGCAGGTAAGTGCTGGCAGGAAACAAACACAGAATTAATCTTAAACAAAAGTAACTTTAAGTTGATATAAATACATACAATACAGACCAAAAGTTTGGACACACAGTTGTGTCCAAACATTTGGTCTGTGCTGTATGTTTACTAAATGTGCGCACCAACAAATAGAACCTATGTATCCAAATCAACTAATAAATGTTTTTATTGAAACTAAAGTGTTGTGTTTGTATGAAAAAATAAATTGTGCATAAAAAGAGTTACTGACATAGGAGTGTGGACATGGATTTTGCCTTCACACGAGCATCGGGGGGGAGAACTAAAAACTAAAGGGAGGCTCACTAACAAATATTGAAGAAACTAACAAATCAAAAACATATAATTTAAAACAAATTTGAGGTGTTTGGTTAAAGTAATAAAAACAAAATGAAAAGAGCAGCTACATTTCCATTGTCAATTTATACCACACTGAAAATAGATTCTTTCATTTAAAGGTTTTTCAAACATTTGTTCCTGTTAGTGCGGAAGAAGGACGGGGTATTTCTGTGGGGCAGCTGTAGTGTAAATGTTCGGATATGAGTTTGCAATTTTTACTTGTATGTTTTTTAATTAGGAAATTATATTAGAAAATCATATTTTATTGAGCTGGTGTTTGAAAATCCTCAGTAGAAGTAATAAACGATAGGCATGATATGGATTTGTTCCACATCATGTGTGCAGTCTAATGGAAATAGGTGAGCTTGATGTCCTCTGAAGTGATAGCTGTGTGTGTGTGTGTCTGTGTGTGCGTGCGTGTGTGTGTGTGCTTCATGTCTCCACTTTATGACTAATTGTTATGTTTTTGCACTCTCTTCTTTCTGTCACTTATAGTTGCTTCTGTTTTTGTTTTTTTTGTATCCTTGTCCTGCCCCACAGCGTGACTAAATACAATCTGTCTCACACATACTCACACGCACACTTTCACACACACGCAGCAGGACGTTGTGACTGTCCCGCAGACATATTTCATCCAGAAGGCTGTCACTTCTGCTCCCAGGCCACACGTCGCCAACCAACTGCTCCCATCCTAAAAATAAAAAAAAAAGACAGAGACAAATACGTCTCTGTCCTGGTGCTGACATCACGCTCTTTCCTCTACAAAGTTAGATCCAGAAATACACAGCAGACTCTTTCCCATTTTTCAGTGCACCGATGTTTATCTTGCCAGATTTCAAATGTAGAGGGAAAGAGCACGACAGGTGGGAATGCTTCGTTTATATGTGTGACACATATATGGCATCTCAGTTTCATCAAGGTGAAATTGAAATTTGCATCAAAAGACAAACTGATGCAAAAGGTTGTTTCTCATTTATACTAATGAGGTCCTGTTACGCCATTTACGTGACTGTGTTCAATAAATAACTGCTGTAGATTAAGCCAACTCACTTCTGTACAACTGAACTGCCTTGTGAAACAATGTCTACATATCAGTAACAAACAAATCTATAAACATAATGTGCATGAATGAATTACACATTTCTAGGTTTAAGTGCAAAAGGTTCCAGAACAGAAAATTGAAAACTTTGACTTGTGGTGTAAAAGTTAATTATGTTAATATACATTATGACTTTATTAGTCTGATGTCCATGTCATTCTGTGATGCTATGTCTTTGTCAGAAAGGAAATTGTTTGAGCCAACACACTGAATGTTTTCCCTGGAGAAATAGCCTTCAGTGGAGCAAAGATCCAGTCACATTCTATTCCATGCGGTTATTTGTTTTCTCCTTCTGCGGTTGCTATAAAACTGTGTTTTCTGCCTGCTTTTACTCTGACCTGTTCATGAGTGTTTGTTCTTGTGGCTCTCACCTCATAAACATTGAATTAATAAACGTGACTGAGTGATTTTCACCTAAAAGTGCTTGGCAATGAAATTTGTCCGTCTATCTATCTATCTATCTATCTATCTATCTATCTATCTATCTATCTATCTATCTATCTATCTATCTATCTATCTATCTATCTATCTAATGAATAATTGTCATGACAATTATTCATTTTTATTACTATATCAACTGGGCAATCCACAAGGTATTTTGCCCAAGACAAAATGATGATAGTTTTTGTATTTTGTTGGAAGAACTAAGAAAACCAGCTGAGGTTGACCTTTGTTCTATCATTAGGCTCAGAAACAAACAATTCTACAATATCTGTGCTCTGCTTTGTCCTAATGAACAGTTTTTATAAACTGTGTGGAGCCATTATGACTCTGTTAGCTTGCTTTATATAAACAGCCATAATCTTTATAGGTAAATGGTTTTCACTGCTACAGGTCATTACTCAATTGAGCATCTGGCCTTTTTGAAAGAGCATAGTTTGTTTCCGCCAACGACAGCTGAGGATATTAACATATTTACTGTGATTGTTTTTGCTGCAGTGCAAATGCCAAGGTCTCTGTCTCATTGCAGCTCAAAGCAGGAAGATTTCTCTGTCCAACAGTCATGTGAATGATTGTGGCCCACTAAGATCTATACGCAGTTGCCACACAAAGCCAAATGTCAAATGCGGAAGCCTGGTCTTAGTCTTCACCGTATCTTACAACAGAGTCAGTGCTCTGTATCACACTGTCAAGTTTACATCTACAAGGGCAGATGACTCATAGGCATTTAATTCCTGAGATTATCAGCCGTCCCTGCTCTTGTTGATTCAGTGCTTCAGTCTGAGCAGTGTGACATGAGTTAAGACTCAGCTCTGCTGCAAAGTTCTGTCACTTTATTTCTCACCAAGGCAAGAAAAAACTATATTTTTATAAACTAGCTTTCATTTGAAAGCTTTTAAAAGTGAATCAAACACAGTATGGAGAATTTATGTCAATAACACAGCAAGGGGGAGAAGTTAACATTTTTGCCAAATCGAAACATCCTTTCTTCATCCTATTTTACCCTCATTTCTTTATACTTTCCTTTGTGATTGGTTTTGTATGGTTCTATTTGTAGTTTGAGGAACAAACTGGCCCTTTTTGTTATTGGTTCAATATGTTTGTCACCATTCTTGCATGGACTCCCAAAAGTACCGACTTTTCAGCTTGTAGAGAAAAGAATTGCATTTCAAAGAGTTGACTGAGATGTGGGCTGAATGAAACAGAACAGCCTGTTAGTCTCATATAACATGACATATTTGTGTCATGCTTTTAGTTTGAATAGAAAACTCTTTCATTTGTTGTGATGATGCAATAAATCCTATTTTCCAAACAACACAGATCTCGATGATGAAACTTTAATATGCTCTGACACATTTGGGCAATATTGTGTTTGAGATTTTGCAAACAAATTGGAATAATAACCCAGGTTGCATTTGTCTATCATGCTTCCATTCTGCAAGAAGATTAACCTTCAAAATAGATGATAGATTTATTATATATAACTGATATTTTAACCCTGGCATTGAAAGAGACAATCATGTAAGCAGCTTCTTCAAACTAAGTGACACTGTGGGTATGGAGGTGGAAAAAAGGCAGAAAATAAATTAATCTCTTATTACAGAAGCATGATCTCACACCCCTAACATGTCCTATGGAATGCTACAGACTTAATGTACCTAAAGCATCGGTAAAATTGATGCTTCTCTTGAAAGGTAACGAGAAAGGTTTAAAACTTTGAATGCGTACTTCATGACATCCTGCTACACTTTGGTAAAAAAAAAAATAATTATGTAACACATTTCTATTATGTGCTCTTCAAAATGGGAAAGATGAAATCAGGTCATTTAATTAAGGTAGACATGTTTATCTCCAAATGCCAGGAAATGTCAACAAGAAAATATCTACTAGCCTATGCTCTCCGGTACCTAGATTCAGTTTGCAGGATGAAAAACATGTTTATCTTACAGTAGGGAGGATGTATATGACGGTTGAAGAAATAAATAAAATCTTCAAAGTTTAGACAGCTCCAGCTGGGAGTGGCATTTTAGGGCCCACCGAGTCTCAATAAAAAGTGTTTATATCAAGGGTTTTGTTCACATCTGTGACCAGACTGATTTATTTTATCAAACGTTTACCAGGATACAGCATATACAGATGCTTATGCTTGGACCGGTAAGTATGACTTCTTAGTCATTGAGAGAAACAGACATCCTCAGTCATTACACCGATTTTATGCAGCAAATTACATCATGGTCAGTGTCAACGACAAATAATAAAATTATGCATTTGTGTTTTCTTACAAAAACAAAACAATGCACATAGACAGTCAAGCATAATGTACCCAAGCTTCCTGTGCAGCAAGGGTCATTTGTTTCTTCCAAATTAGTTCTGAAACCTTCCATTCCTAAAGAAAAGCCACAACAACACTATAGTTAGTTAGTGATAGAGGCTGTGGCAAGAGCATTACTCTGTTACTATTGACCTGTCGGCCACGTCAGAACCATTTATCTTTGTAGTTCATGCATTAAGCTAGACAAATACAAGGAACAATCCATTCCTTATGTGTGTCTTCATCATATGGGAACTGCAAGGCTATAGTCTCTGTTCATAGCAGGGCTCAGCAAAGCCTCAATTGGGGTTAAAATTATGTCATTTTTTATATGTGAAAGTCAAACAATGGAACAGTCATAAATGTCAGAGAATTTGAAAGGAGGCCAATCAAGATGAGCCTTTAATGAGGTAGTAAATGAGTCTGATTCACACTCTAGTTTCCACATAGACACAAGGCAGCTATGCTGGACTTTCTGGTTCCATCCACCGACTTACAAATACGTATACCTCTTTAAAATACCAACAATTAACTGTTACAATCTGTAGATGTTTGGTCCTTTTTGTGTCTGGTTTTGATCATTTTTTTATGATTTATCTTGACCTGGTTTTAGCTAATTCCTCTGTTAGTTCGTTTCTGTTTTTTTGTGTGAACATAGACTGTTTACCATTTGTGTTAATTACAATTTCCCCTTTAGTTTTATGTTTTCCCTTCCTCGGCTCTCAGCTTTGTTATTTTTTCCATTGTCATTGCCTGCTCTCTCCCTGGCTCCCATTGCTCTTCTCTGATTTTGTTGATATCCAGGCTGACTCAGTCCTTCACATCTTCTTCCCTGACCTTTTGCTGTGTTCCTTAATACTGTTTTTCATTAATGCTCACTAATACACATCTGAGGCCTTCAGGGAACAGGTGTATTTATCCTGAGATTTAACAACACACATATGTACCCTTTTACTAATTAGATGCCTTCTGAAGGCACTTGATTGCACTGGATTGCATTTTAGGGTATCAGAGTAAGTCGTCTAAATATGCATAATGAACTTTTCAGATTTTTATTTGTAAAACTCCAGAAAACCATATATAATTTTCCATCTACTTCTGATTTATGCCTTATTTTGTTTTGGTCTGTCTCCTAAAATCCCGAAATGATGCAGTAATGCTTGTGTTGTTAACATGACAAAAGCAAAACAGGGAACTGAAGCTTCCTCAACACCACACCCTCTCTATACTCCTCCCTTTTCTCTAAACTAAAGTGACCTTCACTGGTGACTCAACATGCCAGGAAAATCTAAACGCATGCAGAGTGTCAGAGAGCAAAAAGATAGAGGGAAAAAGATAGCAAATGAACAGAAGGATGAGTGCTAGGAGAGATGAGATGGAATGAAATTAAATGAGAGTACTGGACACAAATGAAGAAACAAAAGCTGAACGGAATGAAGAATGAGACAAAAGAAGAGTGGCGCAGTGTGATGAATCGAGGTGTGCTCTCATTAAACCCAGGTTCTTGTTGTGTGCTTATGGACTCAAAAGCCCTGCTGATCCGTCTTTAGCTTGGATTCACTCAGATATCGGTGGGCAGCAACTTAATAGGACGTTTATGATAAAATGCATTTTGCAAACAAAGGCAACTTGAGGAGGAGCAGGACCTTGTGTAGCTGGGATGTCAGAAATTAGATTAACTGCATCCATGTGTGTTTAACCTCTTTAACCTAGTTTAGCTTGATTCACTGCAATGGTGATGAACAGAAAAGAGGAGGAGAGAGAACCTGAAAAAAAGCGGAAAGTGTGTCTCTGCAGTGCTGCAGGCTTCACTGCCTAAATGCTTTTTTTCTTCTCTGACTCATCGCAGAGTCATGAAACACTAAAGCTGGTAAAGGGAGATTAATTAAAAGCTATCCTATGCATTCAGTATCAATCCTTGACTGTGAAACCCTGCAAAACACCCACAAAGATATAAAAAATTTCTTCCTCTGACTTACCGTTTCTATCTCAGTCTTTTATTCTCTATCTTGCTCTTCCGCTCTGTATAATCTCCGACTCATTAGCATTTCAAAATTCATATCCTTATGAGTCATGCATTGCAGGCATTCTGGTGAGTTTGTCATTAGTTGGTTCTAAAACCGAGGCAACTCAGCCTCCCCATGCAAGACCCAGTTGAAGGTTGTCGGAAAGCTTTTTGCATGCCACAAAATCACAGAAACTGACAGAGAGACGTGCTGCGGAGTGAACGTTGAAGGATGTGTGCAAGAAAATAAGAGGTTGAAAAAAATGCATTAATCTTTAGGGAGAAACTGGGTCACTGCTGCAGGATTTGGCTGGAAATAAAGAAGTAAAAATAAAACAGATGACAGATTTAGAGTGAAGAGCAGCAGTGTCAAAATGTCAAGAAGATTTTGCATCAACAGGTAATGAACTATGACTGAGCAAAAATGCTGGCAGTTGAAGCTAAGCAAACTGAGTGGAGGAGAGATAGGGAGAGAAAATTCACATAATAATGCAGAAACTTGATGAAGCTAAATGGTTTTAGTGCTTCTCCCCAGTCAAGCACATTTATAATGGATTCTACTCTGCAAGTATTATCCCAAACTGTATTTTCTTTTAATTATTTCATATTATCATAGTGAATTATTAAGCAAACCAAGATGGGGGTATTTCAAAAAATAAAGAAAAGCTAATGGTTGTCTGACCAACCACAATGGTACAGTCTTCAGTGATTACACCTCTTCCTCCCCAACTCCTCTGCACAACTGGTAAGCACATTGAAGGTTTTCTCTCCTCCTCTCTTCTCTCCTCTGCCGTAGGAAGAGGATTTAAAGTATCCAGTGTCCAGGTGACAAGTTACTCCAGGAAGCAGCAAGAGAGTCAAAGCTTCTGATCTGCCACATCATTTGCAATGTGGTAAGAAAAGCTTGATGGAGCTAAATAGCAGTCAGGGAAGAATTTTTAATGCAAGACTTAACCAAGTGTGTTCAAGTGTTCTCTGTCCAATTTGCTAAATGTTTTTGGAAACAAAAATTCAAATGGGGCCCCATGGGGTCCCCCAACTTGTTGGGAGGACAGTTTGTCCTCTTTGTCTTCTTAATGCATTGGGATCCCCCAGAAGGGGGTGGAGTTTGCCACTGTGTAGAGAGAAGTCTGGATGCGTGGGTGGATGGATGAAATGGAGGTGTGAGCGTGTTCTCCTCGCGGCTGTGTGGGCTCTTTCCAAATGGTTCTCCCAGTGTTCAAAGACATGCATGTTAATCTGCCCTAAATACAGTACATCCTATTCTAAATTGTTAGTGGGAGTGCATGTCTCTCTGTTCTGTATATTGATGAATACAGACCTAGAGAAAATGTTGCCTGGCTCTTCAGATAAGCTCCATCTTCTCGTCCTTATTGTATGTAGCTGTTTGGCTCTATATTTGTATTCCCCCTCTCACAGATTTTGTCTGTTTTTGGTTGTTTGATACACTAAAAGGTTTCAGATCTCCAAAAGGTTTTTAATCCACACAAAGATGAGCTGAGACAATGCAAGATTTCTTTTTTAAATAATGTTTTCATTTATTAAGGAGAAAAAAGCTCCATAAACTAACCCGGATCTGCGTGAACAAAAATATTTCTCCCTAATTGTTCGTTCCTCTGCTGCAGCAACTACTATCAAGCTGGTAAAGTCATCAGCACAGTAGAGGAATTCTTGCACACTTTTCTCATACAATTGGTTGAATTTAGCCACATTTGAAGGCTTTTAAAAATAAATCGACAGTAGCACAGTGTCCTTCCCAATTTTCTTGTAACAAGCAGAATTTATGGTTAATTAAGTTGTCCGAGTCCTGAACAAGCAAAATAGCCCTGAACCATCAATCTAGCACCACCATGTTTGAATGTTTGGTTTATGTCAACTACAAAAGGATGACAACCTAATAAAAAGTTGCACTTTTTTCTGACCACTCCACCAAAAATTATTTTCCCAAAAGTTTTGGAAAGACTTTTGGAAAGATGTTTTTTGGTCAATGTGAGAAAATGCTTGGTGTCCTTTTTTTTTGGTCAACGGTGGTTTTCTGCTTTGAACTCTGAAGACACCAGAAGACATCTATGCTCAATCTCTGTCTGCTTGTTAAGTTATGACAATTAGGCATAACTTGATTGTCTAATTAACTTAGACAATTAACTTAATTAACTGACTGAGGTCAGTGAGGCATGTAGAGCATTAAATATTGTTTTAGGTTCTTTTTTAACCTACTGGATGAGCTTTTGGAGTGCTGATGGAGTAATGGCTCCACTTCTGCGTAGTATCATCTCAGTTCCATGTTTTCTCTATTTGTAGATAATGGCCCTCACTGTGGTTCACTAAAGACCCAAAAGCTTAAAGCTTAAAGCTTAGGTGCAACCCTTTCCAGACTGGTTCAGTTCTATTTAAAACACCTTAGAAGTCCCAAAAGAAACTTGAATGCTTTTTGAACTCATATTTTCCAAGTTTTTTCCTCATACATTTTATTTATTTGTGCTTTTATTGACACTTGGTGTCATTAAAAATAAAAACAGACACAATATCAAGACACAATAACAATAAATACAAAAATAGAGTTTAAATAGGAGGGAGCAGTTGTATAGTAGTCTGTCTTCAATTGAAAATACTCAGTTGTTTTACAACAGTCTTATGAAGAGGATGCACAGGGATTTCTATGATTTGTGAGCTTGTTGCTGAACTGAATCTTGCTTTTGGGTGAGTATTCAAAAGTCAAGATAGAAGTCAGGGACTTTTTTGCTCGTATATTCTTGAATGTCTTTAGATTTGCTTTTCCAGACAGAAAAGCAGTCTATTTAAGTGATTTCCCAAATCTTCATGTCTGGCTGTAATCAGGCCTGGTTGTGGCTTTAGAAATTGTCTGGAAAAAGCTGTCCAAAAATTGTGTTAATCAGGAGCTATTTTGTGATTTCACAAGGAGAGTTCTATAGCTTTTTTCCACTGATACTTGAAATTATCTTTTCAAGACTGCATTTTCCCTTGGCTACATCTGCCTGGTATTAAAATGTGTTTAATGATCTGAAACATTTAAATGTGACAAAAATGCAGAAACAGAAGAAATCTATAAATAGGGGAAATGCTGTTTTATAGCATTGTGTATGTTGTGTTGAGTAAATTCTTAGCTGTTTGCATATCTGTCTGATTCAAGCTGAAAATCCACAGAGTTCTCAAAGTGCAAAAGCTAAAATGACATTAGCAGTGGATTAAGTATGCATACAAAACCATTTCATCTCTTGCACCAGTTTGCATCACACATTTTAAAACATCAGTGTGTAAAGCATTCTGGTGGCTCGCGCGGCTATAATCCAGTGCCGGCAGACTGGAAATTATGAATGCAACAGAACTTGAAAGGTTTATTTTTCTGCCACATTTAAATTTTCCCAAATCAGTGAAAACAGACAGGCTCTTTTCAACCGTAGAATTTGAAACAGCACTACAGGACTCCATCTACTGCACTACAGAGATAGAAGGTATTAATCATGCTGGGAATTTTAGTTTAGGATTTTCAAGATATTGTTGCAGCAATCTTTTAAGGCTATAATAATAACAGCAGGTTTGTTTATTGTGTTTTAGAACCCCTAATGTCAAGGTCACGCCAGCTTTACCTGTTATTATTAGAGAGTACAGAAAGTACACCTTCTTTGAGTTCTGCAGTTTTATACATTTTGTATATATGCAAGATTTTGTTGTGAGTCACATTTTAAAACACGCTACAAAATTTTTCTTTCCCTCAAATGGTATAATCTTTTTTTAATAAATGTCAACTTAGTGAGTTCCGTGGTTTAAATTAGAAGCTACACCTGCTCTGGCCTTTTGTTTAGCAATGATAACTTCCTGGAGAAGGGCATCGACTGACGTATTGCTGCCAACGACTAAACATTCTCCCTCTTCTGCTTTTAACTAGTTACTTTTCATTAACATAGAAAGTGCTTGTACATCAGTTCTTATGTTTCGGTTGTGGCAGATGGCCTGTCATACCGAGTCAGGTTTGGGTTCTGATGCAGGTTTCTATGTGTTAAAAGTGAGTTTTTCTTTTCCACTGTCCTCCATGCGAGGGATTGCTGTAAAGTCAACGACATGCCACCAGTGATTGTCTACTGTCACTACTTGCCCATCCAGGAAGCGTGAATGATACAAGTAAGACTGTATTCCTTGGACAGAAAACTTTTTAAGTTAATTTGAGTAACAGACTGAGCTTAATTCACAGTTTCACTTGGATCAATTGGAATGTAAGTTTGTTGTGAAATGACAAAAATACAAATAAACAGAATTGAATTATTTCTACATTAAAACTTTTATTCGCAGGAGGTTTACTTTTCTTTCACAGTGCTGTACTTGAAACTTGCCTGTTAGCACAGCTTTCATAGTTATATTCTCTTAACAAAGCAATGACATTGATGCTTTCCCAGGACAGATTAGAAGGTAACGTAATGGAGCAGAAAATTATTATTTTCTGCGTGAACTCTTATGTCTGCAATCAGCACATTTTCCCAGAGGCTTTATCAAAAATAATGAAAAAGGAGGAACTAGCTTTGAACTCACATCTTAAACTTGCAAATCTACCCCTGAGATTGGAAATTGACTAAAAAATGTTTCCACAGATAATGTCCTTTTAGACATGATCTCTGTAATTTACCTCGTTTTTTATGCTTGAAGCCTCTGAGAAGTCCATGAAAGCTGAAGAGTGCTTCATGATTTTATGCTGAATATTATGCAGCATTTCTGCTTTCAAAAGCAGAAACATATTATTCCTGAGTTACATGGGGAGAAACATAACTTTATACACTTCTCTGAATATATGTTCAGTATTCCCTCTGCAGACATCCTGTGAATTTTCACATTTGTGCATGTAATGATAAACAGAGCATAAGATTTTAAGGTCATTTTTTCCACTTTCTCTCAAGGTTGCGTCATTCTTATCCACCTCTCTTAATTTGTCATTGGCAGTCTTGACTAAATGCTAAAATTTTACTTGTTTAAAATGATGCAATAGTGATGCCTGTGCTACTTGATATCAAATATTAATGCTTTCAATGGAGACATTTTGGAGATTTAGAACAAAAATAATAATTCCTGAACTCTGAGAATAGGATTTAAAATATCAGGGGTATTTTATCATGACCCCTGATAATGTGACAAGGCCCCTTTCATTAGTGCAAATTCTCAAGTTTACTCTATAAAGAGTGCTCAATAATACATAAAGCAAACAGAAGAAGTTTCAGGAATAAAAATCGGAATGATTTTCAATCAATTATACAATGGGAAAACTCAAAACAGTTATTGCCTTAGCTGGCCTAAAATTGACAGATTATTTTCTCAATAACCCCTAAAGCTAGTTGAGCTGTTCAAATATGCATTCATTTACTTTGTGGAGAGGGAATATTTAAAAAAAATACAAAACATGAACACTGCTGTGCTTATTGAGACATTACAGATTTGTTGTGATATCAAAGACTGTTCTTAAAAATGACTTTCCCCAGTAAGAATTCAGTGGAAATCTCCCTAGAAGTAAGAAAGGAAGCATCAAAACAGTAATATCAGCAATTTAACATCAACAGCCAGACATTCTCTAAATGTGTCCCTCAGAAACATGATGCTATTCATTTTGAATTCAGACAGTGATTATTATGTGTGTGAATCCCACTCCTTGACTATGTCTCATACAGTAAAGGCAGTAGTTCAAGAAATAGAACGATTCCAAGATTCTACAGACCAATATTCTTATTCTACTAACCCTAACCCTTGTAAAATAAAATTATACTTATTTTACACTTCTTAAAGTTTTGCACATTTTGGGTTAAAACCCAAAGCTTTGCTGTGTTTTACTGGGATTTTATGTGATAGATCAAACCAAAGTAGTGAATATATAGAATCATTAATTTGACAATTGTTTTTATATTTATGTAGTCATTTTTACTTTTTTTTTTCATTTTATTTTAATCATTGTTGCATACCATTTCTCTCAGTGAAACATGTAGAATAATGTCCTTATCACATTATCTTTGTTTTATCTCAAACTGTTATTTTTAAAGAGTGAGAATAAGACAATGAGTAGGTATTGTTTTCTGCTTTCCAACTCAAAGTAAAGAAGAACCCACTAGAGCAGAGAAAACATCCTCAGCCTTCACCTGTCGTTCCCAATCACGTGTCGTCCGGTTTCTTTGTTTATTCTGTCACCAGCTGTCCCATTTAATGGTATTATAGTCCATAACGTAATATACGGCCACACATCGACCATAGGCCATTTGCATTGATCCCCTTCTCAATGCCTAAACAGGTCAGTGTTATTTTGACAGACAAGAAGGGTCTCCACACAATACCTTAGCTGGTTTAACAATGTGGCCGATTGGCTAATCCACCCATTGTTTGGTGTTTTATTTTTTAGAAAAGCTTTGACCAGATGAATTGAAGGCACATGGTATTTTTCTTCATTAGTGCTCTGACCCGGCCTATAGGGACAGGATGTTCACACCGCCACCTTCCTCAAACACCATCATCGCTAAGCAGTGCCAACACATTTGATGAAACACATTTTATGAAGATCACAGTGAGCCATGGGCCAGAGAGGCTGACAAGATAAAACACATGAGAGATGAGGAGCTGACCTTGTAAAAGGCATCATCATCATATCTCTTTTGTGTCCAATTTTTGTTGCTGACTTTGACATAATATTTCTACATTTTTGTTCAAAATGTTCAAAGGAATCTGCTTTTGAAGAGAAGAGCTGAGAGGTTTGCTCTCAGTTTCCCTCATGAGGGTTTAATTTGGACTGGGAATGTGAGAAAACTCCATCCGATGCTCAGAGAGGCTGCCGTCTCTCACTTTCCCATAATCGTGTCCAGATATGAACCTGCAGTGCAAGAACACACACACACACACACACAAACACGCCCGCGCATGCACGTGGACAAAACCATGTGTATAAAATGTGAAGAGCTTTTCCCCAGAAAACCCATCTGATATCTGTTATTACCATAATATTTGGTGCTCCACTGCACAGAGTAAAACTCTGGTGTACTTGGATGGAATAATAACTCATGTAGCAAGGCAAAGCATCATAACAAGTCTAATATTTAGAGGAGATGACTCCCTTTGCTCTTACACTGGAGATTTGATTATGCTGCGAAATTCAGATTTATACGTATTAGTCAAGAACAGATGCCTGAAGATGAGTGTTAGGAAAACCTGCTTCCACTTATAAATACAGCATACATTTTCCAATGTGGCTCCAGTGAGTATCTGTGAGCAACAAACCAGTTGATGGTGTTTGAGCTCCTGGTTTCCTGCCTGACATCCATACAAAATCTATGTCTATTGGAGATTTCTTTCGCTGCCATATGTAATAAAATGTCATGCAACATAACACAGGTTTCCTCCGCTTGTTTCCA
Organism: Xiphophorus maculatus; assembly: GCF_002775205.1. NCBI lineage: Eukaryota > Metazoa > Chordata > Actinopteri > Cyprinodontiformes > Poeciliidae > Xiphophorus > Xiphophorus maculatus. Next base: position 20,887,771 of record NC_036449.1, on the reverse strand, counting down.
CAGAACAAACCAAAAGATAGCTTTGCTGTCTTTTTCTGTTTCCTACAATTGCCTTTCCTCAAATGTGCAGAATCTGCCAGGTGCAAGGTGTTTGGAAAATCGGTTTCCTCAGATTATGAAACTGTGAGTGTGGATTTGCAGTCCGTTCCCCTGAGTTTGGCTAATCCATGTGAACAGATTTGCAAACATTCAACATTGTCCAAAACCTGCATGTTCCAAATTTGGCCATTTTAGTAACACTAACAGGAAAAATAAAACAAAGTTCCTTTGCAAAAGTATTCATACCTCTTGAAACCACAAACTTCAATGTATATTGGAAATTACATTAAAAAAAAGACAAAATAGAGCATAATTTTGGTATAAAAAATATTTTTTAATATGTAATCTGAGTGTGTTTGTTTATGAACTATTCATAAATAAGCCTGCTAAAAAATTGGTGTGTTTAAGATCATTGCCCATGTAGAAGATTTGTGCCCAGGGTTTAGCTTCTTGGCTGCTGGCTTGAGGTGTTGCTTCAAAATTTCCACAAAATATTTTTCCACTTTCTCAACACTTTTTGAAATATTTGTATTTATAAAAAAAAACAACACAAAACAAACAAACTAAAACTTAAACTATGTATGTGTTCCCTCCCATTTCATACTTACAAAAGTATGAAATAGTAACTGTACTAGAACAATACTTCGTGTTGATCTATTACATAACATTTCAAATAAAACATTATAAAGTTTGTGGTTGTAAGATCACAGTGAAAATGTTCGAGAAGTATGAATAGTTTTGCAAATCACTGAATCATGTAAAATATTTATTTGTTCAGAAAAATGATTGTTATCAGCATGTCATGTTGCCCACTCATTCTCTCAGCTGGATGAAACAGATTGTGCAAGTGTAGGATAAAATCAGTTATCTGATGTCAGGGCAGGTTTTCTCCACATCTTCCACCTTCTTCTTACATACATATCTGCCTTTATTTTTCCTCCATTAGTAATTGTGGGAGAATTATACCCCGCTAATTGACTCTAGGTTTATTCAGATTGGGCTCTCAAAAATCTCATCCTTCTCACTTCTTGTCGCCTCAATTTATCATGACCTTCCCAAAGCTCTGTCTAGCCAGAACGTCTCATTATTGCACGATGGGGGGGCTGAGACACACTCACCCAGATGGTGAAATATGTACACACACAAATCTCAGATAATTAATGAAAGAATACCCACTGAAACACACGAGCCAATCTGATAGGATAAAAAGACAATGTGCGAATACCGGGTCTAGCTTCTCCTTGTTACCGTATGCATATCGCACACATACACACCACCTGCAGAGGATGTGTGAGTGACAGGAAAACTCCAGAGAGAAAAGGAAAAAAGGCCTCAAAAGTGAGAGAGCGTGAAGACTTTACAGATTTATGCAGACACACACTCAAAGGTGTACACGCAGGCACACACCAAGACACAAAACCCGAAGAAAAACTATGGTTAAATAAACAGAAAATCTCAGGGCAAACAGTGGGGCTTACTTGGGCTTTGAGAATAGGGTGTTTGTTTGTAGTCATAAACCTCCAGCTAGGGCTTTATTAGGCTCAAAATTATGATCAGACTTTTTGCTCTTCTATTCTGCTTTGTTCTGCCTTTCAGTTTATACATATAATCAACAAAGAGCTTAAACTATTTGTATGTTTCTACCAATGGTCTTTCAAATTTGAATCTGTTTTAAAAACTAAAACTAGACTTTCAAAGTTTTAAGCTTCAACTCTGGACACATGAGGAGCAGTGTGATGAATTTTACATTAGCAAAACCCAGACCAAAACAAACTGAGAGATCATTGACATTATTGGACTTTTCATGCCTAGGGGGTGTAAAGTTTTTCTTTGCTGTCTAACAAAAATATGAAGACCAGAATGAAATTTTTTCAGAGAGAATACAGACAAAGACTAAGACTTCTGTAATAATGTATTTTGGACAAATGAGCCGTAATTGTATTAATAGGAGACTAGAACATTAGAGATGTTTGACATAAACCATAATAAAGAACCAAATATTTAATGAGGTGTCCTATTTTTTGTATGGCTGTATGTAAGAAACCAGAAAAACTTCAGATATGCAAAAACATTACTTACACCCACTAGCTGAGATTAAAATCCAAAGAGGAGTGACGCAAATAACTTGACCGTGTCAAAATGCTGATTGGTCGATAGAAAGGTAAACCTAGTCTGTTAAAATATGTTTGATCAAAATGTCAGGGAAAAAAACCTAAAAAGAATAGAAGCAGATGTAGCTGAAAAACTTATCTGCATGCACACTCACCCCCACTTTGTGAAAATGTTCTTGACAACTACCTTCTCTGCTCTCACACATAAGCACCTCCAGACATTATCTTCACTTTGCACAGAGAGTTAGGAGGATGAACTTCAAAAAAGCGTTCACCTCACTGGTGCAAACATTTGCATACTCATGCAGTTCACCTCATGTCAGTTCGAGCCTGCAGCCAATGCAAAAAAAACATTCACCCGTTTTATTTTTGTAACTGAAAAATATGGTTTCTTTATTGAAGGGAAATCTAGATTTTGACCCCAGATTCTAGTGGGGGCAACCAGTTTCTAGTGAATCTATATTTATACACAAGACTTTAAAAAGCTTAGGTTTTTGGAATTAGAATATATATAGGGTAAATCATTGTCAAAGTTTCCTACTTTTAATTTGGGATTTGTCTTACATAATCCAACTGAAAAATAAACAAAAATAATATATAAGATGAAACAATCTAGTTGCATAGGTATCCATCTTTCCAATGAAACCCTTTAGAAGCATATTTTGATTCTGTAAAATTATTTGGTCTAATTAGGTAGAAATCATTCAACATTATCTTGTCTTAGCATGTTTACCCAGTCTTGTGGCATTCCCAAAAATTGTCGAACTATGAAAATGTCTCTTTACAGACCTGTTCAGGTCACTCCTGAGATCTTCTGTTAATTCAATAATCAAAACTCATCAAAAGGTGTTTAGTTTGGATGCCAGCAACACTGTAAATACCACAGTGATCAACCAGGAAATTATTCTGATTCTTGAAGATCGGCTCTGTCTCTTGGAAATTCAGCTTAAAGGACTTATGTTGTAATATTTATTAATTATAACTTTGTTCGTCCTGGACCACAAATAATGTTTCAGACTTTTAGAAAAAAAAGGTGCTTCTGTTAAGTGTTTGCCTTCGGTTGTTTTCAATTTTTATACGTCAATAGACTCAACTTCAAAGAAGGACACAAATAGAGAGACGGTCTAGAGACTGTCATTTAAATGCATTGCAAAGACATGAAGTTTTTTTTTTTTTTTAAAAAAGATAAAGATGTGAGAATATTAGAAGTAGCAGTCCTGAGGGTGTTTTATCAGTGTGTGTGTCCCAGTCAGAGGGAGAGCTCATGTTTGCACAATGACAGATTGTCTCTCCAGCCTGCTGTGTGTTCATGCGGTGTCACTCATTTGTCTCCAGCACACTCCTCCCACCACCGCTCACACACACACAAACACAAGCACTTTTAAGATCTCTAGACATCCTTGGTAGTGTTTGATTGTACCACTATAATCTAATGGCTTTATTGACCTGAAGCCCAAGGACTCCAAAGCACTGTCCTCCCACAGAAAGGGCTGAGTAAATGAAAGTCTTTCTCCTTCTCCTCATCTCATCTTTAGCCTTCGTTTTTCTTCTTCTTCCCATCTACGTACCACCTACCCCTTCCCTTTGTGACTGTCTCTCTTCTTCGTCATCTTCTTAGTCTCACTGCAATCTTGTGCTCCTCTCTTAAAGTCAGCAGGTGAGGTGATCATGTGAGACATAAAGAAACGAGAATGAAAAGAAAACTACTGGAAAGAAATCCCACACAAATTCAGTTTCATGTAGGAACTGCCTACACAAAACTGACTGGTAATAATCTGCACACCGTTTGCATGGATAAAATTTGGTATAATAAGCTAAAACAAAAAAGCTCTTTTAATGGAGGTGTGTATTTCTGTCCTATCATATCATTTAAAGGTGTATCTCCTGTTTATTGTTTTGAACAACATTCATCAATAACTGTTTGCTCATTGAGAACTTGATACACAGAATTATACAGGCAGATTGACAGCAATCTGTACAGATGCAACTTGAGGATTTATGTATTTATTGTATGCAAGTTAATTTATGTCAGTAATTTAATTCAAAATGATCATATTTATATAACAGATTAATTACGCACAGAGGACCTAACACAAGCATAACCTAATAGGTCTGTAATAAATTATTTTTTATTTACATTCTAACTTTCATATAATTTTGATGAATCTTTGGTTTCCATTTGCTGTCACCTGTAATCGACATGTCAAGTGGTCATTTCTGTTAATAAATAAGTGTTAAGGTAGATGTCTTGATCACCTCCATGCCAGCAATATGCTAAAAGCAAACTAGTTCATGCAAAAAAAGCCACGTATTACCACAAGTCTCATTCTGTATGTTTAATTGTATTTTACAGTGTTTCATTACCATTAGAAAGATAATGATTACAATACTGTCCAGAAACATTGATTACTATCTGACAGCTAATCTCTAATTATAACATTAAAATACACACAGAGCACTTTTAAGTGGAATTATCTTACTCCTCTGCACAGCACACAAAAAAAGTTTCTTCTTTAATTTATTTCTCTTTGTCACTTGAAAGAAAACTCTGAGGTCTTCTCACTTGTCTAAGCATCACATTACAAAATCACCTTAGGGAAAATAGTTATCCGCTGTCCTTACAAACTGTTAATTAATCTCAGAATGGGGTTTAATCATTTAAGTCTCTGGTGTACATTCACTTGCCTGCACTCTTGCTCAAGTAATAAAACTGTAGTGTAGTTGTGATAAATCTCTGAGGTGTTTTTGGTCCCCTAATAGGTTCCTGTTTGGTTTTTGTGTGTTTTTTTGGCTTGAACCAATGTTTTCCACCGGCACAAATCTAATTTCTGTTATCGGGCTGCATTCAAGAGTCACAGTGACAAGTTAGCAGCGGAAAGGAGGAAAGATTCTGATGCACACTTTGGAGGGCATGAAAAGTCAGGTGATTTAAAATTGATTATCTGATCCTGTGTAGGATATTGAGGAAAGAGATTAATTTAATACAATTTGGGATGACACTGTGGAAGAAATTTAAAGTTGAAAATCTAAACTGTCAATACTTTCCAGATGGATTATATATATACATATATATATAAAAACTTGTGGCTCATGCATATCAGCTGAACTTACTTAAATTGCTATTTTTAAACGCCTGATTTTAAATAACCAAATAAATTAGTCTTTACTGCATTTTGAACCGAATCTCATGATATCACGGGTCTCACTAGCATGAATTGCTCAGATCTGAACTGAGGTTGGATCCTACGTGACTATTGTTTGTCTTCTAAATTCCCTTGAGGTAATGTTAGTTTTTGTAAATTATTAGTATATAAATGAATTCCATTAAAAGTGATAAAATCAGGCAATATGATAGGAATTAAAGCTTTAAGATTTACTGAAGATTTTTATTTAGCGTGTCTATTGCTTGTTTCATTTTCTGCCGGGCATTTGTCAACTTGCATCTGGTATAAAATTCATATTTTCTTAATTTTCTTTGCTCTCTAGGAATTTCCATTAGTTTTTTTCAGGTGCAACACACTGAGTTCTCCAAAGAGCAATACTGCAGATTCTGAGCTGTTTAGCAGAGATAATTTTGATTATAAGGTGGACCTTGACTTGTTAATGTTTCATTTTAAAAGTTGCTTCCAGAATATTACTGACTAGGATAACACTCTGTTGGGATATGTCATACAAGCTTGTGTCAGAAAAGATGGATTGCCATCTGTGCACACATCCAGAGCGGTTTATGTAATGCGGTGCGTTTCAAGGACATATAGGGCAGTAATTTTTTTTCTTTTACACATATAATTTTTCATGACTTAAAAAAAAAAAAAAAAAAAAAAACAGAAAAGAGGATCCACCAACCACCTGAGAGAGGATGTGAGATTGTCATTCAGCAGGCGTCTGATGGCTGTCAGGCATTTCTCCTCTACTGCAGATATGACGCAAACACATTCTCCTCTTTTGCTTTTCTCTGCTGTGTCGTCCTTCTCCCGCCTCGTTCCTTTCCATTTTTCCTTCTTATATCCTCCTTGTTTACATCTCTTACTTTTCTCGCATTGCTCTGCATGTTTCCACTTTATCCTTCCTTCCCCCCCCTTTTTTTTTACACTAAAGATTTTTACCCCCTCTTCTCTCCATCCTCTCAGTGGAGATGAGTGGGTGGAGTGAAACATTGTGCCCTGGAGATTGTTGTGCCATCCACTTGTTAGATGTTGTGGCTTTTTGTGTGACTATGTAACAAAAACAAAAAAAATACTTTAAAGGAAAAATCTAGGTTATTGTCTTGAGATATTAATCTTATTTGAAAATTGACAGCTTATTTGCTTTATTCCCGCTTTCCCTTCTCTCTCTGTTTTTTTTTTTTTTGTTTGCTTTGATCATATTGATCATTTTGTTTCCAGTTCGCAAGTTTCTGAGGATATATCACCCTCTGCTTTTTCTTTGTGTGGCAGCTGAGAGGGAAAAATGTGGGCGTCCTCTCTCAGAATTTTAAAGTATCTTCTCACTTATTTTGCCTTCATCTTCACCCCGCCTCCCCTCTCTTTGGCCATTTTTAGAGAGAAAATCCCATCCTCTCCTACAGAACATCTGAGAGCCTGAGTTTATGCAAGTGTGTAGAAGTGTGTGCAGCAACACACGCACGCACACACGCACACACACACACACACACATACCCTCTCAAGGGTATGCGAGAAACAGAAGAAATATACGCTCACTGACTAATTCTGCCTTTTACCGCAGATTCCTGAAAACACTGACTGGCACCAGGTGATACTTTGATCTAATAAAACAGCATAGTAAACCAATAGTTTGTGGATTTGATATCTATTTATAAATTATACATAAAATTTGTATTATTTTTCTTTTTTTTTTTGTCTTCCTGAATGATTATTGACATAGCCAATTAAGTTGCCATGAAACCAGCTACTGACATCCTACTAGTGTTAGAAAAATTCAGTAATAGTTATGTTTAACATGGAATAAAAGAATGTCCTCATGATGTAAGGATGTCTTCCATACTTACTTGCTGCTCATACTGGGCAGCTTCATGTGACGAAGTTCCAGACAAGCAGCTGTTGTAACTAAATCATCCAGGTTGTGGCAGAAATTTATATATATACTGCTCAAAAAATAAAGGGAACACTTAAACAACACAATATAACTCCAAGTAAATCAAACTTCTGTGAAATCAAACTGTCCACTTAGGAAGCAACACTGATTGACAATCAATTTCACCTGCTGTTGTGCAAATGGAACTTTGTACAGAACAAAGTATTCAATGAGAATATTTCTTTCATTCAGATCTAGGATGTGTTATTTGAGTGTTCCCTTTATTTTTTTGAGCAGTGTATATATATATATATATATATAGATATATATATATTTGCTCTTCTATACATATATAAAAGAGCAAACTACACTCGTGTCCAAGATCTACATCTGCAAACTTCAAAGTTTCCATTTTCAAGGAAAGATTAAAGATGCCCATCAACCACACTTGAGTCACTGAACCATTCTAAAATGTAAAAAGAGCCCTATCTTTGACATTGTGTCCAGACATGATGAATATGATGTTGAATGCTCTTACAAAAGCTTCACTTATGGACCCAAACCACATCTATGTCTATTTACGTCATTACTGTCTTTGGTGCAGACCCATTACCCACCTAACCTTTGACTTCTTGTGCTGTATTTTAAAGTGTATCTACATTTGTGTCCTTTCGTCCATCCATTTGTCCTACCATCAGACAAGGTCCATGTTTCATGTAGTCCTGTGCTGTTAGCACAGACACTGCTGCCCGGAAGATTAATGTCTGCCTTATTCTCAGGCTAACAGACTTCTAATAGGGGAGTCTGTAGATAAAGACGGAGACATGTGTGGTTGAAAACTCATTTTGACAGATTCTTTCATATGTTTTATTGTGTTATCCTGAAGTAAGATGTCACATTTGTGATTAAAATGCTAATATTTGTCTGTATGTTATCCCTGTGTTGTACAAGTATTACCATTTGTTGTGTTTGCTACACACATCAAGTAAAGGTAATTTTCTTTTTTCCCGCTGAGAAATCTGTTCAGTGCATCTGTTCAGCACACTGACTTCAGATCTGTGCAAAAAAAGACCTTCGGTAAATTATGAGGAGAACATGTTAGGGGGATGGTGGTGAAGTGTTGGTAGTTTGTATCTCTATCTATACATTGGAAAGTGTGGAATTACTAAGTCTTTCAAAGAAACAAAGGGTTAACTTTTTACTCGCTGAGCTGATCATCTTTGAGAAGCTAATTTTAAATCCATTTCAACACAGTCTTGTTTTCTGTTCATCTAAATTAGGGCCTATGACTTGGTTTGGAAATATCCTCAATGTTTAATAATGTTTATGATTATTATTATTATACATTTAGCTCAAGATAACCTGATGCATCTTCATCCATTATTAAGCTGGTAACAATTTAGTACTTCCTAATACAACTCTTCTCCTTTTCTCTTTATTTGCACTCTCCACACCATTGGTTCATAATTACTTCACCTAGTTAGGATGGGTTATAGGCTGTAAAATGAATTATTTGTGTCATTGCAGTTGCATAATCTGACGTTGAAAAGTAAATGTTGCTACACTTAATGGTGTCCACAGAAATCCATTTGAAATCAATGTAACTAAAGCATCTTCAAAATTTCAACTGATCAGATTTTCTGCAGAAACTTGAAATTATAAATTTATGACCTCATGCATCCTTGGAGTAAAAGAACTGTTCCTTGAATTGCTCTTCAAGTTTAAAACAACTGGATCTGTAACAAAGGGTCGAGGTTACACGTTTGCTGAGTTTATCTTGAAATAAATATTCAGAGTTTGCAGAAACTTCACCTAAAACCATATCTTTGGGCTGGATGAAATAGAAACCAAGCATTTCTGCAAAAAATACTTCAAGTGGATCTGAAACAAACGATTATGGGGGAATAGCACCTCATCACTGTTACGTATGATGCACAGTACTGTTTCTTTTTTAAGCTCCTTGGAAACATATTAAGGTGCACAAAGCAATAGACTGATGAAATACTGAACTCGTATACAAAACAAAGATAAGTTGCACTTTTACAACATAATAGGACACGTACCAATAAGTATGTTGGCAGTGATATGATAAACAGCAATATTTGCTAACCCAGGTTTTTCCATGTTTTCTTTCGGTTTAGAAATTTCCTTTGTTTTGATTGCTCCCATGAGTAAAGCTTTCCAAATTTATAGTTCAATATCCCATAAATTTTCATCATTACATAATGCTTCCCTGATAAAAGATTCAATTTAAGACATTTTTTACATGTTTATACTAGACTGAATAGAGGGTGCTTCATATGTGTGCTCTCCACATCAATTACATTAGCTGTTTACTGCCTTGTGAAATAATGTAATCACTTCCCTGTCTTTGTCATCACCTGTCCATGGGTAACTGGATATGAAATGACTTATTATCGGTTCTGGTTTCTGTTTCTAACCCAGAGAACCAGGAATACTCAGTTGTCTTTCCCTATCTCCATAAGAAAACTTCAACTCCCAACATGACTGCTGTTGTTCTGTGCATTCAAAATTAAACTGAAATAAACAGAACTCTAATATAAGCTATGAGCAATGATACATCATGAGGCTTTTGGCAGTAATTACATAAAGAAAGGCTTACTCTCCACTTCCCTGTTTGTGGCACAGGGAAGTGGATATTCTGGGTTAATTATATATCCATAAGGATTTCATGCAGAAAGAAACTCAATTTAATGGCTAACTAAGAATTATTAAGCATAATTATGCCACAACAGATTATAATTAATGTTAATCCACAATCTGTCCAAAACACTTAAGCATCAATTGTGCAGTCATTAATGAGGATGCTTGCATTGTCATTTTTAATCTAATTTCCTTCATATGTTCTTTTTGAATGAGTTGACACTGCAGTCAGTTAAATGTAGAAACGCTTTATATTCTTATATTCCTTTGGTGAAAAGTTGCTGTGTTCTTATGCCAATTATGTCAAAGAGTGGTTGAAACTAGCAGATGCTGCCCCAACATTACTGGGGTAAGGTGTTCATTTAGATTCTTTTTTTTTTCTTTCTTTGCAAAACAACAACTAAAACATCCTTAATGAAATATGTTCCATGGCTGAGCAACTAAAGAATTATATTTCATACTTTTATTAACTTTCTCAGCATTTTAAATAAATACATTTCACTGAATAATCAAACATATTCAGGGAATGAATTCAATTATGCACAATTGCAATCAAATAATGTTCTCCATGCATTTCCAATGTCCTCTACCAACATTCCCTTCACCCACATTGTTGATGGTGTCTATTTTTTTCCCAGTGAAATCACTGATTCTTGCCTGTGAAAGTGCAAAATTAATCAATATTGAAGATACGAGGTTCTTTGGGTAGATACCCAGCAGACTTTGCATCACTCCCACAATATCCAAAATGGTACAAACTACCATCTTTCAGCATCTCTGAAAATTTGGGGCAGCCTCAGTGAAACAAGGTGCTGTTGCCTTCTGAACAATAAAAAAACATATCTGCAGTGTCGTGGCAACATTTGTTCAACTTTTCAGATGTACTGTACGTTTGAAATAACCACTTATATTGAGATATTCTCAGTGTTGTATTAATCGATTGTTTCTGAGCTTTAAAGTATTTTAAATCAGTTAAAACAATAATTTTTTTTGCTTGAGGAAAGATGTTTATGACCCAGAGGAACTATGCTAACTTCTGGTCTCCACCATCAGATCTAAACCAGAAAACATGGGCTTGGTTTGAAAATACATCTTTCATTTTATCCTCATATGAACAACTAGGCATGTGTGAGTCATTTATCTAGAGGAAATGGCAGCATGCTGTTTTATGGTAAGAAAACAACATGGTGGGGTCAGTGTGATGCTCTTGGCAATATTCTGCTAACCAAATTTAGGTTGTGCCTCTTATTCACATCCTTATGTGATTTCTCTTAGCCGAAGAGTAATTTGGCCATATTGTAAATTAATGGATAATCTGTTCAAATATCTTTCATGAGCATCAGTTTAAGCCAAACCTTTTTTCATGCAGACTACAATTATAAAAAGGTTTTTTCCCCCCGAAATTTTCATAAAATAATAAATAATCCGCAGATGGCAATAATTTTTTACTATATTTTATACTAGACTTAAAATAAGACAAATGCCATAGACAAAATAGAAAATATATCCAAGGAAATGTTATGTCCTCTGAAATGATGGGAACATGGGGACATACCAGTGTGTGTTTCACATATGGATCTGAGAATGTCTCAAAAGTTCAGACTTTGCTTGAGGCTGGCAGTCTCATTCTGAGCATATTCAGGCTGACAGATTCTCGATGAGACAGTGCAAAGAGACGGAGAGCGAGTGGCACAATGATATGTTTATTGAGAGACTTTGGATAATAGAAAAAATAGGGGTGGCTGCTGCTGGAATGTTACAACCGTAGACAGGAAACATGGACATCAATTCCCTTAACTAAACAAACACTTACTCACGCATACCGGCACATGTAACCAAACAGTCTCCATCCGAACGCTCTTGAGAGAAAAAACTTACGGCAATGCACGGGACAAGACGTTATCATAGCTACTACTAGTTCAGTTCTATATGAGAAAATTCACAGTCACATAAGAGGGAGTTCTTCTTTTTTTCTTAGGCACAGAAAAAGCAATAATATGTGCATCTCAACAACAGCAAAAATTATGAGAAAAGTAAAACACATTTTCTTAAAACCTCAAAGGGCCGAGATGAACTGAGTTTTTACCATGACTCTGTGGTGGGAAAAATTTTTTGTTGAGTCTAAAAAATGCAAGCCTGGACTTAGAACAAGTACAAGGTTTCCATGCTTTAAGTGAACAGGGAGAACAAACATATTTTCTTATAGTTTATTTGTCCCAAAGTAAGGACTCAGTTCATCTGGCTCCCCTTTTATACTCAGCTCTTCATATACATATACACATTTAGGATTTTGCAAAACATGGGACTAGAACATTTAATATAAATGTAATCCCAGGTCAGTCAAAGGAATGGCTATTAAAGCATTTTCAATCTACACACACCTCCACTGGTCTCCTCCAGTGGTTTAAATAATCAAAGACATGTTAATCACGTAGACGAAACCACTGACAAATACTTACTGGAGCTGTTTTAGCTCCGTTTCTAAATTTGCAGTTTAAGTTCAGACAGTTCACTTGCTTGTTCATGTCTCTGTCAAACACTCACTCTTTGGATAACCTTGTGCTCAGATGAAAGAGTCCGAAGCGCTCTTGGTCCCCTCCGCCTCACTCCTCTCTCATTTAAATACACCTAGTTCAGCAGCTGGACTGAGAAAAACTAGATAGCTCTTTGACAGGATGTAGCACACATTTGTAGCCTTGCACTCTGTAGAAGAGCAGAGCTGAGTTGTAAGCTGGTGTTTTTTTCATTTGTGTCACAGGAAGCAAGCACATTTGTTTCAGTGGGAATATGTGTGTTATTTACTCCAGTAGCCTAAGGGAGTCACAATCAAACAAGGAAGAATTGAGGCGAACAGTTTCCGAGTATTGTGTGACAACACTGAGAAGGCAGAAAACAAAATTCATCCAAACACTGAGAAATATTGCTGGCATTGAGTAGTCAGTCCTCACACAATTATGAAGCTACAAAAAAAACATCTAATGATTTGCTTGCTTCAGAATTGAATTACTGATGTCTTGAAGCAATGACACAAACCTGTTGTGACTGGTCAAGGTGGAGATAATTCATTTACTGGACTTCTGGTGCATTTGTATATCCAAATCAAATTATTAATAAATCATATTTGGACTTGGAGAAATGGCAAACGTGTCATAACTCAACATTTTGTTGTATTTACAAAGAAACCTACGAACATAGCAAAGCAAAGGGTCTGAAAGTCTGTTCAAGTGTTTCGCAACAGCCTGTTCTCTTAAACTTCTCACAAATATCAAAGCAGGACAAATGTTGTCTTTGATTAAAGTCAATCTTCAAAACTGTGTTTTTTTTAACTAACAGAAATATTCTGTGCCAAATGTATCTTTCTTGTAAGCAAGTAAAAACTATAACAGAGTTTTCTTTCAGCCAGCTGACCAGCAACTTTCGTGCTTGAGGGAGTTCCTTTGTTCTATTAATTGGAGGAAAACCCTGGTGCTCCATGATTCCATCTGATCTCCTGTTCAGATGGATTTGAAACAATATTTTTTTTAAAGACTGGATAACAGTGCATACTAACAGTTATTGTAATCACTGGACAAACTATACAGACCTCTCTGTGTCCTACGACTCCTGATCTTCACAATTAAATATTTCTTTACTATGAATCTAAAACTGAATGATCCCTTTTTATGACATCTTGTTTTGTAGAAAGCAGACAATTGCTGACAGACAAAGTTGCAGGATAACTTTGTCGGGTTTAAGTAAAAAAATCTGATAGACTTTTACAAAAACAACAGGCCAGTAAAATGAAGTCCTTCACCTACCTTTAGCTGTCCAAATAAATCAACAGGAAAAGGACAGAGCAGGTTATCTATGCTCTCATTTAGGGAGGAGTAACAGATTTGGTTTGACCTCAGTTTTCTGCAGGAGACATTGTGAGCTGCATCCCTAAACGGATCCAGACACCTACTTAAGAAAAGGCAAAACCTTTAAATGTAGCTACTCTAAAAAACATAACACTAAAAATCTCTTCATTACATATCTTTGTACATGTAGACAGAGAAATTTCAAATTATTCATATATTTGGGAACTTCTCTGCTTCTATGCTGAATGTCTGCCAGCAGCTAAATTAGCTACCACAGTGATAGTATTGCTTTATATACAGCAAATTAAGATAAGAGGTTGACTTCTAAATGGCAAAGAATTTAGCCTAAGAATGTCAATTTGAGATAAACGTTTGATCTTCAATGCTAAAATGCATTAATCACAGTGGAGAGGGCATTATGGCGCATCTTGTGCGAGGGTGTAGCCCTGCATGAGAGACAGCTGTGTTTGTTTGCTGGATAAGCCTTCGCCTGGATGTGCTGCTTCCAGTGTTTTCCGAGTGAGCGTCTGTGTCAGCTCACCAGATAGAGTTATTTTCTCATCATGGAGATTTTTCCATCCCACAATGCACTGGGAGTGGCGCCAAATAAGGAAGCGGCATTAGCTGCAGCTGTGGGGAACCAATCACAGTTTGTGCGCTAGAAAAAAACCAAAAAGAAAAAAGTGCTTTCTCTTTTTCCCCTTCCTCCAAGACCGATTATTGTTGAATTCCCCATCAACATTTATTGGGTCCATAAGAGTTCATCCTAGACTTTTGTGCATACTGCACACATGTCCCCAATGCAAAACAGGTACAGATCAAAAAGGAAAACTGATGACTGATTTCTCCTTTTTGTGTCTGAACTGATGGAGAAAAATGAACATCTGGAAACCCTGGCGTTGCAATATATTATTTTTCAAATGTTCAGTCATTCACAGACTGAGGAGAATTGTTCCAAGTTCAAGTCTGTTGAAAGAGATTCTTCACATATCCTCCTAGATTATTTTTAGGTGCTAAGCAATGTCTTTAAAGTAAGCAAAATCTTGACAACCTGTCTTATTAGACAGTAAGAGCTCTAGAATGAGAGAACAAAATAAAGTGCTTTGAGTGAAAAAGATGGATTTATGTATTGATAACAACAGTAGTTGTTACTTTTCTGTACATCCTAGACTTCAAACATTAATTTTACTAATGTGTACCTTTTCATCATCACTTAACCCAAACATTTGGATCATTGAAAAAAAAAACGTCTTGCAACTGATAGATTTAGCAATTTTTAGATGGCCAATTATTAATATCCAAAAACAAATTCACTGATTACTGAAATCTGTTCAGTGGTTCTGCTGGATGACACAAATTTATGTATGTCTGCATATTGTTTGATTAGAAAGAAATATAAATAAAGCAACATAATATAAAGACATATTCTATTCACGCTAGCCCTTCATAAGCAGGTCTATAACAACAGCTTGCCAAACCCTACGCAACCAATCACAGTTCTATCTGTGCAACCAACACCTTCATGTAAGATTTGGAAAATAATTTTAAAAAGTGTCAGAAATAATGTAAGCCCAAGTTTAAGGTCTTTATGTGATGCTTTCAAATAGATTTAGTCCTCTTAGTCATCTTTAGAGTCCCATGTTACTGTAATCCCAGCAACTGGAGGCTGATTTCCCATAAACTCAATGGAAGCTGAGGGTCAAATGTAGGCAGGGTTGTCATCTCCCTTCGCCCGTTGGCCCAGTAGCCTCCGCCAGAATCCTCATCCAGGGCTGGTGAAAAAGTAGCTGACAGTACAGTGGCAGCGCCCTCTGCAGGAGTCTATGAAAAATACAAATACATGCAAAATAGTTTGAGATTCCAAGAAGGTATTCTTGCATACATTTCTAAAGCAAAAGCATTGACAAAAAATGGCAGTAGAAATAACATGAAAAGTATTTACTGTGCATGAAAGCAGAACGATTGCTGTCACTGCAGGAAGAAAAGTTAGGCTCAAACAAAGCATGAGTTTGTTCCAGACGTAAGTGCTGGATGTAGTGTTGTTGAAATTTTAAGAAAGATTTACTGTCACCATAAGCATATTTTAAAATGCCTCCTAAGAGCATGAAAAGCATTGTTCTGTTCTGTACAAGTCATATCGGATCACAGTATGTATAAAATTTAATTTCTTTTGTTCTTTTGTAGGACTGTATTTGTTCATGTCAAGGGCTTTAACCACCAACAATAGTTTCTGAGAAGAAATGTAAGCCTAAATACAAACATTATTTAGGCTACACGTAATAAAGTGGAATGGAACAAGGAATAAATATTACACATATAAAGGAAGTTGCAACATGGCATAGGAAGACGGGACATTAAAGCAATTCTGCTCTCAATCTAATGATCTTTTGGTTTAGTGCTAATTGATGACCTACAAAAAAGGTTTCTTGTTACCATGGTACTGCAGAAGCAGCTGGTAATGGGAAAAAGAAGAGAGCTCTCTCAAAACCTTCTCAACCTGAGTTTTGCAAAACGTACTGAATGCATTGGTGGCATGTGTATATCTCAGCTTCCGAATCATCCAGTGTGCAAAGTTGAGGTCATAACGAAGAAATGTTAAGAACTTTATTCTGCTATTAGTCAGCCACAACCAGGTGCTCCTGACAGAATTTTTGGTAACACTTTATTTGATGGGTTGTGAATAAGACTGTCATGACACCGTCATAAACATGACATAACATCTGTCATGAACTTGAGTAAGTGTTAATGAATATTTATGACTGTTGTCATAAAGTGTCATTCGGTAAATCATGACACTTTTAATACAAAGTTTGTTTTGACAACCTGACATTAACCAAGAAATCATGATCTGACATAAATTTGTTATAAAAGTATAACTGAAATTATGTAGTTTTATGTCATTAAAGGTAATGTTTAATCAGTAATACTTTTGTAACAAATTTATGTCAGATCATGGTTTCTTGGTTAATGTCCTGACAGTCTTATTCACAACCTGTCAAATAAAGTGTTATCAAATTTTTTTAATAGAGTTATCACTCACTTCACAAAGAGGAGGTACTGGAGTTGGGTTGTTTTGTTCTAATAAAGCACAAGCAATGCACAAAATTAAACAATGTCTTTGTTAGGGGTTTGTTTTTCTCCTTAAAAAACATAAATATATATTTTTAGAAAACATGTAACATTTACCCTGAACAGGATCCGAGCAATTAGACTTTGTGCCAAATGTAGGGGTGTGCAGAGATGTTTATATAAAGCCGTATCCACCATGCCTGGATCCACGGCACATGACACCACTGGGCAACCTTCTCTCTGCATCTCCTGGTGAAGGTGGGAACTGAACAGCACCTGGGCCAGTTTACTGCCACAGTAAGCAGCATGAGGTGAATAATGTTGGCTGAAGAAACAGAAAACACAACAGTACTTTAGACTATAACAATGAGCCTAAATAACTAGTTTAGTTGTGTGTTAATTGAAATCAGTAATCTGAATTATCAATAGTATTCTCTGATTAGTCAGTCTATGTTTTTAGCTTTCAATATGAAAGCTTAGACTGATTTTATGATAACTTTTATGACATGCATTGTGATATCATTGACAGTTCACATAGCAGAAACCCTAAAATAACCCCTTTTGTTCTTTCAAAAGACTTCAAAATTGACATGGTGCTCCCTTTGATCCCCAACAATAAATCTGTCAGGTTTGATGCAGATCAGATAAAAACAAATGATGAAAAAAGAAAACAACTGTCAGGCTACCATTTATTTATCAGAAGGATAAAAGGTTCCTCATATCCACGTTTCCAATAATAATAAAACAACAATTATTCCATATAATGGTATCTTCGTATGCCAACGCCACATTAATGATGAAGCAAAACAGAATGACAGCATGTTTCTAAACAGATCTGTATCTCACATTCATTACAAGCATAACACAAAAGTACAAGAAAAGTCCTGTTAGATTTTTCTTTACGTTACAGATGGTTATCAGTATCACAAGTGCTTTGCCTGGAAGACTTCAGAGCCACGAATGAAAGTTAAAGAACATCAGCTATAACCCATGGACATGTTAATGAGCAAAAATAATGAAGAATCTAAGCTGCTAATACTTCCTGACAGCAGTGATAAGAGCTGAGACGATAATGAGACATGTGAAACCATTTTCATCTCATCAATGCCAAAACAAATGGAGACAACTAATGATAATGCAAACACCAAGACATCCGAGTATAACAACATCCAGTATGAAATTGTTTTCTGAATGAGGAAAAAATACCACAATCATTCCTTAAGCAAAAAATATACAATTTTCATGGTCCTTCAAGGCAGATAGATGGTAATTGTTATCCAGGACTTGTAAATGTTGTACCATTCAATTAACATTTGCCCTTTACAATGCTGTTGCTACTACAATAGCACTTAAAACTGCAGCATATAACTTTTTTAAAGAATAATGTTTTTTACATATTTGTTGAAACAGTTACCGTGACATGCATGTAATTCAATCTCAGTATAAATACAGATGTTCTGTGAACGCCTCAGAGGAAAAACAAACACAGCCCATCACCCAGAATGCAACTCTCCCAATCTTACTGAGTTTGAGCAACTCAGCAAAGAAGAATGGGCACAAATTTAAATCTTTACATGTGTTAAACCTGTAGAGACAAACCAAACTGCAATTGCAGAAAAAGGCTGAATAAAAGTGTCCCACTTTTAAGATTTTAATTTATAAAAATTATTTAAAAATTTTCTTTCACTTCGAGATTCTGTACAAAGTTGTGAAGGTCTATCATCAAACAACATTTTATTTGTAATGTGACAAAATGTGTAGAAATTTCATGAAAGTGGAAGAAGTGTGTACCAACCAGCTGTTTAAATCATTCAGTCTGATTTCCCCGATTGAATGAGCTGACGATGAAACATTGACCACACAGGAGACGTGACCAGACTTCCCAGAATCCTTCAGTGCATCCAGGAGGAGCCAGGTCAACAGAAA
Organism: Xiphophorus maculatus; assembly: GCF_002775205.1. Lineage (NCBI taxonomy): Eukaryota > Metazoa > Chordata > Actinopteri > Cyprinodontiformes > Poeciliidae > Xiphophorus > Xiphophorus maculatus. The sequence goes on along the minus strand of NC_036449.1, from coordinate 20,869,089 downwards.
GTGGCCTAGGTAGTTCACACCAAAGTGCTGCTCAAACCCATCCTCAGTTCGGCCCTCGGGAACCAGCATCACACCGGCTTAAGATAAACAAAAGTCAACATATCTGTTATTAGTAGCTTTGTATGCGAAACCCCCCAGCCCCCAAATCCAATCATAACAAACACAGCTCTCAACTTTTTATTAGATTTGGAGGAACGCTTGAACAGAGGAAAATACTCCAGATTCTGCTTGGGGGAATACATCTGACTTTACACTGCTGTGCTGGTGTTCAGTCTAATGCTAAAGATTCTTGTTTACTGCATTATAAGGGTTTCTCTCTCACCGTTCATTCAAAGTACTTAAAAAAAGAAAGCTTTGTTAGGATGACGGACTTTCAAAACAACTTGCAAACTTGTAAACCGACTTCCAGCTATCTCACAAGGAACATCAACTTCAAGTTAATAGGATCTGATAGCAATTTTACAGCTAGGATTTGTCATGTGTGAGGGCCTGGTGACCAAGCAGGGGTGTACCTCGTGTCTCAGCCATTGAAACTGAACTTGTTGTGAAAAATGTTTCTTGTTTAGGAGCAATCAAAATGACAAACAAGAAGGGACTGCTTGTGACACGTTGATTTAGTCGTTAGCTTTCTGTCGTCACTGCCACCTCTTGTTCCGATCAGAAATTCTTTATGCTATGAGCAATCACACTTTCTGACTAACCTGACAGTGATTTAAAATGTCAACAGCACAGACATTGTGTTGCGCCCAGAAACGACAAGGGTGACAGACATTGGCAACCTTCCCAAAAACTGACTGCCTCCTCTGCGTACCAAGAAAGGGCCTTTGGATACATTGCTGTGAACAACCATTCACAGCAAAACTCAAAGAAAGAGAATTGTGTGCTGCTCCCTTGCATATGCTGCGCCAATGAACCCTATCTATCACGGGTAAACAACCACTTAATTTAATATGAGGTCTGTGCGCCATCAGTCACCCAGAGTCTCACATCGTCTCTCCCTCTAATTTCATATGAAAAACTCTTGGGATAGACATGATTTAGAGAAATTGTTGAAATGTATGTCATAGACACTTGTCTGCATGCCTAAACAGACCATATTAGTCTTGGCACAGAGAAGCAACCAGCTGCAATAAGTGATTACTTACAGGAAGTTACAAGACCTTGGTAAGTTTGAAATAAGATAATGGGACTTTTAGCATCAATTAATCATTCATTCATGTCAATGGATTTTCATTTCCAAAGCTATTTGTAATTTTGACCTAAAGACAATCACGGAAATCTCATTATAAATTAAAACCTGAGACTTTTTTTAAACTCCTGTACTTCTCACGTTACTGCTAGAAAAGCCCAGCTCAGACTAAACTTTAATGTCTCAAAGTTTAGCGATGACATTCATGACGAACAGAGGAAGGTACAGAAAACACAACAAAACTGAATAATTTAGTAACTTAAATGTTAATATTACGTGTCATATCTGCCTCTAAAGTAGAGTGTAATGAAGAGGAAAATGGTGCTTGAGTTCAATTTCTATGTATATATGTAAAATGTTTCTCTAAACAGTGCAACTGAGATTTAAATCCTCTGCACAGAATTTAAATTCTGACACTGTTGACAGCATTAAAACTACACTGCAGTGCTGAGGATTTAAAACTTGTGCTGAATACATAAAGTAATGCACATGCAGAGCCTTGCAAAGGTATTAATACTGCTTTAACTTTTTCCACACTTCGCCATGTTACGAACACAAACCTCATTGAATTTTAATGGAATTTTAACTGTCCACAAACAAGCAGCGCAAGATTATGAAGTCGGGAGAAAATTAAATTATTATAATTTTTTTTTGGCTACTAAAAATAAATAAATAAATAAAAATCTAAAGGATTGGACCTGCATTTTCAGTTTTGCTGCAATTACAGCAGCATAGCTTTTGAAATATAGCCAACAGCTTTAAACCTCAGAGTGAAAGATCTAAATATCGTTGCAAAAAAGTTCAAGCTCTGTCAGATTAGGTGGAGAGCATTCATGAGTATCAAGTTTTTGTATCAGACTCTCAATTTTATTTTAGTCTAGATTATTCTAGCCCATACATATGCTTTGAACTAAACCAATCCAACGTAGTTCTGGCTGAATGTTTTCATAGTTGTACTCCTTGGAGGTAAACATCCAGCACTGTTTCTCCTCCAGAAAACTATCCACCATGGTTCACCCTGACAGAGAGCATTTTCACATGTTTATCTCTTTCTTTCATTTCATACCCATAAAATACTATGTGCTAATCTATCACATAAAGCCCATAAAATTGCATTGAATTTTGTGATTGTAATGTGACATAATGTGAAAAAGGTCAAAACAGGTATGAATATGTTTGCAAGGAACTTCATGTAATGACTACTCCAAAAAATAAGACTATATGTTTCTTACCTACCATTATTTACCAAAATATTGAGTGGCAGGTTCCTCTTCTTGAAGCTGTCAGCAAATTGTTGGATTGACTGCAATGAAGCAAGATCCAGTTTCTCAAACTCCACTGGAATGGACAGAAACATGCATACACACGCACGCACGCACACACACGCACACCCCCACAAGTGATTGTAAATGGATTATTCCTGCAAGCACTTTTGCCAGACATCAAAGAGTGTATTAATCATCTCTTGTAGTGGGCTCTCCCACTGCTATGTCTTAGTCCATCATTTCATATCTTAAATTACTAATTTTGTCAGAACCCATCATTGCTTAAGACTTTGCTATGTGAGCTTTAGTGCATAATAAGATAGAGGTAAGAGAACCCTACAAAGGAGCCAAGATGGCTCTGCGTTTTGGTGATGGTTTATCTTTGAACAGGGTTCCTGCACATTTGTCATGACAAATTCATTTCGGAAATGGAAAATAGAAAAGTTAACCATGAATTTACTGCTAGTGCTGAGTTCATGTTTTAAGTTCTTAGATACCTCTGAAAACTACAGATAGGTTCAGCAAGAGCAAGCAAGAAAGACAGCAGGAAAGAAACAAAAGCAAGAAAGTATAGAAAATAAAGTGAATGAGAAAAAAGGAAGCAAAAACAAGTTCTTGCTTTATTTGGACAAGAGGAAGGAAATTAATGAAGGAAAAGAATAAAGTATAGACTTAATGACTTTAGGGAATTATTTTCATAATTATTAAACACCTAAGGTGTTAAAAAAATTAAATGACACCTCTGGATGCAATTTAAATGATTACAAGTCATCAGTCACAAAAACTTTTCCGCATAGTTGCATTAAATGAATAATTGGTTTAACAATGTAACGTAACCTTAGGTTTGAAGTCTGTTTTCCGCTCAGAGAATATTAAACTGCAAAAGATTAAAGGAAACAGATATTTCTGGTTTTGCAAGAAAACAAAAGAAGTCTCTGCATTCTGAAAACTTATCTTTTTGGAGAATTGGAGATTTAAAATGGGTCACAAAACTACTACAGTTTTTCCAAAATCAAAATAAGGAGAAAAAGCAGAAATAAAACATTACAATCCCCAGAACAATGTAGGCTATAGTATCTTCAAATTTTATTGAGCTCTTGTTTCTCTTTTGTTCTTCATTTACTATTTCAATAAATGAAAACATTGATGGGCAATAGTGTTTTTCTCCAACGGCTCTCTAGCAGCAAAATGCCCCTTCCGCTGCGGTCATGAATGCAGAAACATTTCGAATCTCCAGCAGTAAATTGAAAACTCATCTCATGAAGAAATGGTTTAGATTCTCCCTCCACGCTCCATCCACCTCTAAATTTATTACATAGTTACATTTCATGTATTACAAGCACAACAATAAGAACTATGTTGTATCTTTTTGGTTCTCTTTTCTACTGAAGCTGATAGATTTATACAAACACTTAAAATGGCTGTTGAAATGCATCATGAAAATATGTCATGTGCTGCCTCTTAAGTTGCTTCATAATTTGCACGACAACATGACAGTGAAATATAATATATACCACACAGTTTTAGAAAGAATACTGCCTCATTATTGTAAAAATGTTAAAGAGAGGAACTTACAGTTCATTTGGTTTGATAAGTATACCTCAAAAAACATAGTAGGAGCAGTTTTATTATCAAGCCCACTTTCAAGGCTTTAATCCAAACCTTTATGAATAAAAAACAAACTCCTTTATTTCCCAAACCTGAATAAATAAAGGTCTTGGCCTAATCTTGTTTTCTTTTTTTTTTGCTTTCTCTCAAAAACAACATAAACAAACAGATCAGGACTTTCTAACAGAAGGCAATAATATATTATTCCTCCGTATAACCCGTGTATGTCTGAAGAGGTTCACTTATAATGGACAAAGACAGAAAGAGGACTAAGAGGGAAACAGAGGAGAGGAGATTTGATGGGACTGATAAAAAAAAGGCTGCAGAGTGCGGCTGTCCATGATCAAGATCTGATAGCAGACTTATCTCCAGGCCTTGCCATTCACCTCTTTCTGACTTTACGTGTGAGACAGAGAGATTGAAAGGGCGTACAAAGAACATAATGAAAAATGAGAGCGTTTGTGTTTGAATGGCTTTGAGCACGTATTTGATTCCTTTTGGGGATTCATTTGCCTTTCCAGAAAATAGGGAAATTTCTATATGTCTCTGTGAATGCATAATTAATCATGTGTTTGAATGATATTGTCAGCACATCATGAACTTTAGGAAAAATACAATAGTTTTATAGTATCGTATAGTATAGTATAAAGTGTAAAGAAAGAAGTATTTATTCCATGATCTGCCTTCATTCACATGCTTCTGTCCACCTGTGGACAGATACAATAGAGGTTGAAAGAAAATGTCTATATCCTTTTCAGTCTATTGTATAGAAATCTGTTGTTCAATTAAATAAAATCTATGGTTGCTCAGAGTCGTCTTACTTTGATAAGCGGTCATAATATATCATATTTCATTACATCTAGTCCAGAGATCAGAAATTTGAACAGGTTCATAACTATATGATTTAATGAAGCAGCCAAGGTTATCTTAATTGACAATGACATGGTCACACACTGAAACAGTTACACAGTGAAATAATGTGTAAAGCACAGCTTTAAAATTAACAACCAATAGCAGTAAAAACTGACCTATCTTTATTTGACTGGTGACAGAAAAGCTGCCGGGGGAGCAAGTTAAACAACTAGCAAACAAAATCTGCCATAAGAGTCTTCAGGTAAATTTTTTTTAAGCTCAGAGATTTTTTTTTACTTCCCCCAGAAAACAATTCCTAAATTTAAGAAGTCAGCAGATATGTTGTCAAGCTAAACAGACTTCAGCTGAATAAACCAATCAGCGCAGAGAAACCTGCACCGATTGGAATTTTGTGACCGATTCTGATCTCGAGTTCTTATAAAGCGTTTCCCTGATACCAAAACAACTCAAATTCAGAGGTATAAATCAGAGGTATAACAAGAGAACTAATAAAAGATTTACTATTATTTTAAAACAAAGACAAATTGACCACATCAATCTGCACAGTTTGCATAGCAAAAACGGCATTCTCCATCTGTACATTCTGTAGAATGTAGAGCAATGCCTTGGGAAAGAGATGGAAAGCCCAAAGGATAAAACTGAGCATGTTTACTGAACTCTGATAAGCCTTCCTGCTATCTGCTAAAAGTCTTGATCTCTTGCGATCTAAGAGCCTGAACAAAATGCAAATAGTATCTCTTTAGAAAACCTTGCTTAGACTGGAAGTAGGTAACTTTTGAATTTTCTTCCCACTGTAACAGCTTCCAGCTCAGTTACATTGTATGATGTGTTAAGTGATCAAGAAAAACTGAAAAAGATCAAATTTTTGATTTGTTGGATGTTAAATACACCCAGAGTACAAAACATTTTGGAAGTTATGCTGAGAAATATATTTCATTTTGCAGCTGAAGGTTTTATGAACAATGTTTTCATCTTCAGAACTTCAAATAAAAAATAAAAAAAACCTCAGTAATTTTTATGAAGCCAAACCAACAGCTTTGTTTGGAGGGCAGCGTTTTTCAACCTTAGCTAAGACCTGGTCTACCATCATATTTTCATGTCGTCTCTGCAACAAAAATAACTTTGGTTTGAATCCCAATCGGATGCTCTTTGTGTCACTTATGGAAGAGAAAACAGTTCCAAGTTTAACCTTTTTTTTTTCATTTGGCACACAATATATGTACATAAATCAGAGCACAAAAGCAGTACCACATCAAACAGAAAAACAATAAGGGCAACTCATAAAACTAACAATATTTTAGTCTCGGTTTAACAATTCAGATGTAAAGGACGGATGTTTTGATAGAGAAAAAGTAATATATGTCGCTTCAATTTTCAACATTGCATAAATTATGTAGAGAAAGTACCATTCATTTAATCAAATAAAATAATGAATAAACACTCTTTAAAGTGATATCCAACGAAATGATGAACTTGAAAGAACACACAGATACAAAAAATTTAGGTAAGTGCTCACAAGGTTCGCCAGTGTGGAAAGATATTTTTTAGAATGTTGTAATCATGTTATTTTTTAACACCAATGACTAGTTTAGTCTTAAAAAATATAACCATTTCTCATCTGTTCCTAAATTATTCAAGCCCGGTTTTCAAGCCTGGATAAACAGGACTTTCCACCATATTTAAAAAAGCAAGTTCTGCTGAACACCTATTTTTATCATAGAAACCATAAAGTACCACCCCTATTTTGAAAATCAAGAAATTAACACGTGGTCAGAAAGAGGTGATGATATAATTTGTAAAAAGCAGAGTAGTTAGAATAAAGAAATGACAGGAGTGCATCTAGTTTCTCATAAATCCCCGTTTCCACCTGGCTTTAACATGCTAGCCTTCCGACTCAGACCACAGTAGATATGATTAAGCAGGATTACACCTAAATCTGATATTAAAATGCATTGCTGTTAAACACATTAAAATCCTCCCCTGGCTGCCAAGAGACCAGAGACACTGCATTACTCACTAAAGGTGTCGGTAAACATCCCTGTGAGAACGGGATGATTTCGCTTTATCCTCTGACCTGATTTAGTGATTGATTTTTGGCCTTAAAATAACACGGTTTGACCCGGACGAAGGCAATAAGATTTGTCATTTAATTACAAATCTGAAAACTACCACTTGATTCAAGAGTAAAAAATGCACAATGAATGAACCGGTACCTCTGAACAAGCTCTCGGAGACAGCAATATAAATAGATTCACTTTGAGCTGTCTGATAAAACAGTGGAATCCAAGAATATTAGCTCTGGGCAGCATGCCAGTGTCAGCTCCTCCACAGATGTTCTTTATTCAGCTGCTGTAAGGGAGAGGAGGCTGGCTGGTGTTCAGTCAACTCCAGTCTGTACCATTCATGTGATGCTGCAACCACCAGAGTAAAGACAGCTGCAAATTCAAACATGTATATCCTTTCTTAATCATAAAAACATCAAAATAAAAGAAGCGTTTATCAGTCACGCATATATTTTCTCTTCACCTTTTCATCAGAGCTTGACGAAAACAACAACAAAAAAGAAAAACCCGACCATTTTGGAGTTAGGTGAAAGATGAAAGAAATTTAATGCATGTTAACCACACACACTTACACAGCTTGCCTTGCTTCGCGCTCTTAATTTAGGTCTATGGTTTGAGGCACATTGTGCTACTTTCAATGCACCGTGACTGAAGTTAGTGGACAGTCAGAATTGCCTGCAGCAAATATACAGAAACGGCCGGTGTGTTTATGTACATGTTCATAATTTAAGGTAAAATGCCCTAACTTCATGGACTAGCACTCAATTGTGGTCTAACGTCATTATCATACACCCGTAGGACTGTTTTTAGGTTTTCTGGGGACAGAGGCTGTTTTTAAAGCAGGCGATACACTGAAAACGGATGCCAGATGGAGCAAAGAGGTTATACTTCTGCTTTGAAAAATACCTGAAACCTACCCTGAATGAAACAATAAATATTTAAAGCATTACTTGATGTGCTTTGGAAAAGCATTAATATCTCTTGACTTTTTTATATGTATACATTTTGTCACTTTCACACCACAAACTTTAATGTGTTTTGCTGGGGTTTTATGTGATAGGCCAATAAAAATCTATTCTACACGATTCCGCTCCCTTGAACCATTACATTCAAGAACCCGGGTCACAAACCTTTTCGCAACTGAGAACTACTTCATGGGTACCAAGTAATACAGAGGGCTACCAGAGTGATACACAAAATTTCTTTTTAATTACATAACTTATTAATTAATGATTTATCTATCCTTGGAACAGCTCCAAAGGCAATTCATATGGTCTTCAGGGGCAGCCTGGAGGCCAAAGGCTTTGTGTTAGTGACCCCTGTTCTGGAACAATGTTTAAATGTAATTACATTTGGTGTTTACTTCTGCATATTTGAGATATGCAGAATATATACGTATATTATTTTTTCATATCCTTCTTCACAAAACAACTCAAGCTCAGATCAGATCAATTTCCTGATTTTTGTTTTGCTAATGTACCTGAATATGGTCTTAAAGTAACTTATGTGGCGTTGGGCTGTTTTTTGAGTGTAACATAAGGTTAGCATTACACTGATTTATCATTTTTGATCCCATCTTGGAGTCTCAGTGGACATTTCATTTCTTGGCAGTTGAGATGGGGCCCATCCTCTCCTGTCATTTGTACATTTTTGCTGTAAAAATAAAAACACTACACCTATGTGAGCTCGCCCTCCCATGTGGACCAACTTCCATAAGAGAGGTACTTTAGCTTATTCTTAGAGACAATTGTTGGCTGTCTGGAAACCACCGAGATGACTTCAGATGATTGTAAAACATGTAACCGCTTCTTTAGACTTCAACTTGAGAATATAAATTTTTAGTTTTTGACACAGATTCTCAATTGGAACTAGGTCTGGACTTTGACTAGGCTGCCCAAACAGATAAGCATGCCTGGACCTAAACCATTCCATCATAGCTCTGTCTGCATGTTTACATTTATTGTCCTGCTAAAACGTTAACTTCTGCTCTGGTCTCAGGATTTTATCAGCCTCTCCCAGATTTTCTTCTAAGACTGCCCTGTATTTATCTACAACTTCACATCAACTCTGTCCAGCTTCTCTGTCCCTCCACACACCATGATGCTACCACCATAATGTTTCACCATTGGGACAATGCACATGGTTATGCATTGTTAATTTTCACACAAGAGCACCTTTTTAAAAAAAAAAAGTTTGTTGTGTCCAATAAATAACTTGTGGCAACAGAAAATTAGGATATCTTCAACATTTGGTCCACAAGGTGAATGACTAAAAAAAACGTGCTGTTAACAGATTCTTCCCCTTCAGATGTGGATCTCAGCAGCTCCTCCAGAGTTACCATGGCCCTCTTGGAAAGCCTCTTGGACAGACCCACAAGCCTGTGGACTTGTGGATTTGCAGTTGTGCCATGTTATATTTTTGGACAATAGAATGCTGTTGGTTCAGTAATAAATGAGAGGTTTGGTCTGATTTATCTCCAGACAGTGAGACAAAAAGATGTCTTCTTATTTGCTGTATGTCGACTTCTAGTTTCAAGTTTGAGACTAAAAGATAAATGATGCGTGAACGAACTAGAACATATAAAGACATTCAGCATTGAAGTGGATTTTCTTTCCACTGGTGACACCATGAAGTAATCAGATGAAACTACCTCTGAAACCCACATGTCTATTAAAAAACTGTCGCCAATTTCTCCCAACAGACAAATGTGCATAAACTGGGAAGGATGCCAAAGGCCTTTTGGACAGAGATGTTTAAGGCTGTTGCCTCACATACTAATGAGAATCCATTACTGTCTCGCTCTACACACCCGAACACACCCCCATCAACACATTCGCATTCAGCGCACAAGCAGCTGGCTGTAGACACCCCCATGTCCCTTCTGTCTCAGTGTCTGCCAATTACAAAAGAAGTAATCAATTCTACCATGGCCGCACCCAGGGAAATCGACTTCAATGTCACCGGCTACATGCCTGCTGTCTAAGTACCTGACACCCTCAGCCCTGTGCGGCCTTCCACCACAAGGCCAAAGCACACATGCCAAAGTCGTGCTCAATAAATGGCAATGCTCAATTGAGAACTACTCTACCCAAATAAACAAAATGCGTGGTATTCAACATTTTTATAAAAATGTGACTGTAATTTGCAAGGACAGGTGATGCAACACAGTGGTAATCAGCAAATCCAGTAGCTTTTTAAACATGTTTTTGGCCTTAAATTTAAATCAGAACTGCTATCAAAATAAAAAACGTGCAAACAAGAAAAATTTCAGTTTTGCTTTGTTGCGTCGTTGTGCTCTTTTAATCCAGCTGCATGTCTTTAGACAGGCTGATATTTTTTCAGTTCTTTTCATTTCAAACCTTCCTTTTTTCAGATTGAAATTTCAGAGGGAGAAAAAGTCAGTAAAAGCATTTTGCTGACCACCCAAAGATCACTCAATTTAATAGGTCCCCCAAATGGTAGGTAGTGAAACAAAATGTGTTGACTGAAAAAAACAGGAGTTGCTGCTTATGGAAGATCCAAACTCGCAAACAAAAACCAACAAATAGAAAAGATGTACAATTTGCCAGTAAACAATAATTAAGGATAAGCTTGAATTGGCTAAATTCAAGTATATCCTTGAAAACTGGATAAATTATCCACAACCTTGGAAATCTAGAGATGGGAAATCTATTTCAAAATTCTGATTGGTGCAGCTCCTAATTCAAAGAACCAAAAATCACACATATTTGAACTATTGCTTAATCTAAAAGGGGCAAATAACATTAAGCCTACTAAAAATTACCAATAAATTCAAGTTAAGTATAGTTTGACTTGAAATTCAAGTCAAGCATAACTTCAATTGTGATGGAAATACAGTGTAGTTCAAACTCAAGGCCTCTTCAACAGAGAAAGGAATAAGTTATGACATCCTTGTCATGACACTGGTGGAATTGATGGCTTTGAAGGTCAGCCGATTTAATTTCTCAACACTGAAGTAAGAGAACCCTGTAAGCTTTAGTCGATGAAGTGATAAATTTCAGCTATCAATTGTCTCTTCTTATCTCCATCACCTCCTCTGTGGCTTCATTTCTTTTCCTGCCTCCTTTCTAGAAACGGTTTTCTTTCATTTATCTTTTGTCACGATGTCCTCTTTTTCTCTGCTTTGATGCAGCACATCTTTCACTGGAAAACCATGTCTGTGTTCAAATTCATCAACATGGCAGCACAAATTTGAATGGTTGCCAGGTTCTGGGTCTACAGCTGTTGGTCAGCCTGGGTTTTGAATGTAGAGAACAGGAGCGAGAAAACAACTGAAAGTGTACTGTTTGTGTTGTTTGTACTCCTGCAGTATTTGTATGTCTTTGTTCATCATGGGCACTCCAAGTCGTTAAGCATAGATTAATTAAAGCTTCTGTTCATGTAAAGAATCTATGTGCTTAGATTCTAAAAACAAAGCTGAGACAGTCTTTACTCAGCTTTTCCACAAAACATTTCATTGCTAAATTAAGTCTGCTTTTCTAGAAGTATTTGCGTGTATGCTAATGTGTTTACAGTGCTACCTCTGGCCTCCTTGTCCTCTTCACAAATCCTTTTGATGGCAGCAAGACCCCTCTGCTCATCCCTTCCACCTAAAATAGAGATACACAGAGACACAGATGAATATTATGTCTGACAAGGCCTTCAAGGCTTTTTAAAAGAGAAATACACGCAACTCTTCTGTTATGCTAGTCTTCTTTTTCTTCATTTTACAAAACTATATTTCTGAGACCGGTCCTTCAAATTAAATGAAGACTGGATGAAAGCTCCCCGGAATTAATATCTACCTGTTAAAGATTTTATAAACATCTTTTTTAACTTATTGAAATCTTGATACAGACTGCAACATTGATTTTAAAAAGTTAGACATGTTAATACAGAGTTTTAAGGCAAAGCATAATATCACTGTGAATTCCTTTACAGTCTGGGCCCAATAAACAGCTCTTTTCATGTAAATGGACCATTATTAGGATGATTAGACAAAATTTTGCTAAAGCATGTCATCTCTTCATATTCCTTCAGTTGAAAGATGTCTCGGATAACACAGATTGACAAGCATAAAATAGTGTTTTTGCACCAATTTAGTAGGTTCCAAGGAGCTATTAGTCAAACACCTGGCATTTCTTGGCATGGTGCACACTGTCCTTAAAAAGATGTGAATGGAGAACACAAGTGGAAAAAGCTGTAGAAAAACGGGATAAAATAACACTGTTCATATGCAAATTTCAGAATTGTACAACCCTAAAAAATAAGATAAATCCAAAGCACTGAATCTGAATGATACATCTGGCTTTTGAAGACATTCAGCCACTTTACAAGAAAGATGGATCAAAAATGTTTTTAATAAAGGCGATGTACTCACAAGAATCTTTAAAAAGAGTGAAATTAGAAATTGAAAATTATAGGGTGCTTTTGCAAATTTCAAACAAATCTAAAATGTTTATTTAATGTGTGTTTTTTATGACAAGTGCATGGATTAATGTCTAACTATTTTAAATTTGTCTTTATATATATTAAATTTTAAAAAGATTTAAACTGACAATGACCAAATGAACAATTCCATATTTTCTATGACATTTATGCTGAATTTATTTCACAGTGGAACAAAAATGTAACAAGTGACCCGAACCTCACCAAAATCCCCAAATCATGAGCCTGCAATAAAAAAAAAAAGTTCATTTGAAAAATGTACAGTACTACTATTTTTTTATGTAGTTGACAAAAAATCTTGCATTTTATATTTGAAACTAAAAATACATATTTCAGTAATTCTGGAAGAACTTTATCAGCCTCTGACTGTGTCTTAATGAAAAACTGGCATTGTTAAAAGTAAAAGCACAGATATATATATTTCTGTTTTTATTTTTAATTATATCAGTTTTGATCCTCTATGTAGCTTAATGTGAAATGGAAGTGGAACATTTTTGGATTAACTAAGAGGTCTTACATGTACCTCTTAAATTCAACTAAAAAATAACATCAAAGCAACCCAGAGTAAAAAGATGCAGAGACAAAGACAAAAAGGAGTGAGATGGGCGTCTCTTGCTGGACTATACAGCAGAAAATGCAATTACTATACAATTCATCTTAATTTTAGAACTAAAGACATTAGAAACAAAACTAAGTATGAAAAATGTCGTGAGTTAGTCTGCCAAACAAATACAACCCCCATCAATACAAACTTTAGGAAATGATCATTTAACAAAATGTGACACCATAAAAATATTTGAATATTTAATTTGATGTAAGAATTTGATACATAGTGACAAACAAACTCATGTATAAAGACGCACACTAACAGTTTCCCTTAAACCTTTACAAGGCAACACACACATTCACATTTCCTCTTTGACACACTAATCTTGGATTATTACACTTGGCTTTTCAAGGGCACAGCATTATTTGCCCCGATGCACTGTGGTTCAGTCAAGGCTCACGCATGCGGCTTCTCTTCATGAAATGGCACAAGGGTCACACAAACACACAGGTAGCAGACAGCAGAAGGTCGGAGTCTTTCAGTCCTTTAATTTTTTTTTTTTGACAATCATTTAAATGGCATATTAATAGACAGACGTTACACTACAGAAAAAAAATCTACTGAACCATTTCCAGACAAAGCTGCTCAATAAAATTCTGTGCAACCATTTTTGTTCAGAAATTGCATAATAAACAAATCGGTCAACACAGAGACCAAATCAGAACATTTTTGAAGCACATTCACATTGTTTTGTGGATGAATATTAACACTCAGCTCCCTGAACACACCATTACAATAGTGTAAAATGGTGGTGGCAGCATCCCGCCACTGCAATGCTGTCCGTCACGAGTTACCAAAAACAACGGTAAAAAGAAATACAAGGAAATCCTAGAAGTCAGAACTTGCAAAAAGTTTTAAGACTGAAGGGAAGTTCACTTTCCAGTAGTACTCAACAATTAAATGTTTATTTAATATATTTGAAAACCATGTATAAATTCCTTATGTTACAGAATTACATGATATCTTGTTGTGTCCTGTCATATAAAATCCATATATAAATTGAATAAATATAAAATAAATATAAAAATTTGGGTATTTTCCAAAATGGATGGAAATCAAAATAGGGTATTAAAGATTATGTAAATTAGCTTTTACTTATTTTTCTATTAATACACAGAGATTTAAGGAAAACACTACCAGACTTTTAAAATGTTTGTCAACAAAAAAATAAGTAAGGAGCAAACAAAATATTTACTAACTTCATTTTTTTTAAGTGAATTAATTACGTAAACTGTGTATTGTTTCTGGATTAAACAGTATCCTTTTGAAATCCCACATTAATTTATTCATCAACATAAATCAATATTTTATCTTATCCTCCAAATTAAAGAAAAAATTATGATCAAGTGTTGTGTGGGTGTAACATGACAAAATGTGGAAAAGTTCAAGGAGTTATTTTATTTTAGCGAGGCACTCTGCTGCAGTTTCAACCCTGATATCCATCACGACGGAGCAGAGGCTCAAAACAAACTCACCTCCTCCTCACACAAGCACTATGCTAACACTCTACCTGAAATATGCATCCACTCCATTATCAGAGCGGGATCCACTTTACCATAAATATTCACACTTCATGAATTCGGTTGGTGGATTTGCAATGGAGATAGGTGCGCCGTTATCAGATGTGGGATTAGTCTAAAAATCACAAGGGATTGTCTGAAGCCAGAATAGACACTTGACTGAGTTCTTGTGTGGTTTATTTATTCATCCATAGCACACTCTTCTACGTGGCAAATCTCATTATTGTACAACTAGAATTCTAGCAAACACTCTGACTCTCATTCTGCATTCTGCTGTACAGTCTAAGCATAATAGTGAATGCTTATTCACTAAGCATAGTGATCAGATACACTGCTGATCTTGTTACAGTGTATCAATGTAGTCTCTGTGATTAAGAAACGTTTGCCAAACAGCAACAATGCTACAAACCTCTGCAGGAAGGTTCATTATTTATTATTTGTGTTAGGAAATGAAACTAAATTCACTGTTCTTACATATGGCACACAAATAGAGATTTGCCTTTTTACTGCAATCAGTATTTCTTTGTAGGAGTTTTTCTTTTTTTTTGGAAACTAAAATGTTGAACTACAGATACAAATTTTGATTGCATCCATATGTGGGCCTGTGAAGAGGCCAGTTTAACCACTTTGCACCACATTGCTAATTTAAATTTAGACACAAATTGCACCTAATGACACCTAAACTAGGTAATGCAGAATGAGAGATCACACAATACATCAAACTGAATAGAAAACTATTTCTCAGACTCTCATATTTTCCTTGTGTGCAGCACAGCTATTGAGAATGGCTCCTGATTCCCCTTTTAGGAGCAATCTTGCTGTGAGTCATAAGTTGAACTGGCTCAGGTTGGGGAGACACCTGAGGGCAGATAGGAACGACTAAAGCAACCAAAAGACGAGCCAGCAGGTGGCAGATCAGTGAAAATCACCTTCGATTTTCACTTTTATGTAGACCCTCCTGAAGCCATAGGAGTTCACTAATTCACCTGTGGCTTGTTTTAGGTTACTAGTTTTAATAGTATTTGTGATATTTGTTTGATTTTATTTGTGTGGTTCAGTGAGTTGAGTAGTCGTCATGCAATCACAAGATTGAAGGTTCGGTTCCAGCTTCTTCCTGTCACGTGTCAATGTAACAGTGCTTTAAGTGGTAAGGTTAAGTGGTCTTTTGGGGGTCATGTGTCTAAAGAAAAAAATAATATAGCTAGCAATATGACAATGAAAATACTGGATAGAAAACTGCATAGAAACTGAATAGGAAACTAGCTATATTTCAGAATTTTTATTTTCTGTAGTATTTTTTTTTAAATACTATAACTCTATTACAAAAAACACTCTTATTATAAACATAATAAAACTCTATTAAAACTTTTAACTCTTTTACAACCAAAGAAATTTAACCTATACTCTGGGGATATACCTTGTATGTATGTGTTTGCATCTTCTTCTGAGTGATGTGGTGCTTGATACTGTACCTATGATAACATGTGCTCCCAATCTGGCCAAATGCCGGACCACCTCATAGCCGATTCCCCTGCCTCCTCCTGTCACTATGGCAACCTTGCCATCTTGTCTGGGCATCACTGGCAGAGTCAGAAGAGGATACATATATCAGAGAGAATATAATTTCATGTAAGTATTCCATATAAATAACCTACACTGTTGACAGTCTACAAAATCCATTTAGACTTCAGGTATAAAATAACTAAATTATATATGCTTGCATTTAAAACAGATGAATTTAATTTATTTTATTGATGCATTGTCAACTCACAATAAACAATATCACAAGGCAGCTCTACGGGGCAAATAAGGGACAGATATCCATTAATATGGAATCATTTTCAATTCAACTCCATGAACTCCAGATCATTTCATCAATGCCAAACTGTAAAAATGTAGCTTGGTACCCAGAGCAGTGTACCAAGCTGGTGCTACACAATCTGACAAATGAAAATTCTCTTTGCAATATCGGTGTGAGAAATATCGCAGAGAGTTTAGATGCAGATTTTCCTGATATCGTAATCCATGGCATAATATTGTAATGACAGGAATAATAGAGTATGTCATGATACACATTAAATATGAGCAAATTAAATTGACCAAAGGTGATTGTGATCAAGCGCTTTCTTTGATGAACATGAGTTTATAGAGGATTTCAATTTCTCTAAACTAAACTGCATGGTAAAAATTTACTATTTAATCTCAAATCCCCCTGGAACAAATAAAAACGCTTCGAATTGCAAATGTTTATGCTTAGTGTAATTAATAGGTCATCCCGGAAAATTCGGCAACATAATCAACCCAAGAAAACATTTTAAAACAGTGTTTTCAGCCTTTTATATGCCCTAGCTAGCATGGCTACTTTAGCATAACACGGTCATTTCCGTGACGAAATAAAGTTAACGGCTCACTCACTGAATTAGAATGCGCAGGGCAGCTGCTGTATGTACATGCATCCTCTCATTACTCTACATTACTGCTAGGAGTCGAAACATCGCCGAATAGCCAACAACTTGTCTAATATTTGGTGTAACAACTGAAATCGAAATGAACTAACCTGGAAGTTTTAAAGGTTTGTTTAGTAGCTGATCCAGCAGGACCTTAAAGCCAAGCAGGTACAGCTTGATAGCAGGTAGAAGACGAAACCGAAGGGCAGCCCACATCCTTGGCAGGGTGTGCAAAAGCAGCAGAATCAGTCAGTCTAGACAGGCAGGGCGATGCAAGCCTGTGGGACACATTCCAATACTGCGTCTGGGCATCCTCGCCTCCTTGCAATTCTGTATGCCACACACAGTTTGAACCCTGGTTAACTTTGCCAATATTTTTCCATTGAAGAGTTGTCCTAAAAATATATTATGCCTTCAACTCTTCCACAGCTTGGCTGGACAGCTTGAAAACTGTGACATACAGAGGAGTCTGTTTGATGCGCCTTCTCTGTAGTTCCTGCATATTGCTTCTTTCAGCTCACTGACTACCTCATTAACTGCTGCCAGAGAGGTCACATACTTCTGAAGCAACAGCCATTTGACACTGCAGTCTGATCCATAATTTCCCCAGACAGCCTTTAAGAGCGTGTGTGTAGAGCTGAAGAAGCCTCTGTCCGCAGCGCTGTTAGACTTTTGACTGACTGATGGTCTGGCAGTTAGCTTTTCCTCTCCTGGGATCATTTCAGTCTGTCACAATCGTCTGCTCTTACTGGAGACTGCCATGATAACCATTAAATAAGACCGTAAGCAAGGACAGTGCCCAGCAAAATAACCTTTTCAAGTTTTCAACATGTTACAGCTACAAAATATTTTTATGGGATTTAAATTGATAAATCATAAACTGTGGTGCTTCACTGAAAAGTGTGTGTTTGGGGGGAGGAAAGGGGGGCATGAATCTTTTATTTTTCTTACAAATAAAAGTCTGAACAATGTAACACATTTATTGCTGCAATTTCCACTTCAATTCATTAGCTTTATGCATCTAATGATTCAAATGTTTGCCAATTCTTTGTATTGCAAAATAACCAAAGCTCATACAGATTTGAGAGCTTCGGTAAAAATATGAAGTGTTGCATGCATGTGTATGTATCCCTCTTGATTGAAATGCTTAGAACCGGCTTTCAAAGTTGTTACAGACATACAAGACTTGTTGAAGTAATATAGTATTTTGGTGCATGTCTCTAGAACATCTAGAATCCAATTACTTTTTTTTTGTGAATTCTTCCCTTCAAAATAGCCCAACCTGAAAGCTTATTGTTATTTAACACTTCATTATTTTCTTACTTTCATAAATAGTTGAATGCTTTATCAGCTTTTTGCCAGCATAATGCATTAACTTACAACAGCAAATAAATGTTATATCCTTCAAGTAATTGATGACTGTGCAACTATAATCTAATTTGTTTAAAAGCCAAAGTGCCCACAGTTAAGGATTATTTCTATCCCTTAAAAGGACACCTGTTACTTTAAATGGAAATAACAGTGTACTTTAAATTCTTTAAAGTGTTCTTCAAAGTCAAAATCAAATGTGATAAATGTGCCAAGTGGAAATGAATTAATCCTGCTCCCTGAAACAATATACTTACTGTTTTATAACAGAAGGATACGACTTACTTTAAATTGTTCAAAACATATTGCCTTTATCTAGTATGAACAATTATGTAAATTTAAAATTTAAATGTATTAATTTATTTGACAGTTCGCTTTAGCATTGGCAGAACTACCCAATGGCTGATGATGAATGAATGATATTTGCTTGTGTGCCTTTTAAGAGCTCTTATTGTATTATTTATTCAGATTTTCAAGATTTATCTTGAAACATAGGAAATTTCCTAATTATATTTACTTTCTTTTTACAGTGAAACCCTGCCGATTTGCAGTTCATTATTCATGGAGACACCTATTTGAGTTTTATTTTTTTGCAAAGCATAACCCCAAATGATTTTTGTAAAATTAATCTATTCACTGATTTCTTTGTAGAGCATATTTGAAAAATTAACTGTTACCCCCAAAACCCTTATATGTTGGTCAATGGGTCAATGTGGACACAAGTGTCATGATGACACCTAATGGGTTAAAACCTAAATGAAAACCTTTGCAAATAAATACCACTTTTTGTATTGCAGTGTACTTTGTTGTTTGTATTGTATTATATCTGTTCTCCCTCTGTTTTCCATTCAGCTTGTTATCAATTAACCCTGACTAAACAGGATAATAATTGAAGGTCAGCTCAAAGTAACTTTGAGGAACAATTGAATGGTTGTATAAAGAGTTGATGCATCTATATTACCAATAAATTAAAGAAGGTTGTTTGCAGCAGAGGTTTGGTAAAAATTTCTTACAATGAAGATAGCAAAATAAGAACATGCATGATGACCAGATTTTGAAGTCATTTTTATTTATCACTTTTCTTTGTTAAGTAACAGAAAGGGAAAAGAGCAAGAAGTCATCATGTTATAAAAATCATCATTTGCAAGGATCCTCATTTGAAAAAATGTTTTTCTAAGTAATGAAAGAATCTCTCAGCCCATATTTGGAGGATGTGAGTCATTCCCCATGCAAAAGCTTCCTACTTCTGTGAAATTCCTTTGATTTCTTGTACTGCTTTCATTCAGTCCCCTCACTAGTGATGTTAAAGGCCATTTTAACCATCCATCCATTTATAATATTTTCCCTATACAATGTTGACTATGGTTAATGATGTGAGCTAAGGATCATTAGCTTAAAATGGAAGCCATCCTTTATTCAGCTTTTGCATTTTAATAGTAATAACCCAGGATTTAAATCTCTTCTTCCTTGAAAATTACTTCTGCCACTTTGCAATTCTACATCAAATGTAAATGTTTTAGTTTCCTCTCTTTTTTTCTTTAGACAGCAAATGAAGACAAATAATCTTTTAGATCAAGACTTAAACTTAACTATTTGGAAAGTTAACAAAACACAAAAGATAAAGTAGTGGCTGCTTCAGTTCCTTCCACTTATGCTTTGGCACTTTTTCATACCCTTCTCCTTTATTTCATTCTTGAATTATTTTTTACTTTAATATATATATTCAAAGTCAAAGCAATTTATCTGAAGAGACAGTTGCATATTGAAATTTATTGAAAGATTTAAAGAAATACACATTAAGAATATATATTTTAGAAAATAGTATGTAACAAAACAGTTTGTTCCCATAAAATAACATTTGCATTTTGCAGTTTATATTAGTTATAATTTCATTTTATCTGATTATCATTTACATATATTCCATTATTTACCAATATTGTGTAAAAAAAAAAGATAATAAAATATTTAAAAATTATTGAAAAAATGGTAAACTCGTTTGCAAACAAAATTGTTGTTTCATTAGAGTGTGTATTAATATGTAAATGTTTGGATATAAATTTCATGCAATTATTGTGTGTTGTTTAGCAGTACAATTCTACCATACTAAATAAGTAAATTTGATAACAAGCACTGCTATTATAAATAGGACATGACACAGATGTCAGTTTCCCTTAGGTGTCCCTCCTCAAAATGGAAAAGACAAGAGAACATAGCATTCTGGTAAGGAAGATACGTGTTTAAGAACTCCAGTAAGTCTACAACTCATAATGTGAACAAAAATAAATCAATAAAAACCAATATGACTCCCATGAGAAAACATGTAGGGGCAGGCTGCTATAGTGATGGCCCACGATTGGCTAAGGAGACAGCTAAATGGTTTCTGGAATTCAAAGCAGGTCAACCAAGCTCTCCCTCATTTCAATATAATTACAATCATTTCCACTAAAGACAGGCTTGGGGCTTTCACTGTATGAAGCAGCTTTTTTTGTTCCCTGACAGGGAAATAATCAGTATTAAGTTGTGTCTTGCCTACAGTCCAATAGTTAAGTTCGGGGCAGAACAGCATCACTGACAAGTGGTTAGCCTCAGTTATTAAAGTCTGCTCTGGAAGGCAGACAAATAAGCAGCAACATAAAGAGAATGTACCATCATGAGTCTGCAGACGGATGCTGCGTGTACATTTAAATATGTGTGCACTGCTACTAAGGCGGGCTAAAAGGGTGTGTCTATCTGGTCGTGTACACATGCTAGTGTTTGTTCTGCAGCCTGAGAGGTTCAGGGGGTCAGCAAAGCGAACTGGCCTGCCATTGTTTAAAGGAAATCGCATCTCACGCATGACTGTAGGATGATTATTTATCATGATGGGACATCAGGGAGCACACAGACACACACACACACGCAAGCACACAACAGGATGAAGACACATAGGAGACAAGCTGGGAACAGTACATGACAGGAGGGTGTGTGATGTAAATAACATGTGAACACCATCAAAATAGCTCCAACCGACAGCCACCCAGTCCTTTATGACAGCTACAGGCTGACTGCAAAGCACAACTTGTCTTACTAAGGAATCCAGGCTGACAACAGCTCAGTGGGATTTTTGGATCTGCACGTGTGCTCTGACAGTTAAAATGTAATTTTTACTTTGTGACTTGAATATCTGGGTAAGAAAAGAACATTTTTCAAGAACTTTTGGCAGAAAATGACTTGTGATGTGTTGTTCTTTTTAATACATTTGTTTTTGTGTAAAAAAAAAAAGAAAGAAGAAAAACCAAGGGACATGGGAGGTGAAGTGCCATATCTGGAAGAAGGGAATTTGTTTGGGTGTGTCATGGGCAATTGGATCTTAGGAGTGCAACAGCCTGTGTGAATCAATGCCGCCTTTTCTGGCAGTTTGAGCTGCATCTTGCGCAGCTTTTCTTCAGAAGCTTCCTTCGCTTGAGAAGCAGAGAATCAAGGTTAGGCTTAAAAAGCTCAGGCTTTGACTGACAAGGCTGCTGGCTACACGGTTTTTAGCCAATAATGATACTGTGCATGTGCATATGCAAGGAAGACTAGTCCCCAAGGGGTTTTCTTGCTTACAATCTAAAAGATGTGCAGTGCATATGTTTTCAGCCCTCTGTCCTTTAGTACCCAGAGTAAGCCAGTTGCCTTCACTAGTCACCTAATAAGTCCTTGTGCAATTTAAACTTAATATCATCACAGTGGCTTCAGAGGTTTTAGAGAACATTGGTGAACAAACAGCATAATGAAGATCAAGGAACACAGCTACAAGGCTGGGATAAATCTCTAGACAAGGGGACCAGACAGAGTGTATTGCAAGACGAATTGTGCTAAATACAGAACAATCCTGGAAGAAAAACAGGTTACTCCAAAGGACTATAGAGAAGGTGAACTTTCCCCATACAGGTACAGGTTGGTACACAAGTTTATGACCTGGTGTAGTTTCTCCAACACCAGTTGATCTCTCCCAATCACCATACTAGTGCGACGATAAACATGATACGCTAGTATGTCCCATGTTTTTTTGGAGTGACATTTTTGTCCCCCAATCAACAGACTGCGTTGTGTGATGCCAGTAGCTCCACCCAAATATACCACCATACTGTTGTCCTATGAACCTACATCTGAAGGGGTCCCATGAATAGTGTGGCATAGGTTGTTGTATGGACCCCTTTTACAATTCAAACAGACAAAAGGACATACCAAACTGCACCAACCTGTGTCGTAAGACTCAGTGGAAACAAGGCAAAACATAAACAACCAGTCAATTTTAGTCTATAGATGTGTAAAACTGTTAAAAAATATATTAAAGTTGAGTTCTATGAAATATTGTGTCAGTTGTCCAAATATAAATCCATGCCACATTTTTAGTCCATGTAAAAGTAGAAAAAAACACATGTATTACTTCACTCCACAGCCCAATTATGCATATCTTTATGTGTGTCTGTTGTACACAATGATAGACTAGTACCCAGGGGTTCTATTATCTGTAGTAGTAATAGGAAAATGGAAGAGAGCAAACCTAAACATACAGCCAGAACTACAATGAAATGGTTTAGATCAAATAATAATGTCTTATAAACCTGTGGTACATTGCAATAACTATACTAAAGAAAGCTTGAAGATTTTCTATTTGTTTAGTTTAATGAACTATTCAGGACACTAACGCATTTGTGTGTAATGTCAGGGACCTAATCAAGACAATAATCTCTTGCACTTAGTAACAGAAAGAGAATGTTTTTTTTTCATTTACATATATGTATATGTATTATTTTTGGTTACTGCTTATTTTATGATAAATTGAATATAGTATTTATGGTACTATTGTACACACTCTTTTGAAGTTCTTTGGAAACAATCCACTGTCAATTAAAATGTCTGAGGGGTTAAATCAACCCACAACAGTTTTGGTTTTATGTCTTAGCTAAAACAAGAAAAGTCCATAAAAAATTGTAGAAACAGAAAATCTTAGATGACAAAGATGTATGGGAATCCCATGAGAGGAGATCCAGGGTGATATTTATGCTCCTTAGATGTCTGAGAGTTCACCGGAACACGTGGGTGGAAAAGGCAGTGGACTCCTGGAGAGCCGATTTGGAAGGTTTTGTGTCATCTGAGGCTGCTGCCTCCATAACTTTTCCAGAGGGAGAGAAGCCAAAGGCCAGCTTGTAAACACTGAAAGTGAAACTGAAAATCTTGCATGTGGGAGACTCTTCGACATTGTGGTCAAATGCAGCATGGGATATTATACTGATATTACATAACACAGAGTTTATTAGCAGTAACAGTTCTTTTATCTGTAGTAGTAATAGGAAGGTGTCATCACCTTGAGCTTTACAGAAATTTGAAGGCACTCGGAGGGGTTTGTGGCAAACAGCTAGTCAGACAGATTGTTTTAGCTGACTTTTGCAACAAAAAAAAAGTTATTAAAAATAGAAATGTAACTTCAGAAACAGCATTATGTTAAGGGATATTAGCAGTCCACAACTTCACAACATACCAATGTTAGATTTTGTACTATTTTCTTTCTTTTTTCAACTGAATAATGTCTGTTTCCACATGGAGTTATGTTAATTAAGCATTGCCATTGAACTGCGACGTGCCAGTGATTTTTGATTTTCCACCAGATTTACCACAAATGCCAAAAATATGTCCATATTTCTACAACCCATAAATAAGCTATTACTGATAATAAAGTCGCAGACCCAAAGATAGTTATTTTAATTAACTCTGTACTTAACCATTTAATAATGTGTTCTCTTTGCCTTACCTCCCTATAGAAAGTAGCCATGCATGCCAGTGCTTCCGTTTTGAGTTATTTCTTGTCATGAAGAAACCAATTACAGAGCCACAGTTGTCTTTAACCATGTCTTGCCTCTGTTATTCTTGCTGCTCTCTTTCCGTTACTCAGTCATTAGATGGTCAGTCATGCTGAACCTGGTTCTTTTGGTGGCTTCTTTCTTTTAAAAAGGCCTCTTTATACACTGTTGCTACATCTTTGCTTTCTTGCTCAGTATGAAAGATTGCTGCAAAAACCATTTTGGTACAGTAAACACCCTTATACATTCTTTATTAAATTACTAACCAGATTTTATTGTGCTCTATGATAGTTTGTGTTGACCTGGACTGTGTATAACTTATTCTCATTGGAATTAATTGGACTGATCAGTATGTGATTTGGAATTAATTAGATTTTATAAATCAGGATATTGATTGTTAAAATGCATTGAGATATAATTTGTTGTAAGTAACATGAAGTTGAAAGCTTTTCAGATATTTGTTAGTAAATCATTAAGATCACTTAAGCCTATTTTTTTTAACAAGAAAGGTTGAACTGTTTCTTTATCTGTAACAAGTTGTTCACAAAAATAATAATCTAATATTGCCACTGTCCTGATTTTTTTCACTAACTGTTTAGACCTATTGTTTTTTATATGTATGTTTCAAAATGTTCTTACCAGTATATAACTATCAAGATTAAATTCCTTCCATCTACCTTCAGTGGATTTTAGCTTGCCTTAAACAACTTTTTTTTTCTCTTCAGGTTTCAGACTGAAAAAAAAAACTGCTTCGGAAATGTCAGATGTATCCAAAACCTTTCAACAGTTTCCTGAAATACACCTGGGGCAAGGTGATGACTTCAAATATGTTCTCCACTCATATATAGCTTAAAAATAAAATAAAAGGCAGGAAGGACACAAATGAGGACAAAAAAATCAATATGGCAATTCTGATTTTAGGAAGATGGTGTGTAATTTTCGTATTGTCCTATTATTCTGTTTTGTATCATTTGTGTGCTAATTTTTGGACTTAAAAACATCTTAGGTCTACTTCATCAGGCATATACCACTACATTTTTCCCCTAAATGTCATCAGGGAGTGGATGTCTTTCTATTAGTAGATGTAGAATGAGGAGCAGTGGGAGGGATATTTGCTTGGACCAATTAAGTCTGTCATTAACTCCCAACGACACACGCCAACACACACATACACACACAATATTTAACACATTTAATTTAACACTCTGTTAGACTCTGTTAGTGGGTATGTGTGTGCCTCTTCCTGTATAAAACCTGTTGGCACTGAAAGAGGACTGTGAGGAAGATCCCTCCATCTTCTGCTTTCATCCCTTCTGTTTCTCACTTTAGGATTAGTTGAACACTGAGAATTTATATGGTGGTGTGTGTGTATGTGTGAGTCTTCAGCTTCAAGGCCTTCATCTTTTTCAGTGTTTCACCCAGAATAACTGTTTCTGCTCAGTCATGCAGCTTCAAGCACTGACACATTTTAGCTTTATTATCAAGTCAGAGAAATATTCAGTGCCTCCTCTGATTTTTGTAATGTGTGATATAAGTGACAAGCTGTTGGCCAAACTTAATACCTTTTCAAAACAGCATAAATTGACTTAAAAAATAACTCTTGCACATTTAACAGAGCCCAGATACAATACTTTATGATGTTTGGGACATTAATGTAATTGAGCATTTTTAGCAACAGAGAATTGATCCACAACTTTCAGATCACAAGACAACTACTTGTGAATGCGAGTGCTTAAGCAAGCAGAGGGCATATTGTATTGCACACTGTGCATCAGTATTTTTTACCAGATAGAACTTTAATCTAGCATTTGTATTCAGCTATGTTTTGTAAAGTAATGACAAAGCCAATACACGTGCTTAGCAAATATGATTTTTAGATGAAAATATCCATCTTGCTCTGGTTTCAAATCCTGCAATGCTCCCTCTAACTTTTCCCATTGGGTTATCTACCTGGCCAAAGGGGCTGTGGATATGATTCATGTCTAACTCAAAGTCTGCATCCCAGTCCTCTCTAATCCTTATTATGTGCAGTGTTTGGGCTGGAGGGAGTCCATTACGCTGACTGTATCACATCTTTGTCCAATGGGGGGCCCGCACAGAGACTCTGAGAGGAAGGAAGAGCAAAGACGGATGGAATAGAGGCTCCCGGGCATATTCCAGGGAAGAGTGTGTGTATGGATGCATGAGTGTGCAGCGAAACTCGGACACAGCAGACATGTGTCACCTCAGTTCTCGCGCCATCAAGCTAAACTGACATAAACAGCCCCGGGCGGCCCTATCAGAGATGGACTTTACATAACGGCTGAGTCACTCACAATCTATTTTTATGGCTTTGAGGTGTGTGTGCAGTTGTGAGTGTTGAAGAGCTTTATCTTCTTGAGAGCATATTTAAGACCCTCAGTGTGAGGACAAAACATATGTGGTGCTGGGTCATCTTGACCCTGTTTCACTGCTTTCAGGGATGATATGAGCAGGGGTGAGATTCAGCGCTGGCAGGCATGTAGGTCTGGGACGAAGTCTGGGACAGTTGCTTGTCCATATGACAGATATGATAGTGGAAGAAGAAAGAGGCAAAGAGGTGATGAATAACAGCATGCCCCAATATCAGTGACTACGTCCAAACAGAAGCTTTATTGAAAAAGGAAATAGTGACACATAAAAGTCAGTTCTGCCTTTTTAGAAATACAACTTCTATCTTCTTGTGTGTCATTCTTTGACCTTGATTTAATTTTAAGTATTTGTACCTGCATCATTCATAGAAATTAATGGACAAAAAAAAGAAAAACCTTCTGACCCATGAATATTTGTGATCCTCAACGCTGACACTGGAGTTTTTTTGTGTCTTCATCAAAGCTGTAAATATTAGACACCATCTTATTTCTTAATCAGTCTGCATATGTTGGACGCTGATATTGATGATGCAAAGGATGATTTTATTACAAAATTACAGTTGTAGCAAACTGGTTTAACGTTTTATTTGTTTTTACTATCATCAATTTTTCAGCTTATCTAAATTTTAACGGAAAAAATCCTTACAAGACATTACTATAATAGTTGTTTTTAAAAATGGAAATTGAAATATAAAATTAGATTTCCTTTTTTTCTCACAAAAATTTGAAAAGGATGGCCTTGAACCTCTACTTTGTAGGACCAACTTTCAGTGCCCAGGTAGTTTCAAGTTTTTCATCTCAAGTTCAACCAGATTGAAAGGAGAGCATCAGTGGACATCACTTTTCAAGTCTTGCCATAGATTTTCTTTCATATTTAAGCCTCAGCCACTTAAACGCGTGAATGTGATTTGATCTAAACAATCCAATCTAATCTCTGGCTGTAAATTTAGTGTTGTTCCTCTGATGGAACATGATCCCCTGGCCCATCTTCAAATATGTTGCACCTTCTAAAAGGTTTCCTTTGCATCACATTTTCTTCCATTCAATCAATTTTCATGTTCTTGTTAAAGGAAAACATATCCTGAGTATGATGCTGCCACCACTCTACTTCATAGTGTGGATAGAGTGTTCAGACTGAAGTACAGTAGTTGTTTTACAACTCACAAAGTTTTTCATCTAGGCCAATTTCTAGAAGAACAACAATAAAGTCTCAGAGGTGCAAACTTTCACAAAAACAAAACAACAATAAAAAGAAAGAACGAAAAATAAAATAAGACGTCCATACATGGTTATCTTTTGAATTCAAATTTCTTAAAAACAAGCTGCTTTGATATCTGAAGGTAAACTATATTTTACATGATCAAAGAATTATTCAGTTGCCAAAGTAAAAAAGCTTTTAACTCATGAAGAATTCACAACCCTATGGGTTTCCAAAAATCTTTGAGCTTTCTTTTTCAAAAGTTAAATGAGAAGTAGTTAGATAACCAAAAACGAATAAATTACAAACAGAGAAACTTTTAACAAAGAAAACTTTTAAAAAACATACAATTTGTGTTTTTTTCATGCAGGATCTGAGTTTTGTTATGAGAAAAAAAATTGTTTATCAGCCTGAGAGGAAAATCTAGACCCTTAAGACAGCCATATTGTTTTTCGACACATTTTCAGTGTTATCATCAACTACAAACATCTTGTGATTTTTTCTACACTTTATGCATTGTTTTATTTCAACAACTGGACACACAGAATATGTGTTAAACCATTGACCAATGAGGTCACTTCTTGGATGATTGCAGGCTTGGAAATTTTCCACAGGAAAAACAGTCAGCTAAAGAGACATGGTTGGGTTTTTTTTTTGTTTGTTTGTTTTATTAGTTTATTAGTAACAGGAGATGTTGAATAAACTAATACAAAGATTAATAAAAGATGCTTTGCACCAGATTTAGATTAAACTAACTTTTTAATCTGTGGAAAAGCAGAGTGGCTCTGTTGCCTTGCAGCAAGAAGGTCCTGGGTTCAAATCCCAGCCTGTGATCTTTCTGGGTGGAGTTTGCATGCTCTCCTTGGGCCAATAGTGTAAGACAACTGATCAGCACAATTACTGAGTAAGGGAACACAATTATTGTGTTAAATAATTTTAACATAATAACTGTGTTAAATTAAGAAATGTGTTGAATTCAATACAAAATGTGTCATCTTTACACACACACATTATTGTGTTGGGTTTTGACACAGTTTGTGTTGTTATTTTGATGCTTTTAAGAGTTTTGCTTTTTACACCAAAACCTTTTTGGATGAAGGTTTTGATGTAAACCTTCATTCAAACATCAATGATTTATAACAAACTGAATACCATCCAATCTTATTTCACTTCTGACCACTTTCTCAGATCTCCAACCTGAGATGAGATCACTTTCCTTCTTCCCTGTGTGCAAAATGCGACATTTTTCTAGAGTGCTCCTCATTTATTGGTTTCTGTATCCTGAAATCACATTAAATTCAGATTTCAAACAAAAAGTTTGCAAAAATGAAATAATATCAAAACTTTTAAACGTAGATAGGCACAAATCTTAATTTTTCCTTCAGCAACAACAGCTGGCACCGTCACACACTCTTAGTCCCACTAGCTCTTTTTCTAGTCAGTGGAGATCCAAAGAAAATCTACCTGGTCAACAACTGTGCAGGAATGAATCGGAATTAAAACAAACATCTGTACTGCGTTGACATCACTTTAACTGTTTTGTAATACTTTACTGGTCAATAAAATAGAAAAGTTTCCATTTACAAGTTGCAATGCAGGAAAACGGGAAATATTATTGGGAAAATTCCCTTTCCCAATGAAATATTCCTGCAGAGCAGGTCAACATTTTGGATGAGACCATCAAGATACACATTAATGAAAAAAGAAAATAACTATATGCAAAAGTGGTAAAGAAGAATCCGACTGCATCCAGGGCCTTGTAAAAGTATTCAGACTCATCACAAAACAGCACAAAATTGTGTCACAAAATAGACAAGAATTTTAATGTAACTTATTGAGATTTTTTGCAACAGACCTATTCAAAGTAGTCCCTGCCAGTTTTATAAATCTAGAGGTTGAATTTTACTCAAACTCTTTGGAAAATGCTCAGTCTGATTGGATGGAGAGTCCTTGTGAACAGCAATTTTCAAGTCTTGTTACAGGTTCTCATTTGGATTTTTTTTTTCCTTTATTTTGACGAGTTCCTTCACCAAATGAATCTGCTTTAATCTAAATCATTTTACTTTATTTCTTACATTCAATAGCCACATTCTCTGTCTCTGAAGAAAAGCAAGCCCCCAGCATCACCAGTGGGGAAGGTGTATTCAGGTGGATGTACAATACTAGTGGTCTGCTACATGTACAATTTTGCAAGTAAGCTAAAAAATTTAAATTGTTCCAAATTAAACAAAGTACCTTCTTTCATATAAGTACAAATGAATGCTACATTTTTTCAAATTTTTATGTACAAATTGTAAACACTGCGTATCATTATCCTTCTACTTTGAAGTTGCACACAACTTTATGTGGTTCATAAAATCCCATTAGAAATAGATGAAAGCCGTTATGGTTCAATGTTAAAAGTTTAAAGCGATTGCTGTATAGTTAACAGTGTCCAAATAGTTGACATGCCACATACGTATCTAATGATAAATACCATTTTCACTAGACTTGAGTGAATTTGATGCTGTACAGGTACAAATCCATGCACATTTACACACTTTCACACACACACACACACACACGCAGCTGACTCCCATGCTGAGTCCCGCTGAGCCTTTCCTGCTCTACTTTTATCAGTAATTCTGGACCATGTCAGTGTTTAACCCCCTCCCACGCTGCCACACATGCTGCCTTTCTTCCTTAACAAACTGGACAGCCATCCATGGTCACCCAAACAGAGTTTTTTTCCCCTGCCGTTCCTTAACGCAATTGGTCAACGGTCCAGGACACCAGATTAGACAGCAACAGCTGCAGCAGCAGTTGTCACACACCTCCCTGCTCCCTTATCATGTCATTACTGGATAGGGACACGGCAGTCACTTACGCAGCGTGCAAATCAGTGTGCATTGTGTGTGTGTTTTAAAGGGGCAAGTCCGGCTTGTTGCATACCAGCTTAAGTGCGGCAAAAATCATTTTGTGGTCCAATCCAGCAAGATTCTCCTTGTCTCGGCAGGAGAGTCCTTCTAACATTTTAGGGAGACTGCCGGATTTCTTTCTCATGGCTGCATCCAGCTCAGAGTGGAAAGCACTTATAGCTCCAAAATAAGACATTTTTTAAAATGTTCAAGCCTCAACCCCCTCCCTCTTGCCCCACCTTCATCCCACTCAAAACACACACACACACACACACACAGCCGCCCCTTTGGGCACAGAAAGAGGCTGTTGCAATCCTCTCATGAGTTTGTGGTGTTAACATGAAAAAATGAAGTGGGTTAAGTACAGAATGAGCTGCAGCCAGTCATTATCACTCAGTAATTACCAGTCAGAGATGTTTCACAGGGGACTGGGGCATCCTTTCCCCCCATTTTCCCTTTAGCTCCATTAAGAGGAGCAGCGTGAATTTATGCCCCACAGATTTGGAGAAAGGTGAAAAGATAAACTCTGAATCCCTTCTCACAATGCTCAAATTACAGAAAGAAAAGAAAACATGCCCTTGATTTGTCCTTGTAATCTCTACTTTAATTTGAGCGAAATTAGTTCGTTTTTCCAATCATGACTGAAGAAAATGAAAATTGGCATCCATGCCACTCGTATAATTTGGATTATGCAAAAGCTATCATATTCAGGGGAAAGAGGAGAATCCCCTTTCAGTAACGCAGTGCGCTTGTTTGCGTGCACAGGTGCAGGTTTTGAAAGTAAATCAAACGAGAGTGAGTCGAAACAAGCTCACGGACGTCAAGTGGGAATGAATTTGCGCTATGCGTAAAAAAAAAAAAAAAAAAAAAAAAAAAAAAAAAGCATTAGCGGAGCATTCGCGATAAGGGCGCAAAACATGGCACAAGGCAGATTAGGAAGAAGACGCACATGGAACCGGTGGAGATAATCCCGTTATCTCGTTGGACGTGCGATGCCAGCGTGAAAGCATTCTTCAGAGACCGAGCTGAACTGAACACGAACTAATGCTGCGGGTATATATAAACGGGGGAGGGGGTGGTGGTGGTGGTGCTGGTGCTGGGAACACGAGGTAAACACTGTTGTTCTTGACCTTAAGGGACACGCAAGTCTTTTACCGCAATGTCACTGGCGCTTTCCACCTTCTTCTCTGATTAAAAGCCCGCACACATATAACCTCCTCATGACATTGTGCCACCTTTGTTTTTTTCTTTTATTCTCCGTTATAACAGCGTGTTCCATTGCACAAGGCGTCCGTGATGGATGACTGCTGTCAAGTTAAACGGGGCGGGAATCAGGGGCTCTCCTCAGGTCTGTTACCGGGCGCACGCTGGTTATCACCTTTTCACATTACGCGCGAAAGGATTGCGCGTGTGCACATAAACACAGACATATATAGAAGTATCCCCAAATTACGCACGACTTAAGTGCAAAAATAAAAAGACAGGACAGCACTTACGGTATGAGACAGGACTCTTTGGGCTCCTCTGTGCGCCCCATTGTTGATTTCCCGTTATTTCCACGCTTTAACGGAATCCTCAAATTCCGTGGTCACAGTCCACGTCCCTACAGATGTACCAGAGGATCACATAGAGGATCAGCAGGATGGCGAAGATGAAGAGCGCAACTAGGATGGCTTTGGTCACCGGAGAAATGAGCGACTGCATGTCAGGAGCAGAGCCGGGCAGAGCGGCGTCCGTCCGGTCCTCAGTCTGCCGTCTCCCACTCTCTCCCTCCTTCTGGTGGCAACTGTTGAGGACGGAGTCCGAGGGCTTCTTTTTGAACACGCACGTGTAAGTGCGCCGCGCGCGTGCACACGCGCAGCCGGGTGAGAGAACCTGAATATAAATATATAAATGTAAACCCCCGGTGATCCAGGCGCGCAACGCGTGGGGGGCTTCCCTCGCTAGAGGTGGCGTAGTAGTGAGCTGTCTCTTCCTAGATACAATCTTTCCCGCGGCTTGTCGCACATAAAAAAAAAAAAAACGAGCCAAGGAGACAAAAGTGGAAACAGCCAGCTCACGGTTCAGTCAAAGAGAAATGCACATTTCACACACATTTTATTAACGATGCGCCGGCTGGCAGAGACGTGTTAGTGCGTGCTGAATGAAAAAGTTGCGCACCGAGCTGCCTGCTGCACTTGACGGCAAACAGGTTGATTAGTATTCCTCACAGCGCCGTCTGTGTGTGTGTGTGTGTGTGTGTGTGTGTGTGTGTGTGTGTGTGTGTGTGTGTGTGTGTGTGTGTGTGTGTGTGTGTGTGTGAGAGAGCGATGGCTGGCGTGACATGGTATCATCTTATCTCTCCAATCCCCATCTGATTTCTTAGCAACGGTGTCAGCCGACGTAGAATTAGATGAGTTTCAATTCTTATTAGAATAAAATAGTTTACACTTCAGCGCTTTTTGTTCTTGTTGATTTGTTATGCAATGCAATACGTTGTCAGGGAACTCTAGTTAGATGTAATATGGATGAAGTGGCCTTGAACACTATGTGCTACATTAAAACAAAGTAATGCACAGATGTGTGGAATGGGAAAAACTGTTTTTAGCAAATACATTAAAAAGTGTGCCATGCTTTTTTTTTATATTTCACCCCCTTTCTTTGGATACCCCCAAATTTAATCTTGTCAGTCTCATACTTGTTAGACATTAGAAAACAAACGGCATCATGCATTATGCGCACTCCACAAATCTGGAAAAAGAGTGTATAAAAAACTGTTTTGGAAAGAAATCCACAAGAAGCCTAATTTGCAGCTTACAACAATCCACAGTAAACATGTGGAAGAAGGTGCTGCTCTGAAACCAGAACTAAACTATTTTAGTTTATATACAAAGCCTAATGGGTTTCAAATCTTAGAACCCATCAAATTCTAAGACTGTTAATCATACTCCAGCGGCAGAATCACGCTTCAGGGATGTTTTATTATTATTATTATTATTATTATTATTATTATTATTATTATTATTATTATTATTATTATTATAGAGAAAGTGAAACTGTCAGAATTGATGGGTGGATCTAAATATAAAACAATCATGTAACCTGTTTGGGGCTTGAAAACATTTGAGAGTTGAGCAAAAAATACAGAAACTATTATGTACTTTAGTTCCATTCCAATGAGTTACTTAGATAAACAGAACAATTTCAAACACTGAAATTGTTTTGAATTTCAAAACAATTTTAACACTGTACATGTTGGCACACTTTGCTCTGGTACTTTTCTTTCGTAAAATATTCTGTCTTTTGTTCAGTTCATATTTGACACACGGGCGAAAATAATGCTCCCAACAGAATCTTGAAATAACGAACCAGTGATCCCGTCTGCATAATTAAAACATCGCGGTAGATCACAGCATAATGAGTGCACGAACCACTATCCTTCACTAGATGGCGACAAACAGCCATCATCACACGGGATGGTGTGAAAGATTATTCCGTGCAGTCCTTTGGAGTTGTGCCCAACAGTGATGACAGTTAAACGGCTTTAACGCACATAGGTGAGTATAAATATTTTAGTACTGAGGGTTGGCATGTCCTATATGATCGTTTGGTATTTATTAACAAGCCTGTTTGTCTGTCGTAGTGGCGAGCTAGCAAATGTTAGCTTTGCTAGCAGGAAATACCGTATCAAGTGAAGGGGAGCCATGGAGAAGCCAATCTCTGCTGATTATTGTAGGGAAAGTATTTAACTTATATGTCGCACACTGTCGGTGGAGGGTTACATAAAACACCAGATATGTGAGGGCGCAGTTAGTATTAGGATAATTACACGAAAATACAGTAAGATTAACAAACTAATTGCAATGCTAGCGGCTATTTACTTAGCTTCAAACAGGCCAGAAAGATGTCAAGTCTTTCAAAGCAGAATGTCTCTTCCTGTTACATTATTCAGATTAAAAGACGCGCCACGGTGCGCTT
Source organism: Xiphophorus maculatus (assembly GCF_002775205.1). Taxonomy (NCBI): domain Eukaryota; kingdom Metazoa; phylum Chordata; class Actinopteri; order Cyprinodontiformes; family Poeciliidae; genus Xiphophorus; species Xiphophorus maculatus. Next base: position 20,834,434 of record NC_036449.1, on the reverse strand, counting down.
TTAAACGGATCTTAACATTTCTATATATGAATGTATGCGCAAATAAACATCTTTATTTTGATATTTTAAGCGCTTTATAAATCAACTAGCACATTAAATATGTAAATGTGGCATTATTTTTTGGGATGTATTTGGAAATATGCAGCAAAATATGCAATGTGCAAAATATTTTGTTTTGCATTTACAAGTGGTTTAAATAAATGTCTTTTACGTTACTATTCACATTTTCCCATCCTTTTAAGTAACGAAATCTGAGTCTTTAAGTTGTAATATATTGTCCATGTAGAATTTTTAGTTTTTAGTTTTATGGAAAGGTGCCATATAGTAGAACGATCTGGATATTAGGCATATTTTAAATCTATTGCATTTTTTTTTTAGCAGCTTTGGGGGGTATGCAGAAATAAGAAATAACTGCAGCTTCTCGGAGGAAGTTGTAAAAGTGCTTCTATTTTGAAGAGGCGGTCGCCCTCTTCCGGTTGTTTCTGTAGCTGGTCGTACCAGTGCAATGTAGCAGATTTTATGAGCGCGGTGAGCTAGTTGGCTAACTGGGGTCCCAGGCCATTTAACCTGAGTGACACAGTGAGTGTGTTTGCATTGACTGTAGTTGTTTTTTATTGTCGTGGCTGAAATTTTCTCCCGGGCTTGTGTCCATTCGATGTAGTCCTGCAAAACCTCCGATAGAAACATTCACACATGCTACGTTAGCTAAGCCTTACGGAGCTGAATTCAAGTCATTGCTAACGCTACCTGTTATGTTTTTTTTTTTTACGAGACTTTGTGCTGAAATTTCAAGCTGCTCCACCAGTTCAGTAAGATGTAATAATGTAGGAATCTCATGCTATTTATATCGATTTTCAATTTACTGTCACTGAACAGATATATTCCAGTTAAGCTTGTTTGCCATCAGAACATCATAACTAAGCCTCTGTTTCTCCATATTAAGTGAATAAATTCTCATCTTTCAGAGTTGACATTCTGTGTTTTCCAGTTGCTTTCACCGTTGGGTTTGTTTTTAAGATAAGATTAGAGAAGAAATGGCTGACCTAGTTACAAAAGTTGACACTTTCCTAGAAACAGACATTGTTGACATTAGATATCTAACTTTGTGCGATCATATGTATTTCAAGGTGAAGACAACTTTTTGGAGCCTTTTTTATTACTGTATGTGGAAAATGTACAGCATTTCACATACAGGACAATACTCTATGTCAGTGGTGCCCAAAGTCTGTCCTGGAGGGCCAGCATCCTGCATGTTTTAGTTCTCTCCCAGGTAGTACCAACAACCTTTTCAACATGTCAATGTTCTTCTTAGGCCTTCTAATGAGCCATCATTTGATTCAGGTGCTTTAAACCAGGGAGCGAACTAAAACATACAGGATGCCGGCCCTCGAGGACCGACTTTGGGCACCCCTGCTCTATGTGGAATACAGTATTCCACTGGAAAGCAACAGACATCATACCTAAGCAACTACCTGTTTGTATTTATTATTTTCACTATTTATATGATCACTGTACATTTAAATGTAACATAATGATAACAATATGACCATCAAAGCGATCAGTTTATACTTTGTGAAAGAACTGAAAACTAACATATGAGCTTTGTTAGTGATCTGTGTCTTTTCTTTCTGTGGTGGCCTTTAAGTGTTTTTATTTTGGATTCATTATGTTTGAATTTTGACCTGATCTCATTCTAATGGCTCATTTTACCAACTATAGGAGTACTCGATGTAAGATGAACTCTGAGGACAAGTTGGATGGGATGCTGCTGAAGTGCAGCAGCGGAGGAATAGATGGAGGCGGGAGAGTGTGTCTGGGCGTCGGAGGAGGACTGGTGGTGATGACCCTCGGGGAGCGATCACTGGCAAACCAGCCTCTTTTGGCTGAGGATGACGATGACGACGAAGATGATGAGGACTTGACTGGAAGTTCGCTGGTTACTCACGACCTGGTCCCTCCAGAACAGCTGATGATGCAGGAGGAGCTGACAAAGAACGGTGGAGAAGGACTAGAAGAGGAGGGAGGAGGCGAGGTTGGAGTGCATTTCCCCCTAAAACTCACCAATAAGTTGCCGTTTTCACTTCAGATGCCAGTGAGTTAATTTTTTTATTGGTTTATTTGGGTCAACATGTACTTGTAGATCCCGTTGTCTGTTGGAACCAGAAATTGATCCCAAAAGAGTTGAGTTTTTATGGAGGGGAGAGTGTTTAATATTTCTTTTTGGGTGAATATTTCCTAAATTTTGTTTCATTTCTTTGACAGTACAAAGTCCATGATAGTTTGTATATGCTGTTAACTAAATTGTACACAGAGTAAATAGTATTTTTGTTTGCAAATTCAGAATGTAAACCCTTTGACTCATTCAAATCCATCTTTTAGATTCTTAAAACCAGATAACCCAAATGAAAATGTTTTCAGAATTTCTTATCAAAACATTTTTAGAGACTTAAACTGTCTGTTTATTTTATGTTACAAGACACAAACTAAATCATTACATCGTATGATTACGCATCTAGAACTGATTTTAAATCAGACAAGCCGAGTTGCGAGAAAGTTTATCCTTTAAGACACGTCTTTAGTAGTTATAAATCTTTAAATCTTTCAATTTCCTTTGCTTTTAGAAGGATGCTATGTGTGTTTCACAGTGTAACCGCTGTGAAATTGTCACTACTTCTTGAAAAATTGGATTGTAATATTGAACAGATCTCCCTGTGCTCTACTTTGTTGCGCTTCAAAAACTAGCAGCTTTAACACAAGATTCTGTGTTTGCAAAATAACAATAATTATTTGTCACTAATACACCATTCAATGAAGTTTAGAATGACTATATGTAAGTTATATGGATTGTTGTGGTTATAGTTTTATTCCTGAAGATCTGCAACAGGAGTCATTTTTCCTCACTTCTGCACTCTGTGCTTCAAAAAGATGTCAGTTCAATGAAAATCTTCTGGTTACTCATCTCCACAAAATGTGGAGTTATTTTTCTTATCTTTTCATTTCTGTATGAAATAATCCGTGGGTTATTTTGTGATGCTTTTTGTCTGCTATCTAACTGCATTCTGGACTCCTTCTCTTTGATTCCTCCTCCGCAGTAATGACCGAATAATATTTTCAAACTCAAGTATTTCTCCTGCAAAGTTAGCGTTTAACAGATTAGCAGGAAATTGGAGGCTGTGTTTGACCTTGTAGTTTTATTATGTGTCCAGAAGCAGTGATACTCCTGCAGTGGGATATCTCTCTACTTACACATCTTTGGTATGTGTAAGTTTGTTTTTGGAATATGAGGTCAACCCTGTATTAGATAGCATAAAATAAAATGTTTCATTCATAATGCCAAAGAGAAGAGGTGTGACCTCTTAAGGCTCACCTTCTTCTCCGCTGCACTGAAGATAAACAAAATATTAAAATATTCTGCAGAAGCTCATAAACTGATATGAACCTTTGACCAACTTGTGACAAGTCTTCAGCTACTCACAAAATATGCAAATGTCCTCCAAGCCCAGCTTCCATGTAATTTCTCTTCATGTAGACAGTGACTCCAGGTTGCCCTCTCAACTATAGTGCCTGAGGCTTCCTCATGTTGAGGTGTCCTTTTCTTTGTTTTGCCTGTTTCCACCTGCCAGACCTGTATAAACCGCCAGCCTGCTTGGTAGCCCATAAAGTAGGTCATGTGTCATATTAAATGTCTTGACTATGTATGGTCCCGCTTTTCCAGCTGAGCATCAAGCAGGAGCTGAAGCTGTCTGACCCTGGAGTCCATATAAAGAAGGACAAAAAGGCTATTAAAGACATGCCTGTGTACCCCAAGAAGAAAAAGAGGAAGCAGCGTTCCCCTGCAAAGGTACAAATGAGTTCCCCTCAACAAATGGCTTCAATTTATTTAGCTTTTTATGGTTGAATGTTTGAATGAAAATAAAACATCTCTTCTTTGATCTTTTCGCTCTTGTAGATCCTCGGCATGAATGATGATGGATCTGTGGCTATACCTAACCCAAAGTGTCATGTTTGTGTTCACTGCAATGCTGCATTCAGAACCAATTACCATTTGCAGAGACATGTCTTCATTCATACGGGTACAAATGACTTTTACTTAATATTTCTTTAAAGTTACACATTGTTATCCAGTGTAACCCTGACAGTGATGGTAGAGATTTGCAACTTCTGGCATACCAGCAGCTGAAATGTGTCTTGTTTTGGGATTTCTTTAAAGTGACTGGTTAGCTTTTCAGATTTCTTTCTTTTTTTCTTTTTCATCTATTTACAATAATCATCACGCACCATTTTCTTTTGTGGATAATCACAAACCTATGGCTAGTCTTTACTATTTGCACTGGAACCTTTTTCAAAACACAGTGCTGACAGCAGATCAGGCATGAGCTAAAGTTTCAGAAATAACAAGTAAGATTGCTGCCTTCTTTTTATGATAAGCTATCATTTAGCAGTGCATGACATCCTGTTAACTCATCCTCAACTTGTAACACAAAAATTACAACTTAAAACATGGGGGCGCCACATGGCTTAGTGATAGAGCTGCATGTCTTTTCCTTCCCTCTCTGTTTCCCTCTCCTGTCCAGCTACTAATGAAAAAAATGCTGCAAAATCATTTGAAAGAGTCAGACTCCTCCATTTTGCTCTGTGATTTTAAAATGTCAAATCAGTTCAGGAATAGGGTGGATAGTGTTTCACATATAAGTTCAAACATACTTCATTCATGGTGTCACTATTTATATAATTTGTGTTCCTAAATCTGTAGGTGAGAAGCCATTTCAGTGCAGCCAGTGTGACATGCGTTTCATTCAGAAGTATCTACTGCAGAGACACGAGAAGATCCACACTGGTGAGCAACAGATTGTTAAAATAAACATTGATAAGGATTCTATCTTCCCCTGGGTGTCACCTTTTTCATATTTTTCTTCAGGTGAGAAGCCTTTCCGCTGTGATGAGTGTGGGATGAGGTTTATCCAGAAGTATCACATGGAGAGACATAAGAGAACTCACAGTGGAGAGAAACCCTACCAGTGTGACTACTGTCACCAGGTACAGTCCTGCTGTGTGAATGAAAAAACTAATTAATTTTAAACAGAGTGAAGTTGTACATTTATCTATAGAGAACTTCCAAAGCTGGAGTTCAGTATTTCCTACCTGGGTTCTTGATTATTTTCCAAACATGAGATGGATCTTAAAGATGCAAATCAGTTTTTTATATTGATTTATATGCAAATGAAATTCTTGATCATTGATTTGTCACATCAGGACTTAAGTTTTGTCTCCCAACTAATTGATTGTTGAGGTTTTTGAGTTTGCTGGCAGAACTCTGACATGACTATATAGTCATTAAAGACAACTGAGGGCATTTTGTTCTTGTTTTGGCCCACAAACTCTCTTAGATAGGAATTTTTAACTGGACTAGTAGTTCTTAACTTTAGTCTGGTTCCATCATAAGGTTTTATCCTATTTTCTTTGTTTCCAAACTAAATAAAGGAATCACAAATAAGTGGTATTTTTAGAAGTCTGTATTTATCTTAGAATAATCTGAAAATACATTTGTTAAAACAGTACAGTTTGGTATATTTGTAAAACCAGTGTTTGTACTGCAACAGCATAAACTTTTTTTTCTCTTTTAAAGAAATCTTACTTTAAATTTCTTACTGTTTTCTGTCCACAGTACTTCTCCAGAACAGACCGGGTTTTAAAACACAGGCGGATGTGTCATGAAAACAGAGAGAGGAAAACAAACAAGACCGCTGGTAAAATCGGACCTTTGCATGATACAGATTCTTCAGAGTCTCCCTTCCTTTCCAAAGAGTGCTCTCTACCCAAGAAAAAGCGCCAAAAATGTGCAGAAAAGAGTTCAGGCTCTTGCATCACTGTCCTGACAGAAGGGCACACTTTTGCTGTTGAAGAAACAGAAGCGAAGGAAGGGCAGAGTCGGGATAAAATCGAAACTCCATGTATATTTGCTGTATCATCCAAGGTCAAACATGAGTATGTGATTCCTGACTACTCAGTGGAACTTCCTGAGGAAACAGCCAGCCAACACGAAGATGACGACGCATCGTCAGAGGACACAACCCCTCCAAAAATAGTCCTGAAGAAAGTCCCCAAGAGGAGCCTTAAACAGCCCAGCGAGCAAACCCCTCCCTGCTTGTCTTCCTCACTGTCCTCCTATGAGGAAGCCGATAAGGTAGCGCAGTACACCTTTGAAATTGTGGACAAGCAGGGCCTTTTAGACGTCGAGAGCAACACTGACCTGGAATCTGTCGAAACTCTTCAAGGAGGAACGACTAAACCGGCAGCAAGTAGCACAAACTACGACGACGCCATGCAGTTTCTCAAAAAGAAACGTTACCTTCACGCCACAATGGCCAACAACAGCCGGGACTACGGGCTCAACACGAGCGGCATGTCCTCTCAGCCATCTGTTACGCAAACCGTGGTGTCAACCGTCATTGATGAAACTGTCCCTGCCACCATCCTAGAGCCCCAGCCCATCAACGCAGAGATAAAGGCAGCTCATGAGAAAAACGTTTTCCCTGATGAGGTTCTTCAAACGCTGCTGGAGCACTACTCTACCAAAGCTAATGGGCAATCAGACATTTCCTTCAGTGTCACTGATGCAGAAGTGACTTCGAGCATATCTATAAACTCCTCCGATGTTTCGAACGGTAGCCCCGTAGAGAGCATCGGATCCTCTGGCGCCCAGGCTCAACCGCCTACAGAGAAGGTCAGCCTCCTGCAGGAATACTCCAAATTTCTCCAACAGGCTCTGGAGAGAACCAGTCAGAACGACAGCTACTTAACGAGTCAGAGCCTCAGCTTGGTCTCTGAAAACCCCATGTTAGCCGGACAACCTTTGTTCTCTAACGAGAAACAGTTCTCCTCACCCAGCAGGTTCAAATCAGGGATGAGCTCTCCGTTGAGGTCTACTTTGGAAAAGCCTCACTTCGCATTATTGGTCGGAGACTCCCAGCACTCGTTTTCATTTTCAGGTGATGAGACAACTCCGCCCTCGGCGGTGTCTCCAGCTGATGAGGACTTCCTGGAGCAGGTCTCGCCCTCAAAGAAGTCAGACTCTACGCAGGGGATACTGCAGACGTTCCAGATCAACTCCTTTGATCAGAACTTCAAGTCACATTTCCAGGCAACGAGATCCACATCGTCCTCGCAGTTCTCGGTCACCAACGGACAAGTAAGCGTCAGAGGACACGGCGCGGACTTCTCCGAGTTCCCTTTAGTTCGAGTCACTGAGACCAGGGTTCAATTGAACTCATCCCCTGATGTTTCAACCAGCGAATCTTTTGGCTGAAGGAAAAAACAGGGAAAGAATTTAATTTTAGCAGCACTTTATTTCATCTGTCTTGTTTTGCCAAAACTATTCACAACACAATCATGTTTTCTTAAAGCGGTTTGAAAAAATAGTCATGTTTTGTTTGTTCTCAAACCTCTCATAAGATACTAATAATAATAACTCATGAAATCATACTACGATATGAAAAGCATTTCTCTATTGGAATCAAAGCAGTTCTTGTTCTGGAATGTACACTAGGAGGTTAAGTGACCAAAGTGTAATTATTCTCATATCTTTGCCGCCAGAGAGTTTATGTTTAATGGGAGTGTCGGTTTGCCTTGCTCGAAAAATAATCAACTCACTCTTGCTGCTTAATGCAATATTTCCACTTTTTACACACCAATCAGCCATTAAATTATGACTTCCAGACAATAGATCCTTGATGCTCCATTGATTTTTGGGTGTTTTTTTGTGGACCCTGCACTGGATACCTCAGATCACTTGTCTTCTTCTGGTGGAGGAATATTTAGCAACACACTGGTGCATCTCAATATTGTTAAAATTATAGCTGAAAAGTTAATTGACATCTGTAATTCAGTTCAAAAACTCAAAAGTAAATCATTTGAGAGTTTTAGGCGTTTATTTCTGTGTAGATATAATTATGGCTTGCAGTTCATGAAAATCCAAAATTCAGTTAAAAAAACCCAAACACAATACAGTTTTACATAAAGCTAATCTAAAAAAGGGTTAAAGAAATATCACCTCTGTTAGAAGTACAGTATATACACCCGATACATTATTGGTTCCGGTTTTCTCCCCAGTTATACACCGATCCATCCATTATAACTGCTAGGGATGCACTGAAATGAAAACTTGAGCTGATATCCAATATTTACATTGCTGTTATGACCAATAGCCAATTGAAAAAAAAAACAACTCTCCACTACTACATGACCTACTTCATCCAGAAACAAATGGCAACAATATGGAAATAAATATGGGTCATTAAATTTGGCTCAGTTTTATTTATCGGACCGATACCGATGTGGCAAGAGTGGCTAATGTTGACTGATACTGATGTTTCTGCTGATTTATCATGAATCAATCATAATTTTGCCTGAATTACTGTTTCAATATGGCAGCACCAGTGGCCTTCTTTCTTTTGACTGCACTTATCCCTTTTGCCTGTGAACGTTTTTTTTTACTGATCTCTTTTTCTTCCACTCAACTTTCAGATGAACTGAATTACTTAAATAAATTAACTTCTAAATTATCTCCTAATTTACTGAGATGTGCCTGTGTTTTACTGTAAGTAGATATATGCTGTTACCCATGTAAGCTTTTGGAGTACATAATATTATGGCTGATTGCTGTATAGCTGTAATAAATGTATGCCTCTTGTTTTCTTTCTTACCTACCTCCCCTTGGTTTTTGTCAAAAAAAATCTTTATTCTAGCTCTTGAAATAATCACAACAGCACAATCATTCTTTATGTTTAAGTCACTTTATTCTCACCTAGCATGGATGTGTGTAACTAATGGTACAGGACTGATTGTATGCTTGTGACCTATTTCATTTCCTGTTTAAAATTAAGTCCAATTTGGTTGGTTTGAAATCCAAATGTAAAATTCTGGTGAAATTTGAGGAGATTTTAAGTCATATGAATTTTTCCAGACTGTGTAACAAAAAAACTAATCTTGATTAAAAAGTTTTTGTCTCACTTTAAAAAAAATGTTTGGAGCTTCACAGAGCTGCACCCATAAAAATGGTTGCAGGATAATTCTAATTTAGGTTTCAAACTAGGTTCAGTTGGTATTAAATCACTTTAGGTTTGTGCTTGGTGTACGGTCTGTTTGCACATTCTTTCTACAAGGAATGTAGGATGTACAGTCACTGTCAACAGCTACCTTTTATGAGACCTAATGAAAACATTTGCCACATTTAGTTTGATTAAATATATTATTCTCTTTGTGTCACTTAAAAGATTATAGATGTTGTTTAGCGTTGTGTCGAAGTAAATCGGGGTTTTGGGATTTGGCAATTTTCTTTCACTAAACGTTATGTTATACAGCACAAGCTGAAATGATTTGCTTGGTATGTTTTCTTCTGTGCCTTTCTGTTCTTTTTTTAGCACTTCTTTTTACTCGTTCCTGCAAAACCTATTTTTTGTTTTTTCACTCAGCCTATAAGATAAGGCTGCAAATTCCTCTTGCACAATATTCGTAAATACATAAGCTATCAATTTGTTTATTTTTACTGTAACTATGATGAACTTGGACCTTTATTTAATTTTGCCTTTTATGTTTTGTTGCTTTTAAGTTTATGAAAGAAAACTGAATTTAGTGTCTCAAACTATTGACAAGAAATTGCATTTTATTCACTGTTTTTGTAGATTTTATTGGTTCCACATTTCTAGCTAGAAATCAATCTTTCAGGTCTTATTGAAAACATGCAATTACAAATGGGTGACTTATCATGATCGGATCCCTTGTGTACTCAATCATGCTCTTAATTGTACATAAATGTGTTTTCTTGATCAGCTGTACGTGCTACATCCAGTTTGGGATGGTTTTAAAACTCCCTCTTGTTATATTTTCACCGACAATCAGGGACAGATGGCACCACGTTAGTCATTCAATTCTTTTCTTTTTTTTTCATTTCAGTTGATTTCCTCAAGAATGTCTAGAAAATATCCTGCTGTAAATATGTCGTGTATATTTTTATGTTCTTCAAAGTATGAAAAAGGAGAAAATGTGCAAGAGACACTTTTTGTCAGTGGAAGGCATTGTTAGTTTTCAAGCATTTCATGGATACTGCAATGAAATGGATGCACTGCCAGAGTTGCAAACAGACGACTAAAATAGCGATTCTATGAAACTGTTTGTAGTTGAGAGAGACTCTGCCCAAAAGTTATGATCGTCAGATATTTAACCTGAGCAGTTAAAATAGTTTTAGGCTTTATAATGACTGAAAGCTTAAGGCAGTTTCTAGTTCTTCACAAGTTACCGGTTTAATTGTAAGCAATTTTCAATAGCACAGTGCAGATGGGTTCAGCAAATTCAGTCCTGTTCTGCTTTTGGAAAATTCCAGTACATGCCATTCATGTCCTCTATCATCAATGCTAAAGTTTAGGTTTCTTTCCCTTTTGTCTACCTATGTCTGTCTTCTGGCCATAAGTGTCCTTGTATAAGCTAGAAAAAATGTGTTTTGTGTAAAAAGATCTGTATTATAGATTTTTTATAAATAATATTTTTGAAACACGTCATCTAAAGCACTGATGTGTAAATGATACACTCTTGCTACCATCCTTTAGCTCTTTACTAGTTCCTGTTGAGACCTTTTCGATTACAAAATGGGAATCCAAACATTAGCATTTTTTACTTTTTTGAAAAAAATTGGACGAAGAAGCTTCTTGCTTCCCTTTAAGGTTAATGAGACATTAGCTTAATTTGCATGGTCGTTGGGTTGGATGAATTTTTTTTTTTTTTCATATAATGTGCAGCTTTAATTGTAACTAATTAATCAGTCAAGTTAACCCCGTTTAATTAGAGCTTTGCTAAATATTATGATTTGTAGGCAAACTGATTAAATTGTTTTGATTGTTGTGTGTACTGTCCTTATGAATAAAATTATTCACATAATGTGACTTTGAAGAATTGTTTAATATTGCTGATGAAAAGGTTTGTTAAAATGCGTTCTCACCAGGTACTTATCCATCCATTGTCTGTACTCGCTTGTGCATGGGAGGGTTGGTTCACCTGTCTCATCAGGTGAAAGGTGGGATAAAGTCTGTGATCTAGTTTTGTTTTGTTTTTGTTGTTTTTTTTCCCAGTGGAACTTTATGCATAAAAATAAAAATCCTCCTGGTTTTAAAATTATGAAGAAATTTTCTTCTATAAATTTATTCATTGGTAAGTTTCCTGTTTAAATTTGTAAAAAGTATGACTTGCACAAACACACCAACCCTTTTTGGATGGATGCGGACTTTAAGGATAATACAAACTGCTTGCAGGCTAGGTTGTCTCATTCTTTAGATTCCCTTTCTGTTGCGTAAAAATTTGTATGTAAGATTTGGCTGTTGGCTTGATTTATGCCACATTAAAAAAATTAGGGGTATGTTAAAGCTATAGCCATACTTCTCTGTAAGCCCTCTGTAAAAGTCACTTTAGATATCAGCTTAAATAAATGAGAAAATGCCATGGTCAGTGGTTTGCCATTGTTTGTTTTGCTCTTTAGTTGTAAAATGTTTAACTTAACCTACAAAAAAGTTGACATCACATAAGGCAACTGATCAAAAGCATTTAAGTATATTAAAGTAAGTATATTTGAGCACTTAAAATAATTAAGTGCTCTTTTTTAAGCACTATTCTATTTATTTTAATGAAATTTCACTTTTAGAAGTGCTTATTTTTATTCTGTGGCTGCATGTAACGCTTTGAGCTACACGTGAGAATAATGCATTCTCAGTCGCTAAATAGTTTGCTTTTTAAGAACTGTATTTTGTACATTTAGAAAACTTGAAACAGAAATCTATGCTTCATGTTGCTGTCAAACATTTCTTTGAGAATACATGACTAATTCCTTTATAAATGAAATGTTTGGGTTTTTCGAGCTTTAATCATTAATCAACCTTGTACGTCTGGGCTTATTGCCAAGACTAACACAGGAACCTAAAAGCTTCCAACACACCCTGGAAAGGTAAGCAAAGACCTGAAGATAGTTCACCTGCTGACGTTTTCACACGTTGCCAGTCTGCTGGCTGGATTTATCGTTCTGGATTTTAATTTGGATCTTTTTCTTTTTTTCGAATAATCGAATGGAAAAGTGAAAGGTAATAGCTATATTGAACACAACGAGGAAAATACCAGAGATTTTGAAAATATTCAAAAACTGCAAAATTAGGTTCAAGTTTGCGTTTAACACACAAGCTAAACAAATACGGACCCGATTAGGGCTTTACTCTTCGCATTTATCGTTGCTTATGTCAATATTTTTAAATTAAGTTTTTGTGAGCACAGTCTCATTTTTACCTGTATCATAATGTTAAAGCGTCAATTTTAAGCTCAGTAAATTTTCAGAGGGCGAAACTACTGTAACAAAACTCTTGGGTCTTCGGCGAGTTTCACGCAAAACCGCGACTGTTGAACGTTGGCGCCGCCGCGTCAGCGCACATCCACCCAGCTGTATCCGGGTGACCGCCTGCTGCAGCTGTTGCTGTTTTACAGGGAAAGGCGGCGGCACCGGTTGCCTCCCGTCAGCTTCCACGTAGACTGGCTTCAAGTATGCACATGTTTGGATAAGACAAGAAAACAGGCGAAAAACACAAGGCCTAAGTTTCACGTCAGTCACGGACCTTTTCAGGTGGCGATGGAGACCCTGCCAGTCGGTTGGCATGTGCACACCTGGGGCCAGGAGGTCGATGGGACCAAGCTGCTGAAGGAGGGATCTGCTGACACAAACACACATGTTCACGATCTGTTTCATGAAGATGCACAGGTATTTTAACTTTATCAGCTCAATATTTTAAGAATGTATGATTTCCAGAATAAGAATATCCCATTGAACTAGTTATTATGGGCCTCTTGACTGCTTTGGTTGGCCAACCTGTCTACCTACAGCCTCTTCTCAGTAGGTTTGCAGTCATACTGGCTACAAATCAATGTCATACCTTTTTTTACAAATAAAATTTGAAAACGATGCACTTTCCCAAGATGCACTGAAGTTTTGTTGTTTTAACCTGTGAAATGGTGAACAAGTTCAAGTGGTGTTAAAGTTTTGCTAGGGATTACAGTAAAAATTGCTGTTTGTGGTTTTAGAAATGGATTTAAGTGGAAATCTGAAAACCAGAAGAGGGGGGCAGTTTTCAAAGCAAATGCTTTGGGAGATAGACATTTCCAAACCTTCATAAATTAACTGTCTTTAATGTGCAGCGTTTCCACCAGCCATGGTGGAGGATCAAGCTGTTCGTGTGGGAGCCGGTGCTTTTTGGGACCTGGGATGGCGTTTTCACCACCTGCATGATCAATATCTTTGGGGTAGTTCTGTTTCTGCGCACCGGATACCTGGTGGTAAGTGTGTAACGGCTGCAGCATATCAAGATGAAAACCGTATTTCTGCAGCAGTTTTAAAAACAATGTTGACCAAAGAGATTTTGTAAGGTAGTTGAAAACAGTGGGGGGGGGGGGGGATCAGTCATTTGAAGCAGAATTGTAATTGTTCAAGGCCAAAGTAAAGGGCATTACAATAATCCCACCTCAAGGTGATGAAAGCATCCCTGCATTTGTCCAGGTCTGGTTTTGATGAGGGAACAGCATTATATCATGATATAAGGCTCAAAAAAGTACATTTTACTTCATACCCCCATTTACAACAGAGTAGGACCAAAAATAGAGCCTTTGCGTACACCACAACAAATAGGTACTAATGAAGAGAAGTATTCTTTTCCGGAGTATATCCAGAGACAGACATGTTTAGACCAACAAAACACTCCAAGTAAAAGAATGTTGTGTTCAACTGTGCTAAAGGCTGCTTTTAGATTTATTAGGACCTTGAGTTTAACAGAAATTAATGAAACATCTTAAAAAGTCACTACATCAGTATGGTGAGATTTAAATCAGTGTCCAGTAAATTAATGTTGAATCCTTTACAAGTTCTTGAACATAGAAGGCAGTCAACATATAGGACTGCATATAGACTGAATATTTTTGATTAAACTGTCTCACCATGTTTAAAAGCAGCTGGCCGGCAAGGAAGTGTTTTGTAACAATATTTGCCACTTGCCAAGACATATTACAGTTGACAATGCAAAGATTACGGTTTACATTTGTTTGGCGATTAGATGCAGCCGCAAAGACACGTTGACTTTTAACACCTACATGCTTGTTGATCTTGTCTGACAGCTCAGATATAGTTTTCTAGCTAGAAGACAATGTTTCTCATTGAGAATGACATGCATCTTATCAGATAGAAATGATATGGCTGTTTATGTGTAAAGGGAAACTTTGTCGGTAAGCATGACTGATGGCTCAGCACCTGCTCACCATCTCCTGCTTGCAGGTTTTCTATAAGAGCTGCAAAGATATAATATCTAGCTAAGGAATAGAGAAATACTGAATGAGCTTTTTCTTTTATTTTAATGCCAGCTCTGTTTCTGCTGACAAATTCCAACATGCAATTTGCAAACAATCAATTATTGTTAAATTTGATGTAACTTTGCAAACAATGTTGAAAATTAAAAGAAAAAAAAAACTTTGAATAAAACATTTTAGTTAAAAATGACATGCATGCTATATGTTCTAATGTCTAACTACATCATCAGGGTAACACTGGCGTGCTGTTGGGGTTGCTCCTCGTCTCCGTGGTGGTTTTGGTTGCTTTAGTGACAGTAATGTCAGGGATCGGAGTGGGCGAGCACTGTGGGATTGGGAGCGGAGGAGTCTACTCCATGATCTCCAACGTGTTGGGAGGCAGAATCGGGGGTACTGTTGGCCTCCTCTACATCTTTGGACAGGTGAGTTCAAACCGCACTCCCTTCCTTAATGTAACTTGAAGATTTTTGGGGTGATTGCTCTCCTGGCGCCTTCTTCTCCTTCAGTGTGTTGCCGGCGCCATGTACCTCACGGGCTTCTCCGAGTCCGTGGCAGAGCTTTTGGGTCTGCAGAGCCAGTGGGCGGTGCGCCTCATGTCAGCAGCTGTCCTCCTAGCGTTGCTTGGGATCAATCTGGCAGGTGTGAAGTGGATCGTCAGACTGCAGCTGCTCCTGCTGGCTTTGTTAGCAATCTCCACTCTGGACTTTGTTATTGGCACCTACACACACCTCGATCCAGGTACGGCTCAGTGGTTGTGACTGTTAAAATAAAAGTGCTTGTTTTTAAAATGAAAGGAAAAGAAGCAGCTGGGCAGAGTGGATGGGGTTGGGAAGAGAGATGAACATAAATGCAGGAAAATCCTGGAGGAAATACTTAACTGTGATGGCAAAAGTCTTGAAGGTTCATCTTCCAGTAGGATAATTACTAAACATTCAGCGAGAGATGCGGTGAAATTCATTAGACCTTAGCACATTTATGTGTTTGAAAGGTTTATTCCAAGTCCAGTTGTGAAGCAACTCAGAATCTCTGTCAGAATCCATTCTGTGATTTTGCTTCTATTTGCGTATGTAAAATATAAAAGCATTTATTCTTTCCCTTCTGCTTCACAAATATGAATTTCATTGAGCTTCTATGTTACCGCCTGCTGCTGTAATATCTTTGACTTTGCTTGTTTCTTTAATTATGTGAAGTAACTGATGAGAATCAACACATCCATGTTTATAGCTGTAAATATATAAAACAAACAGGATACAAAGCCAAGAAACACTCTGTGTAAAATGTGTTGTTTTTCCAAACATTTTTAGATTAAACAAATTTCAGTCTCATTTGGCTTTTAAAATTTTACACGCTGTAGGAACAGATGCATTCAATTAAATAGATGACATCAGTCATAGACATCAATCTGGTGAATTGTTAGTGGTTGTTAAAACATAAACTGATTTAAGTTAGTTTAAATTAAGTTAGTTAATTTTTTATTTTCATTAATTGCCTTGTAGGAGAACACCCCCCAAATGATTGAAACATTTGTTTCATTCAGATATCCAGTGCAAGTCCTGTTCTTATGGTGTTTTCAGGCCAGTAGGTGGTGCTCCAATGTTATTTTTTGCAGTTGATTGTGTCCCGTTGAAATTATTTTAAAATTTATTTATAAACTCTTTTCTCCCGCTTCTGTCAAGAACAATGTAAAGTTATCTTTTTTTATTTCTTTATTTTTAGTTATGTTGAGACTCTGATGTTAGGAGTTTTCTTTAGTTGACTAGATTGTTTCCTTTTGTTGGCCTGCAGGAAGTCCTACCCTACATTTCCTGTTCTCAGTGGTTATCAACTTCCTTTACAGTGGGAAGAGAAAACTGTTCCAAAATTCAAATCAGTAACTGAAGAACACTCCCCCTCCCACCTAAACATGAATTTATGACACTACATAGTCAGTAGATGTCAGTCTGTGCAAAACTCCTTTTTATTATCCCATTAAAACCTGACACTTTTCTGCTATCAGTGACCTCTTGACCCTTTTGTTTGTTTTATAACATGATTAGAAGAGACCACATTGCAGCTGTGAAGAACCGTGGGAGAACCAGCCACAACTACTACTCCAGGTTGTTCCAATTAAAATGCTGCTTTGTGTGTAGTGATGATGATTTCATTATTGGCAGAGGACCAACAGGTCCCCTAACAAAGTGAAACGGCCCAGATTAGTTTAAACTCAGTGAACGCTGGAGCACATCCTAAAGGAAGTGTGAGCCACCGGCGAAATGATGTGGTCATGGTTTGATAACATGTCCGCTTGGCAAGTTCTCCCATTAAGGCAGTAGCAAAAAAAGAAAACTTCTTAGGCTGCCACTATACAGGAGGCAGGCTATGTAAACCAAATTTTGTGCTAAGCAAATATTTCACATTTTAATTAAACTAAATGTAACTTCTCAGTATTTTCATCTTCTGACATGATATAAAGTACTTTGTGGTTTGCAAAAGTTCCAACCTCTTAAGCATTTTGCCACACTTCACTATTTTATGGGCGAATTAAATTACAGACCAACACAAAGAGGCACATAATTGTGAAGTGGAAATAGAATAAAACATGGTCTCTAGAATGTTTTTAGAAACAAAAAAATAATAATTAAAAGCTGTGACATGCATTTTTATTTGATCCCATTTATTGCAGATAAATGGGATATCTCTATTCTTGTTTCACACATTTTGAGCCTGAACTATTTGCCTGAAGCCCTTTGCAAAATATCTTAGCTCAGTTAGAATAACTAATGAGTGTCTCTGATCAACAGTCTCTGATCGTTAGACTGTTGTCTAGTGATGTGTGAGTAAATCATACTCACACATCAATATGCTTTGATCTAATCATTTCACTGTAACTCTGGTTGCATATTTAAGGATTCAAGTCTTTTGCAGCCTCTTAATTGTTCCTTCAGATTTTCCCTGCTTCAAGCACTGCTGTTATTGACTTGCTGTTATTGACTGTGTGAGTCTTTGTTCAGTCTTGAGTTTTTTTTGCAGTTTTTGTCATCAAGTCTGCACAATTATCCTGTCATATTGCTGTTTTAAGGAGGCTTTAAACAAAACCATGCCACATTCTTTAATTTTAGTGATTTATTTGCAAGAAAGTTTAAAAACATTAATATATATTTTTTCCTTTACAAAGATGTGCTTCTTTGTGTTGGTCTATTACGTAAAATCTCAATAAAATACAATGAAGTCTTTAGCTGTAAGGTGACAAAGGTGCTCACGGTGTATAAAAACATACTTTTCAAGGCATCGTCATTTTTTCCTTTAATTGATGAGCTTCTGCCTAAATAGCAACAAATACTAAATCGTTGGCTGTTTCAGTTGGATCTAGAGTATTGATTAAATGTATATTTCAAGCTAGGAAAATGTTCGACTTTTTATATTTTCACTATCTGATAGAAACCCAATTTAATGCTGTTGTTTATTACACTGCATCAAAACTTTGTCATTTACAAAGTCAGACCAAACAGGTGGAGTTGAACATGAAATCTCTCTGAACTGTGAGGACTTATTTAGTCATATAAAAGATTGTGGGGGAATCCATTTCCCTCTTTAAGTGCAGTAAATTACTAGAATTTAGTCAATGTATTGCCAGTGTATTGTCTCTGTGACCAATCATCTCAACCACAAACTCCTCTGACTGTGATCCAGAGATGAATTACAGCTCAGCACGCCTCACCCTGTCCCAGTTGAAGCCTTTTCTCCCCACAGAGCAGGAAGCCATAATGGGCTCCTTGGGCCTGGGGTTTAGGGTGTTAACCAGACTCACCCACATTTTTGAAAGATGAGAAACGGAGATGGACGGCACAGAGATCTAAAGGGTCTTCTCACCCCAGGGACCGCCACATTTTTTTTTTCCCATTATTGTTTTGTGGTCCAAACTGTAATATATGGTTTTCAGTCGTCCCTCTGGGTCCTGCTCCACCTTGGTAAAATCACAGCCTGCTGTGTACTCAGTGCAGTCCATACTTGTTAGGGTGGGAGAGTAGGAGGTCAGTTCAGCAGAGGGAGAGGCCTCGGATGCTCATGTAATCCGACTACGCATTCCAGTGTGCATCAGAGGAATGCTGCGCTCGGTGAAGAACCCCACACATATGCTTGTTACAGAAAAAGTGGAACTTTCTTATTAGATATGACATTAAAAATATGGCTGATAACTTAAAATATATTAAAAAAACAAAGGTGCTCTCTCTCTTCACCCATCTGATATCTATGTCAAGTTCATCAGAAAACCAAATGAAAACTTGTGAATGAGGGCTTCTGATTTGGTCATGGGTGAAGAGTTGGAACACACTGAGGGAAAGAAACAGGTAAACATGTAGAAAGACTTTCTGATAAAAGTACCTATACAGTTGAGGCAAATGTGAACATGACTTCATCACAGTTCCACATATAGGGTTTGTTTTTCACAGTTTTTTTCTAGGCAATATAACTCAGGTTCATCTTAAAAAAAAAAAATCAATATTGTGATAACGTATTTGTTGCTCTTTTCAGAAAGTGATTCATTAGAGATGAAGTGGAAGATATTGAGCTTTCCTTTCTTGCAATTTTGATGATCATGAGTGATGGACAATAAAAACTAATTGTGAAGTGAAAATAGAACGTTGAGACTGATGTTGGGAGTTTTCTTTGGTTGACTAGATTGCAGCAGTTCCTGCAAAAGGAAGCCCAACCTAGTATTGAGAGCTTGGAAATGAACACACTTTTCAGAAGACTGACATTTCTGTTTTAAATATCCTTTGTTATTGATTTTAGGTGACATTTTAATTCCCGGAGTCACTGAATTTTGAGTTGTCATTTTCTGCAAGCTGTTGTGATTCTTAATTTTCCTCTGATGTCCTTTAGAGTTAAATAAAACTGAGCAAATTTTCCAACAAACACCTCACCTGGCACTGTGTATAAGCTTTCTAAGTTTTAGGTGATAGAATTTGAACGTGTGAACACCCTTTCAAACAGAGTTCAGTAGTCAGAGCAGGCGCCGTCAGACTCTCTTGGATGTTGGAGTTGGATGTTGTAATATGGGTGGGGAGCTCTTGTTGTGGACACAGACACAGTGGATTTGTTAGGTCCTGATTGTTTAGACATGGTGATCTCAGTGGGGCACAGAGTGAGCAAGGGTTTAACGCTCCTTAAATACATCTCATCGGGATCACGAGTCCTTAAAACAAAGGCATTTCCTAAATAAAAAAGGAGAAAAAGCATGCTCACTCCCTCTCTCGCTAACTTTGATTCTTTTTCCAAAACTTGGAAGCTGCTAAGCTTCTGAAAAGGGTGGCGACTTCCTTTAGGATAAACATGTCATTAATCTGAGAGAACACATTCTTTCCCATCGCAAGATAACCAAAGGGAGGAAATGTCCGGTGTTGTAATGCAGGCAGGTTCTCCAGGCTGTGTGGTTTTAACGGACCCCCACCAGCGCAGAATGACCTTCAGTCACTTCTTTGACAGACCAGTCCAGACTGAACTGACCCACACTGCCTGGAAAGGGCTGCACTACCTGCTGTTGCCATTTATTTTGACCACTCCTGATTCATTCACTCATATTAGACCAAATGGCGTCTGTGTTTTATGCACACTATGCACACTATGCAGTTGCGAAGCAAAATCTTTGAAGTCATATATTTGATATGATAAACCTTTTCTTTACAAGAGCAAATACAATATTCATCAAAGAGATGGTAACATGTATTCTATTTGTTTAATGAAGTAATAGAAGGAAAGTAAATAGCGCGGCAAGTACGGCTTGTCTATTTTAGTCCTAATCCTAACTCAGGTTACATAACATGAGATGAATAAATTTCCCAAGTTAAACACTTTTCCTAATCAATTTTCCTTTTTGTGAAAAAGGAGTTGGTTTTCCTAAATATGTCTTTGCCTTTTTGTCACCTTTTTAATGTTTCAAAGATAATCTTAGTAAATACAATAAGCAGGTTTTGAATAATTTATTGTATTAAGGTAAAAAAGCTGTCCAAACCCATCCAACCCTTTGTGAAAAACAAATTGTCCCTAAAGCTATTAATTGACATCAAGCATTGGCAATAATTGGTAACCTGGTAATAGGTTTCATACAAAGCTGTGGGGAAACTTTAGTCCACTCTTCTTTGTAAAATGATTTTAATTCAGTCACAGTGGGGACGATTTCAAATAAGAATGGCCTGTTTAGTCAAACCTTGTTTTTACTAGTGTGACTGTACTCACATTTTTTGGGGGAAACAAAATATGTGTAGTCATAGATATTCTTTATTGTGTTGGGAGATTCATTTTTTGGCACAGGTTTGGTTAGGTAGTTTTGGTCCCTCAGATAAATAATTTTTAATGTCACATAAGTCTACATATTAAAATTTTTGTTACTGAACATTATTTCTAAGGGCACATTGTAGAAATAAAAAGCATAAAAATACTTTAAAGACTCTGTTATGGAATACAGAAGTCTGAAAAACTTTAAATTGATTTCCAGAAGAATATGTTTCATTATAGGCCAGATCTGAGATCAGATCAGATCTTTTCAGACAAACAAATGAGATCTTCCTAATGGAAGATCTAATTTGTTGGTTACTCATTGGTTAATGAGTAACCAATAAATGTTGGTTACTCATTTATTCCCAAACTGACTTCCAAGCTAATAGGTTAGGATTTGGGAAAAATGTGACTAAAATGTGTTTATATATTTGCTGTCTCTTGTCTGTAACCAAAGCAGCCTTTCCACTGGGGTTCACTAGACCCCTGAAGATGTGCTGTGGTATCTGGCACCAATCTGTAAGCAGCAGATCCTTTGAGTCCTGTAAGCTCCAGGGTGGGCCTCTATGAAATCTGACATATTTCTGCAGCATATCCCACAGATGCTCTATTGGAGTTCAATCTTGAGACACCTCAAACTCATTATTGTTCTACTCCCACCACTCAAGATACATTTTTTTATCCTGATGAAGCATGCACATGGTTCTCAGTCTTAATAACTACATTTGAAAAGCTTTTTTTTTCTTTTTGCTAACAAGGGAATTCTTTTAAGCATCTTTAGTTGTGCTTTTTGTTTCTTTCAGAGCATGGCTTTGTGGGTTACTCAGCCAAGCTTCTCAGTAGTAACACCATACCAGATTATAGCCCAGGAGAAAACTTCTTCACAGTATTTGGGGTCTTCTTCCCTACTGCTACAGGTGTGTGCTCTCCCACCCTTCCTGCCTTCTTTCAGATAACAAGATTAATTTATCACACAAAGTATGTCAACAACTCTACTCCCCGTTTGTTTGCTTTTTTAGCTACACACTCCATGACTCTAACATTTTGCATGGGTTTTTTGGTAACTGTTTGCTTGTGCTGTGTGTGTGTTCATGCTTAGGGGTCATGGCAGGATTCAACATGAGCTCAGATCTGCAGCGGCCAGAGCACAACATCCCCATGGGAACCCTAGCAGCTGTTTTTACTTCGTACGGCAGCAGCTGAATTCACCCTCCCGAAAAAATAAGATACAAAAAAACACAGTAAATTTATACTTTAGCTGTCCAGGTGTATCCACACAAGTTAGAATATTGTTAAAACATTGATATAGTTCATGTTGATGACACACAGAGTGATATATTTCAAGTATTGGTTTGTGTTGATTTTGATCATTAGGATTTAAAGCTTATGGAAATCCATAATTACATGAGATCAGCAAATGTTTTAATCAGAAATATTTTGACTTGACTATGTTTTGTGTTTCAAGAAACACAACACAGCTAAAACGTCCAGGCCATGAACTTCAGCTGATGAGTTATTTGTGTAAAATAATTTCTGGACTACAGACATAGTAATAATTTCAGAAAAAAAGTAGATTTTGCATTTCTTTTGTAAAGCCTGTCAGAACCTGACGAAAGAGTGGAGAGGCACAGAATTCAAGTTGATTGAACTTTTGTGTGATGCTTCAAAAACAGTGATGTTCTGGGCAGGTGTCTCATCTGCTGGTGTTGGTCCACTGCTTTATGAGGTGAAAGGTCAGAGCAGCCATCTACCAGGAAATGTTCGTGCTTCATGCTTCCCTATTCTGACAAGCTTAGGGAACTTTTCCACTTTTCCAGCAGGACCTCACACCTTCCATCACTGTATAAGTACCAGTATCTGCTGGTCCAATAATGGTGGTCTCACTTTGCTTGATTAGACAGAAAACTGGTCTGAGCCAAACTCCACAGAGAATCCATATAGCATTGTCTAGAGGAGGATGAGAATCATTTTAGAACAGGGGTCTCAAACTCCAGTCCTCGAGGGCCGCAGTCCTGCAACTTTTAGATGTGCCTCTGCTGCACCACACCTGAACAGAATAATTAGGTCATTAAGGCTCTGGAAAACTGATCTACACAAGGAGGAGGTCATTAAGTCATTTCATTCCAGTGTTTTGTACCTGTGGCACATCTAAAAACTGCAGGACTGCGGCCCTCGAGGACTGGAGTTTGAGACCCCTGTTTTAGAAGGTCAATATCAAAGCAACCTGGGCTTCTTAATCTCCTCAGGAGTAGCTTGGGTTGATGGCCAATATTCTGCACTACGTTGATGCTTTAATACATCCAAAATGAACTGAAACTAATACTTGAAAATGACTGTGTGTGTAATGAAGTTGTGAGAGGCACACTTTGAGTTGAATTAATACAATAAATGTGTTTTTTAATGATATTCTAATTTATAAAGATATGCTTTTACATCTAACAGGATGATGGCAATTGTTGTCCACAAGGGAAATTTACAAAACCACAGATGTTACTTTCCCTGCCTACTGTGGTGTTTGTGTAAAAGGTCAAATCTTTCCTGTTTCAGTGGAGAGAACCAGCAAACCTACATTCCTGGCACTAAGCTATCAGATATATAGTGACATTATTCTGTCTGACTTTGTGTATTAATACGGAGAGGAGCTGTTGTTTATAATTTGGTGTGGTGTACTGTCTGTGACCTGCAGGTGGTTCCTGTATCTGGTCTTTGTCTTCCTCCTGGGGGCCATTTGCACCAGAGAAGCTCTCCGCTATGACTTCTTGATAGCAGAGAAGGTAAACTCCTCTCTGTTTCCATCCAGCCATGTAACACAGGCCTTCCAGCTGAGGAGGCATGGTTTGGGGATTTCCCACCATGGCTCACTTTGTTGATATGCTGTGGTTGGTACAGCCTCCGACGGTGTGTACTTTAGAAATGCTTGGAGTTTTTGAAAAACTTATTCCAATTCTATGATGGGAAAATATTCATATTTGACCATTTTCTGTATTGCCAGGGATTTATTTTTTTTGACTGGTATCTCTCAACTGGAGGCGTCAAAGAACCCATAGAAGTTGTAACACCCAGCTAACTCACAAACTAGCACAGCATTCTCTAAATTTCTTTCCATTTGTGTAATTTATTGTCAGTATAAATAAAACTGTTCAGCCTCTGCTCCTTGAAGGCCCACAAATAACTTGCAGCTGAATCTGCAGCAGTAGTTTGGTCTACAAATCATTGATTCAAGGAGGTTATATAAGTTCACATCACACTTTGTATATTGTTATTGGTAAAGCCGTTTAAAAACCATTAATAATTTTCCTCACATTTTACTGTTCAGTGGTATTTTGTGGTGTTCTGTCATGCAAAAGTCCCATAAAATACATAGAATTTTGTGCATGACAACATGTGAACATTTTTATTGCAAAATATGACTGTTTGGGAACAAATATGTAAACTTCTCAATAGAAAAAATTTAATTTTACTTGAATCAAGTGCAGAAGTCCTTGACTTCTCCATCAGTGATTAGTGCTCATTGTTTTTGCAAAGGGCCGACTGCAGCGGAACTGACTTGGGCGTAGCTTTCATGAGATCTCAACCCCACCTCATCCTTTTCACCCTGTGTTTGTTTTCCGTCTTCCTCCAGGTCTCCTTGGTGGGTTTCCTCTTTCTGCTGGGACTTTACATCTCCTCCCTAGCTTCCTGCATGGGTGGTTTGTATGGAGCACCCAGGATCCTCCAGTGCATCGCTGAAGAGAGGGTCATCCCCTCGCTGACCTTCCTAGCAAGAGGGGTGGGTGGTTAGAAGGTTGAGGGAATGACCTTCGATCAGCATGACAAAGCTTGAGATTATTTTATTATCTCTGTGTGCTGTTGGAGCTTTTACTTCAATCTACAATTGACATTTAAGTGTATGTAAAAGATTTAAGGTTTATCCAAAGGTAAAAAAAACACATGGGTTCATTCTGTTGTTAGGATCTCGCCTCTCATTCAACATGCTTCTTCAGTTCTTCAAAACTAATTTTCATCTCGATTAAAGCTCCAGTTCAGTCTGAAGACAAGCAACCTTTCAGTATATCTCATGATAAACAACAAACAGTGCCTAATCTTGTTTTCTTTTTTAAAGAAAGATGCATTGTGCAGTAATTCTGCCACAGAAAGTAAGGATCTAAAGAAAAGTAGATCTATTTCTACATGATCTCCAAGTTCATCATGTAGCCATACCTTATTTATTTAACACCAAAAAGCCCATGAACACACTTCTCAGAGTGTTCATGTACACATTGCCTTCACCCTGACTGAAAGTAAATTATGAACTTCGTTGCAACATTCATTAAGAGCTGTGAACTCAACTTGGAAGGTAGCAAGCCATTGCCAAAATGAACTATACAGACAGTGGCAATGAAAATGGCTATGATGAGTTTATTTCTAGTTGCAGTCATATACTGAAGAAATAAAAGCATGAAATCAGTAAAGCTCCAAGTCATGTGTGCAGGAAGTTAATAGCATTGCAGCTTCACATATATTGAAACGAATCTGTCAACAAACAGATTGTGCTACCTGCAGTGAATGGCATATTGTAACTAGTTAAGTGTGTAGCCTGGATGTATAGGGGGTGTGGTGCTCAGACTCAGCAGGAAACTGTTTCTGAGCTGCCTAATTATAGTTTGGGCTCCATAAAGTAGAAGTGAGTGAACTGACCTCAGCAGAGCAGCGTTACAACATGCTGCTGCTGCACACTTGGTGGACAGTCACGTTGACATTGTGACCTCTTTGACCCCAAGCCTCCCTGTATGACAGCGCTACTCGACCTCTCTCAGCAGGCTGGAATTAGGCCTGAGACATCTTGGCCCAAATCAAAGCCTCAGAACAAACGCAGGAAGGGCGACAGGCAGGGCCCTGCTCTGCTGTGTGCTCTGGAGGCCCGCCAGGCGCATAACAGTCCTCCTGTAACTGTGCAACAAGACAAAGTTGAAGAGGTTGCTGTTTGGTGACAGATTCAGACCTACAGAAGGAGGCAGTACTGTGGCATTTTCTTTGAAAGTTAAAGTGGAAGTAAAACCTAAATTTAGATAGACATCAATAAAAAGGTTATTTTTATGTTTTTTTAAATGTGTTTGGAGCTACAAAATGGAGGCTTCCCTTTGATTACAAAGCTGTCATGTTAGCCAAGGAAAAAGGCAAAACCAAGTAATTTGAGATTAAAGTCATGTATTTTTTTTTAGCAAAAATTCATAGAGTAAACAATAATTGATTGTAACTGTGGGATTTTAATCCAGTTATAAATCTGCCATTATAAGCTTGAAAGAAGAAAACAAAAAACCCATCAGGGGATTATTCAAAACCTAAAACGCAAAAAGAATGTCATCTGTTAGTTCATGTTATATTGAAGCCACATTCTATTAGAAGTTAACTTGTATTGCATTTATCAATTTTCTTTTAGTCATTTGTTTTTGCATTGATAAATGTCACCTTTTTTTGCTTTAGAAAATCAAGAATGGGTCACAAAATCTTAAAAAGCGTAGACTTAAAACCCAGATATATAAAAACAGCAAAAAGAATGTATGGCTATTGACATTAACATTATAGGAAGCACGTATCTTCAGATGCCACCTTATATATACTTAAATGCTTGTATTTCTGTGTCAGTTGGTTTGTTCACCAATGGACAACTTTAGTTTGCTTTGTTTTTTGCTAACCAGCTCATAAGAGAATCTGTTTTATTCCCTAAGCTCTATAGTTCAGGGTAGAAAAATTAAGCAGTAGCTTTATTAAAACTACTACTTATACACTCATGTAACCAATCTAGAGTTTGGAATGATTGGGTGTCGAGTATAGCATTGCTAACCATGCTGTGTATTTTTTGTCTTGTTGGCAGAAAGGCCCAAACCGGACCCCGGTGGCAGCCATTTGTCTAACCAGCATGCTGACCCTGGCATTCATTTTCATTGGACAGGTCAATGTGCTAGCACCAATTGTCACCATCAACTTCATGCTCACGTACAGCTTCATTGACTACTCCTACTTTTGTGTGGCCATGACCTTCCAGCTTCAAACGAAACAGAAGAGACAGACCTTCATTTCAGGAAGGGGAAGCACGCGCAGGTCAACCAAGCAAAGCTCTAGGCCTCTGATTGAATCCCCTCCCCCCAACTATGGGAGCGGAGGCGAAAGTCCGCAGGGAAAAGGGACTCTGTTGGAGTTCAATAGGGATATGGACCAGATCTTCCCACCTGTCTCCAAACTTAATCCTGAACCAGAGAAGATGACTTTGAGGCAGGATCTGTGCAGCGGATCTCAGAGTAGGAAGGCTGCCACCAAGCAGAGACTGATGCACAGCTTTGGTCTGGATCTGAACAGCAACACCTTGTCAAATGAAAACGGAGGGGAGCAGAGCTCAGCTCCACTCGAAGAGGGAAACAAAGGGCAAAATGAAGATGAGGAGTTCAGGGCTGGAGATCAACCTGAAGTCAACTATCACACAAGGATGGGTGACGCACAGCAAGATTCCCCTGCAGAGACTCATCTTTACAATGCAGGTGTGTAATTCACTGAGACTAAGTTTTAACACAGAAGTGACCTTGTCCTATTTGTACTGACTTTTAATCTTTCAGGTAATGAAGATAAACCAGAGCAGCAACACTTTGAAATTCAACCCATGCGTGATGCCTTCTACACAAAGTTATGTAACCACTGGATTGCCCTCATTGGGGTAAATTACAGAACACATGCAGCTAATGACAGTTTCCCTGTTCTCATAATCTGTTTTCAGATGACTTTACAATTAATGATGATTAATTTGAACACTTTCTTTTTCAGGCAATGAGTTCCATATTGATTATGTTTATCATTCAGTGGGTTTATGCTTTAGCCAACATCCTGGTTGCATTGCTGCTCTTCTTCTACATTGGAAAAACAAGTCCTGGTTTACCTACAGGTAATGTCTGTAAGCTCATTTATCTGTAAAAACTCTTCATATTTATGTGTGACTTTGTGACACTAGTCTGTATGTAGCATGACTGGTAAAGACATGGAACCAGTCTGAACAAAATTAATATTTTTATTTCAGTGGTAATCTTGTATAGAAATTTTTCGAGACTTATTTGTTGAACGGGGAAGACTGAAGGTCATATTTTAGAAGTTCCTATAAACTTCTAAAAAAATATAGTATAAATTAATATAATGTGTCTTGATTACATTTAAGTCGAAGAATGCAAGGTATTTTTTAACCACAGGATTTTTTTTCCATATTGAACAAATGTACACCATTTAGCATTTCCTAAAATAAGGGATTATGCTATAAGAGATTATGCTATTGCAATTAAAATCAATCCAGTTTTTGCTTTTTACATGTTTTTCACTAAGGGTGTCAGCAGATTTAGGCATTGGGATTTCAAATGAGTCCTTTGGTTTGTTTTAATATATTTTTTACTCAAGAGTGTAAAAAGGTCAGTTATTGATATGTTGCTTAAAATTAGAACATTTTGTAATGTTCAAATCTATTATATTTTTAACTTGAGGGAAAAGTGGATGCCTTTAAAATGGTTACTCCATGTTCATTTAATATTTATGTATAGCAACAGCCTATGTTTTTAGGCTTCCCTTGCAGTCTCTCCCTACAGCAGCTTTGCAGCTGTTGTTGCTTAGGATTTCTCCAAAAGTTGTATCTGTGCAGTGCAACACGTGTTGGCTAACGGACTCCACACATTTTCAAGCTCCAGTGTCAAGATTTGTCCCACAGGTGGATGATGAAAATCTGTAACCGCAGTTTTCTAAAACACTTTGAGGTTCAGTAAATCTTACAACTGAGGTCAGAAAAGTTATTTTCCTCAAGGCAAAGTTGAACCATTCCTACTTTGATTTACTTACAGGTATTGCAGCTCAGTTCAGCTTTTTCAGATGGCTGAAGGCAATTCTTGGTAACCTATACAGGTATTGTATAGTTTTACAGTTGACTTTCAAATGTTTACTCTTAAGTTCGTGAAAAGCTAAACTAAATTAAAGAAACATGTTTTATTTTTACATTTTGTGTTAAATAATGGATTTCAGCAATGTTGTACGTTATTGGTAAAACACATCCCTGATTTGTATAAGAAAAGTCTCTTGAGGCTTGTAACACATTAGATTTTTATTTATCGTTCTGTAAGAGCTATAACTAAATGGAAAAAATAAGTAGCTAAGTAATTTTAGTAGTTTTGTGGAAGATTTAGTAAGGTAAAACCTTTTTATATACAGTGTAGTGTTTTAGGGATTTTACAAATTGATATAATAGTGATTTTATAGATGGGGTGGGCTACTCTCTAAACATTTCTATTATGTCTTACATGACCCTTCACATTTACCTCCAGTAAAAAAAGTGCAAAACAGTAAAACCTTATTTCTAAAGCAGAGTCCTGGCAACTTACAGATGCTTAATTCCTCCATTTGTATGTAGGATCATCTCTGATTCATGTCTTATGCCCATTGGTGAATATTTTCACGTACCTGTAGAACCAAATCTTCGCTTTTTCCTTTGACAAGACAGACCTAAGCATATGTCTGCATTATGGGAGAAGACACCTGTTCCATCCATCAAGCTTCTGCTTCTAGCATCTCTATTAGTATGAAGTAAGATACCCTAACTGATGATAAGACACCAGGGTGCACAAACTCCTGTGCCTGAGGCAGAGGTTGTTGACAACCCAGAGTGAGAATTTCTCTTTTTCCTTTTGAGAATCACAGCCTGGACTTGTAGGGGATGACTCTCAACCCAGCTGCTTCGCATTTGGTTATGATTCTCTGAAATGCACTGTGAAAATCATGGCCTCAAGATGCCAATGGAACTTCACATCTGAAACAGGATGAGACTCTGAGTTTCCCAAACCAGACTAATTCCTCTCCACTACTGTGCCACTCCATGAACACCACAAACGGGAAACTGCAGGAGTCCATCCAACACTGGAAAAAGACTTGAATTTGTGCCAAGAACACCTCAGTCCTTGTACCCTATACTCTCACCCCTTGATAATCAGAAATGGCTTCAGAAAAAGTCATTTAAACCTACCTTGTCACTGCCCTTGTGTGGACCCACGACATGCTTAGTGTTCAACACATCACTAACAAGCTCCAGATATTAATGAACAAATGTTTTTGATACATTCTTCATATCAGGTGGCCTCAGATGGTGACTTTTGAGCAAGCGGGAACAAGTCTGACCTGCATGTAAATGAGCTGCTGGGTTGGATTGAAGCTGTTCAATGCAAATCACCTTCTGTTATTTGAAGAAAAAGAGATAGAGAGGAGCTCTCAAGGAAGGAAAAGTTTTGGAGGTCAAAACAGACTGGGAGAAGAATTTTTGGGAGTGAGTTCAAAGTATTCAAATAGGTGAAGAGGGATGTCCAGAGTGGACTACTTTGGTGCAGTGAGGTTGCAGCTCATTGCTGCCTAACGGACTGAAAGCAGAAACCACAAACTAGTATTTAAAGTTGCCCATATTTACAGTCAGGGCATTAATTAAAATGTTAGAACTACCAGAACTGTGACAAACAAGGGTTGACAGAGACCCAAGTTTATTTTCCATCTCCCTCAGGGAGGAAGATGGTAAAAATTTCAAAGCCTCACTGTAGGAGAACCACAGCAAAGACTGAGGTCTCAGGCTTAGCATATCCCTAAATAGCAGCTTATTTTGTGACTTTTTAAACATCTTTACAAGAAATGTAAAGAGTACATCATCAGAGAATGTTAATTAATACTTAAGATGTCAGTGAAAATATTTCTCAAAAATATTTTCAAGTTTTAAATTCTCATTTTTCTATCTTCCAGGACGAGAGGATCTCCCCGGGATGAGATGGTGGTGACTCCGTCTCTCTCCGGAATCGGGCTCAAAACCAAGCAACTGACTGAGGAAAATACTGACTTTTCCTCTCGCCACCGCTTTCACCAATCTTGGTTCATCCAAGCTGACACAATGGTGCAACCACCGAACCAGTGACACACTTGAACTCTGACTTGGTTCTATGTTTTGACTGAAAACCTCAAACCACAAAGTGTGCCTCGTGCTGCTGCATTTTGCATATTTCCTATGTAGTGAAGACTTTAAGTGCCTCAATTCATTTTTGATTGGTGTTGAAAGAACAGCTGAGCTTTCCTTAGAACTGCACAAAAGGTGAAGGAATAAAAGATACTTAGGTGCTCAAGGTCACATTTATTCATTTGTTTTCACATTAAGTTTACATAGAAATTTATTTTGCTCAAAATTGTGTTTGATATTCACAACATAATGCTTTTGTGACATTACAATAAATGTGTTACAAAGGTTTGATTGAACGTTTACACTCATATTCAGATCAATCATAGCAGGATGCATTTTATTTTGAAAAGCAATATGTTTTTTCACTAAATCAACTTGTATTATATTCAACTTGCTTCTTCACAAAAATCAAGTTTGAAACAAAATATCTTAGGGCACATGGATTATTTTGTAAAGTTTAGGGGGAAAAAAATACAAATATTACCACAAGCTTCTGCTTACACATTATGAACACACACACACACCCCAACATGTATGCTTTATGATGATATTCCACCTTTTTGCTCACATTGCATGATGCATTTGAGGTAGATCTTGAGCTGCAGTGCTGGCAGAGGTATATTACATCACCTCTTTCTGTCATATTCAGTCTCAAAAGCAGCCACATGATGATCTGTGAGCACAATAATACCTTATTGCATGTCATCTTGAGAGTAAATATTTGGTTCCTGTTGTTTTGAGATGTTTGGCTGCTTGTTGTTCCAGCTTGCTTTGACGATAGCTGTTGTTGCAGCTGAGGCGTCATCTCTATCCGACACGTCGGTTTGCGCACCTTTAAACCACAGGATGTTTGGGCTCAGTGTTGTCAGATGAGATAACTGCTGTTTTTATACTTTAAAAGATAGTGTTATTTGGAAATCTTTTTACACGACCTACAGTTTTGACCATTTAACCAGTAAGACCTGATATAGGGTCAGAAATGCGTCAGCATTACGTTTGAGAACACTTGGAAAAAGTATGACTATTTTATGTTTGTCATTCTTGTTTTGGTCTTTAATAGTCTGTTGTTGATCAGAATCTATAACAGATTCTTCAGAAATTCTTTACAAATTCTTCAGATTTGTTCAATTTGTTACATTTTGTCATGTTACAACCACACAATTCAATGTATTTTATTAGGTTTTTATGTGGTAGACTAACACAAAGTTAAGTGAAAGAAAAATTATAGAACTCTTTATTAATTTTGCAAATCAATATTTTAATCAATATTTTAACAGGGTATGCATTCAGCAGCTCTGAGGCAGTACTTTGTAGAACCACGTTTTTGCTACAATTACAGCTTTTGGGGAATGTCTCTACCAGCTTTGCTCATTTTTAGTCTAAAAAGTAACTCAAGCTTAGTCAGATTGGATCAACAGAGTCTTTCCAAAGGCTGTCAGCTGAATTTACATCTGGACTTTGAAATATTCTAACACATTAATCTGCTTTGTTATAGGCGGCAATTTTGCGGATCTGGTTGTTTATTAGAGCCGGACTGTTCCAACATATAATGCCGTAATTTAAATATTCAAACCAAGATTGTATGTTTAGCCCTGTGTCCAGCTAAAGTGTTTATAAATCAAATAAAAATGTATTTTTTTACACTTAGTAAATCCCAAAAATTAGTTTTTTTAATGAACACTTTTTTTTTTAAGTTTAGCCTTATTATTCATGAAATAATATATCATGAAGCTTTAGGTAAATAGGCAGCGCTTTGTGCTTTCAAGTGAGTAGGCACCCACAAATGGCTGTCATAAGAAATTCAAAGATTTTTCAAATATGCATGAAAGAAATAAAACAACACTCCGGGTATGAGGGGATAACATTATATCATGATATAAAGCTAAAAGAGTAGATTTTATCTAACATCCCTCAACACATTTTGATCTTGACCCTTAGACTTCAGATCGAACTTATCTGGTTTTGTGCTAAAAGAGGATGCCAAGGCGGCTGTGTTACTAAGATATTCACAGCTTATAATGTCTTAACAGAACCTCACTTCAGATATCATGAACTCATGATGCTTTTATTTTTTCACATTTTGTCTTCAATATATCTATTCAAACATTGTTCAGACAAACATTGTCTAAAGTGTAATCCTAAAGTACTCACTTTCATCACTTGTTAGGAATCATTCTAGGGTGTTACTTCTGACACCTGCAGGCAGCTCAGTAATCAGACTTGAATCTGTTGGTGTGTATGTGGAGGAAGAGGAGGAGGAGGAGCCCGGGCTCCTCCGCCGTGATAACAGGCTGCAGCTTCGGCTCTGTTATCTTCCGCTCCCCGCCAGCAGAACTACGGATCTCCTCCGGACCTCCAGCAGGAGTCATACATTTCCCATCTAAACTTGCTCCAACAACAGGAGCGCTCATCCCATGGTGTCCCCGGCGGAGGACTCCCGGGCATCCACTCGTGTTTGCGGAATCGATCTGCGGCCGCTACTTCGGGGGTCTTACAAAAAAAGTCATGGAAACGTGGTTTTTGAATCAAGTCCTCCTCTGCTCTTTGTCGGTGCTGGGTCTGGGTCTGCCGGGGCCCCTCTGGGCAGGGACCCCCGGCTACAACAGCACGAATTCGGTAACGGACGGGTTGTATTATTCAGCGGGCACAGACGAACCCAGCAACACCGAAAACGGTGAAACTTCAACTTCATATTCCAGCGAGAGTTTATCACCATCACAGAGGGACCTCCTGCTCACACATACGGCTGGAACCGACGCTGCTACCGCTGGGCACCTCGGTAAGATCATAGAACGAGAGTCCGGCGGATAATAGAAAGTTTATCATGCAAAGTGTTAAACCATATTTCCTAATGTAGCTTTTAATTTATGATGTAAAAGTGATCAATATCTTCAGGATGCAGCATGGGACCTTGTTGCTTCCAGACTGAGCCTCTAAACACGTGATAAATGGTAGTTATCCTGTTGTCATAACAATAAGGTTGTTTCAGACCTAAATAAATAAAGACAGAACCATTACATTATTTTTTTGTCCCCGCGCTGTTTTGGAAAGAGTGTTTTTAAATTCCGAATTCAATTAAATTTAAAGCTGTCTTTTATGTAGAAAACAAAACTAAAACCGTAAATAATAATGATAGCATTAGTCTAAGCTGGATCCAGTTCTATTTGTGTTGTCCACAAAGAAACAGAAAACACAAACATTTTTGTTGCACATGATTTTATGTCTTAACTGATGAAGTGGTCCTCAATTAGCTCCTAATATTTTTTTACGTCTCACACTAAATAAAACTTTTAGAAGTCATATCAAAAATTTGGTCGCTATTTTTTTTTCAAATAGCTTGTAAATCTAATGGTAAGTAACGGGTAAGTTAGCCACATTGTTTTAATAAGAAATTTAACAAAAAATGTGGTTAGAATTTAACTAAAGCTGTTCGTTCAGTCACCTGGTGTTATCATTGCATGTGGTGCCCAAAAGAATAGTGTGTCTGTGTGTAGATTATTAAATTAATGAAAAAAAGGGTTTAAGTATTTTTTACATTCCCTATCAAATGTAGCAGCAAATCTGAAGTCAAACATGCTATCAAGCAGAGGGTCTTCACCCTTATTTAATTAGTTAAGTGGACATTTACTTGTTAAACGTACATAACTTAGCTTTGGTACCAACATGAACTGAAAGGTCACTCAGAGGAATATCCCGTTACCCCAAAACTACATGTAACATATATTACATATATGAATGCTATTAGGTTTTGCCAATGCGCTCAGAAATATTGATTAAATGTTTTGAAGCAAAATGTATGCATTTTAGTTAAATGCAGGAAGTTTGTTTTGCCTTTAACTAATACAGTATCTGTTTATGAAAGTAGGCCCTTTCAGCTATCTTAAGTGAACTTGATGAAGTTCTTCCAATATAAAAGAAAATGCAGACAGAGCTGAAACTCAAT
Source organism: Xiphophorus maculatus (assembly GCF_002775205.1). Lineage (NCBI taxonomy): Eukaryota > Metazoa > Chordata > Actinopteri > Cyprinodontiformes > Poeciliidae > Xiphophorus > Xiphophorus maculatus. The sequence goes on along the minus strand of NC_036449.1, from coordinate 20,799,875 downwards.
TATGACATCATGAATATGCCAAGCAGAATCCTCAGATGACTCCAGTCTGGGCAGCATACTCTAATTTCCTGCAGTTTATGTACTGTGTCAATTGGTAGACACAAGACTCATACAAGAAGAACATATTCATGAAAAGTTTTTGCTTTTATACATGCAGAAGATGTCGTTTTTAAAAATATATTTATTTTACTTTTGAAGGAATTGGCGACAAATTTCCTGCACACAAACCATTGGGCATTTTATTTTATCATCTAGCTCACAGTTAGTTTTCAGACTAATAAAACAAATATGGGATATTTTCTCAGGTCCTTCTACTTTTTACAAAACTTTCTACTACTATTTTTAATTCAAGAGAGATTATTATGCCTTAATGCAATCTTGGAAAGCCAGTTATCAAGGCTTTGTTTGCTTTTGGTGAATTGATTCAAAACATTTTAGTTACATGAAGGCACACTTCAAACACTCTGCTTCCTGTGTGACATCAGTGGAAAATCAAAAGAAATCGGCCGTGATATCAGGAGGAATTTGTGAACCTCCACGACTCTAAAGGTACCAGTTTTATCTGTTCAAGATCTTATATGCAAGTGTAATGTCCAGCCATCATACCATTCAAATTTATTGTTTGCAGCATGTGCAAGGGAACACAAAATAGTTGATCCAAGTCTTTAGTTTTAAGAGGTAATAAGATGTCTATAAACTTCTGACTTTGAATAAAGTTTAAAAAATCACCAAAAATGTCTTTCTCTCATTATTCTCTAAATAAAATTAAGTTTGGCAATCCTAAAATAAAACAGGCCAAGTTTAGTCTCATTTAAGAATAGACATTGTCAAAAATGTCTTTGCTATAGATCTTGTTATTAATACCTCGTTTCAGCTGTACATATGTACAGATTACATAAAAACCAACTTTCCTCTCAATAATTTTCTGTATTTATAACTAGAAAACAAGATAACTATAACTGCATAATATACAATATTAAAATGCAACTACTTTTGCAATGTGAATATAGGCAATATTCTAATCACAAAGACAGCATTAACGTAATACTGGGTGTATTGTATTTCAAGAGCCATAAGTTCATGCTGCATGTCAATAATATATTTGTCCAAGTGTATGGACTATGCTTGTTCTTGATGTCCACACCTAGAGTTAAAGTTTTGTAGCAATAGGGGAATAAAGATGATGAAAATTAAAAACCAGAGAAGAGTCAGGGAAATGTGGCTTAAAATAAACCTCACATCTACATTAAAAATTGCAGGAATTCCTAATATAGTCCTGCGTGGCATCCAGATTTCAGCAAAAATAGTGCTGAAATCTGGATGCCTTTCTTATGTAATGTTGTATTTTATTGTAGGTAATATTTATTAATATTACCATCAGTGCTAAATGCATTGATGTCTTTTTACAGCATTTTTAAAATTATTATCTCTGCTCTTTGAAGCCGGGTAATTAAGATGATGTGTTTCTAGTTTTATTTGGCCTGTGTGGGTTTGGCGAGATATTTCGGACATTCCCACCAACACCCTCTTTGATTCATGCAGTTACACTCAGTCCAAGTGGGAGTCGTCCCAAAACGTTTCATAACACCAATGCCCTCAATCTGAGCTGTGCTTGAAGGCATGGATGCTGCAAGGAAGAAGAAGGTTGAAATGACTAACATAGATCCTCAAGGTCATGGTCATATTGAACGCTGCAAATCAACATTTGCAGCTTTCTGGTCACAGCTAAACCACCTGGCAACAAAACGTATGCACAATTTAGATTAACTTGTTTATTCACAGCATTTTTAATAATTTGTCACTAAGGAAGATGGACATGCTAAACCAGAGAGAACAGTTTCTGAAGCATATCAGATGTGAAGACACAACACTGACAACTGTGTTAACAGCTAAGAGATAAACAGCAGCGTGATCTGGGAGTGTCCATCACTTTCTGCCAGCACTACGTTCCAGTCTTAGTTTTGTTTCCCAGAATGGATCCAGAGAGAGACAAATGCGGAGGAACTAAGAGGGAAAAACCATCTGATGACCCCTTTTCTCATCCCCTTAGCTTCCCACCAGACAGGCAGTTCTGCTGCTGAATCCACCTTTTATATAAGTTTTGTATGGGAGCCGTTTGTGGCACCATCACTAACCCCTTTTCTCAGTCCTGGAGAGAGGCCAGATAAAAGGCTGTCAGACCACACAAGACCAGAGAGATAAGCAGAGGAAGAAATCTCATTCACACCAGGCCACTAACTATTTAGTTGTTACCCCCAGGAGTAAATATATTGGAAAAGCCTGTACTAGATTAATCTTTTATTGCAGTAGCACAATCTCATACTCAGAAATTTGACGCAGTTTTCTTAAGTGACCCTTTCCAGCCATTTCGTCTTCCTTGGTTAGTTCAGTTTATTTATATAGCACAAATGTACAACAAATATTATCTCAAAGTGAGTTTAGGCAAGTAGCTATTTTCATGCAGCCAATTTATGGAGGTAAATCCTAAAACAAATAAAAAAATATTTATTTCATAGGGATTGTTGTTACTAATCAAAGTAGAAGTAAAGGCTGGAATATGATGCAGCAATAAAAGATTAATTTATTTTGAGGGTCATTTTGAACACATCTTTAACAGGGGTGCCAGTAATTGTGAAGCATTTGGCGGACAATGTAAAGTAGTTGGTAAACGTCTGAGCAGATAAATAAAATGCTAATTGACATATAGGTCATATGAGTTGTTAAGGTTCCATATTTACTGTATTATTTCAGCTAGAAAAAATTACATCTGTAACCAAAATGCAATTTACAGCTCATCTTTTGTTCTGAACTAACGAAGTAATGAATAAACTGAATGTCAACACCATAATGTCAGAGTATGCTATGAGGGTAATACTAAGAGTCATCTAATTTAAATAGAACATGGAACAATGTTTCTAGGTGGAAACCTTTGCTGCATACCATTCCTCTTCATGCTGCCCTTGATTCTCAGCTGTCAACTTCAAAATGCCACAAAAATGTCCCCAAATCGGCAATGGCGTCTCTGTCGTCACATTCTTTTCATTTCTGGTTGTGTTCAGGGAGTTTATATGTGACCAAACCATTTTAACCAGCCTAAAACAGACCTTTGAACAATGAAAACACGCCTAGATTCATGCTTTGCTGGTTTCTGCCAATCGCCCTGTGCTCACTCAGCTTTAGGAAGGAAATGGCAGATTCCCAGCAGAGACAGTCACTTCCATATTTAGGACTTCAAGCCATTGTTAGGAGTAGACAAACTGGCTGCCAGTTATACTCCACCCAAAATTTAGTGCCCATACAAAAAGGTTTTGTTCACCCTGACGGCATCTTCTTACTGTCTGCACCCTACACAGGTTCCAGCCTTTCTGGTTGGCGCCCTCTATTGGGCACTATTAAATGGTTGCAAAACCAAAATTTCAAGGAATTTATGAAATCATGACAGCATGTCTATGAATTCATTTTAGTGAATTCAGGTTTCTTTGAAAAAACTGGAGTCTAGTTTATGTATTTTAGAAGTTTGACTGACAATATAAGAAAAAAGAAAAATGTATTATGAAAAAATATTATGTTTACATGACAATTTAATAAAAAATAGATCTGAGAATAAGTTGCTCCATTTTAACCATTTTAAAAAAATAATTTATGCCAATCTTTTTGACCAACCATCGATTCATCCATAGATTAAATCATTCATTCCTGCAATATCCATTTAGTCAGCCAGCTTATGACATTTAGCTGTGGTTTATTAACTTTATTTGGCTACTTGACAGAGTACTGAAAGTGCTTACCTAATTAAGAAAAAATAAATAAATAAAAAATAAAATAAAACCACTTTTTCCTTCAGATACTGAATAAATTACTCAGATTACCAAACCTGGTGCAGCTTAGCCTTTACGAGTTCGTGTCGTATTGTTTCAGAATGCACACAATGAGAAAATTAATCTTTGGTTTTTGCTTTTTTCTTCTATTTACAGACATGGAGCAGACAGAAGCCTTCACAAAAACAAGCAGCAGGTTTTCTGAAGCCACAAATCTGTCCACAAAGCCACTTACCTCCTCCTTTATAACCACCACTGAGTTCAGTAGTAGCAGGAGCAGTAGTAGTAGTAGTGGTAGTAGTAGTACTAGTAGTGATAGTAGCAGCAGGAGTAGTAGTAGTAGTAGTAGTAGTAGTAGTGGTATTAGTAGTACTAGTAGTACTAGTAGTGGTAGTAGTAATACTAGTAGTGGTAGTAGCAACAGCAGCAGTAGTAGTAGTAGTAACATCAGCAGCAGTAGTACTAGTAGCAGTAGCATTGTCGGTAGTAGCAGTGGCTTTACTAACACAAACCAGATGCCAGTAATCTCCCACTCGGTGTCAACGGAGGACAAACCCTGGCTGTTTCCTGAGGATGAAACCATGTCCCAGGACAGTCCAGATACGACGCTCCGTTTGGGGGACGCTACTTCTTTGGTGTCGCAGACCGGCACACTCACCGGCAGAACCTACACAACAACTGTAAGCCGTGCCGGGGAAAGAACTCTGCTCTCTGTTACTTCCTCTAACAACAGCAGCTCATCGGCATTTACGGAGGACTCAAGCTCCCGTCAGCCTCCGTCCACCTGGGGTGTCCCTCCAAGGCCTGTGGAAACCGAGGGTTATACTCAAAGCGCCCCGTCTACAAGGACTGATGGGAGAGAAACTACAGAGCAGAGAGTGACTGGGAGTTTTTCTGAAACTAATGGTCCAGCGGCGGCCAGCAGAACCCCAGGTTTAACCGGACAACCTAACGCCACAAAGCATCAGCTTTCTTTAACATCTCAGGAGATAACTAACTCAACTCCACCTCTCAGGGTAACGGAGCCCAGCACTGATCAGTCAGACACACCTTTTTCCTCCACTCCTCCGTTCACTTCACACTCAGAGGGTCCAGTAAATGCCTCTGGGACAGATCAGGATTCTGACAGCAGTGTTGGATTGTCCACAGAGATGACCACTGGAGCCCACAGCCCCAACACTCAGAACCAGGAAGGCACAGAAGGGCTTTCACCCCAAACCAGTGAGGATAGTGTGGGTACAGGTTTGACTACAGTACCCTCAACAATCAGCAGTTCATCTGAAATGGATGAGTCTCAGACAAACGTGCCAAGAATGGTTACCGGGGTCTTCCTCACTCCTACACCAGTCACTGCCACTGAGAGGTAAAAATTTTAACTTTTTTTTACCAATTGGTTCTCACAGAAACTAATCAATTTCAGTTAGCCTTTTCGCCCCCTGCTGGTGGTAGAAAAACAGATAATGGTAAAGTGGAAGGAAATGATGCATATTTTAAAAAGTGTTAGTTTGTATTCAGGCCTCTCAGATACCTTCAAAAAATAATCTAATATGTAAACCAGTTACCTTCAAAAACAGTTACCTTCAGAAAATAATCAGTTACATTCAAAAAATAATCTAATATGTAAAAGGAGTCCAACTGTGTCAAATTTAATCTCTGTATAAATATAGCTGGTCTATGAAGGCCTCAGATGTTTCTTAGAGCACATCAGTGAAGAAAAGATTAAGTGCTATAAATATTTTTTTGCAAGATAGTGCACGTATTTAAAATTTAGTTAATTCAGAAACAAAGCTACTTGGAGATTTAATCAATTTTCTCTTCATTTTAACAGACCACAGACAACAGAAGAAAACACCTTTAAGTCAACTGCTTTTACCACCACCAGCATGGCCTCCACTGTTCCTTCCCTACCAGCAACATCAGCATCAACGCTGAGCAGCAGCTCTAGTAGTTATACTACAGAATCCATTACAGAGACCACTGTCCCATCTACTTCACCTTCCTCCACAGCCCCCACCCCGACCCTGCAGACCTCTGCAGCACTCCCACCAGTCCAAACGCAGAGGCCTTCAACTAAGATGGTCATTCCTACAAAAGCAGCAACCACGCAGGCAGAAACAAGCACAGGGACCCAAAGACTCACCACAATGCAAATTCAGTACAGCAAAACCACCGACAGTCACAGCACTCCTGCCAGGACTACAGAGGCTGTACACACCACCAAGAAACAGACAGATGGAGGGGCCACAGAGCTGGAAGTGACGACGGTGCCCACCGCAGTCCAAACTGCCAGACTGCCACAAAGTGAGCTGCTGACCTAATTCATGCTCACACTTCAATGTCATTAGGTTCCCTGATGTGACCTTGGCACAGCATGTTCTTATCTTCACTGACTGAAAGAAAAATCAGGTCTTGGATGTCATAGAGGGTAACATTAAAAGTGCAAATGTTTCACATATATATATTTTAAAACAGCTGGAAAGCTTGGATGTTTTTGTAATTGTAAAAAACAACTAATTATAGGTAAAATATTACTTTAAAATAATCATTGTGCATTTGAGTTTGATAGATGGCAGATATTGTAAATGCATAACAAAATGACTAGAACATTTTAAAAAATATTCTCTTTTCATAAACTGAAGCTAAGTTGTTTTATTTTCAGATATGAGTAACTGTCGATTTTAACTCTGAAGGTTAAAGTGATCCATTTTTCATAAATGAATTCAGGTTCATATTTGAAGGTATTTGGCGACGTCCTGTGGTGAAAGCACGTATTGCAGCCAGTTGCCTTACATTTTTAACATGTAGGGGAAGGACTAAGGAGTACTTCATTTTTTTCTTGTGTATTCCTTCTAAATATTGCCCAGTACACATTGCAGTTATTCATAAAACATCACAACCTATGCAAAGCGTTATAAAAAAAACATAAATATAAACACTGCGTTCTTAACTCAAATCCTAGCTTGTCATTAACTAAAATCGCTTACAGTTTAAAAAAAAACCCCATAAAAATCAAACAAATCAATTTTAAATGCCTAAAACTTTTACTTATAAAGAAAATATTTTATTAGTTTTTATTTATTTTATTTAAAATGAGAAATAACCACTCTTACTTCACAATCTATGTTTATGTATGTTTGAAACAAGAACACCAAATATAAATATCTCAGAACTGCAACTATCAAAAACATGTTTCTGAATGTTAGAGACAATGTTTTGAGTTGTGTGTAGAAGCTATGTGCTTAAGTGCTGAGTCTTAGTCAAGATTATGCTGCTGTGAATTTTCTTCTTGATTCCAACAGTTGTCTTACTTGAGAGTATACAAAAGGCAAGGCAGGTTTGTTTATATTATCTGCCTAATTGCTATCAAGAACTGTGCCATGCAAGACTTTTTCCGATGCAGTCTCAGTGGCGTAATGTGGTCAAAATCCTAACTGAAATAGCAGACCTATTACATCTGAAAAAAAGATTTAGAAATCTGCTACATTTCATTTATTATAAATGCATTTTAGAAGAAACATCCTAAAAATAGGGCTGGCATACTTTGTGCACATAGATAGTTATGCTGTACTCTGCTTTACAGCAGAAAAAAATGGTGTAAGAAAAGAAAAGAATGTTTTGATGACACTATACTTTTTGACCTCCCTGACTCCCAGGAAATCCCTGTGTGTCGAACCCTTGCATGAACGGAGGGATGTGTGTGAGCTATAAGGGACCAGAGTTCATCTGTCAGTGTCAGAAGGCCTGGACAGGACCCACCTGCAACCAAGGTGATGTCATGTTTACACGATCAAAACAAATCTTCAGATTACAAAGAACATGATTGATATTTACAGGTCTGAGAGAGTTCCTCTTATATTGTATTTTTTTTTTTGCACCTACTGTGTTCAGATATGGATGAGTGTAAGCAGAACCCCTGCCCGACTGGCTCCAAGTGTTTAAACTCAAATGGCTCCTTCCACTGTGAATGTCCACTCGGCTATCATCTTGAGGATGGACGGACGTGCACCAGAGGTGATCCTGAAATGCAAATCAGTCCAGTTTATGGTTTTGTTAAAGTTATTCCAACTTGCTCACTGCAGGCTTTTCTTTCTTCCTTCTATAGTAAAGACATTTCTGGGAACTTTCAGTTTTAACAGACACGATCATATCAAAAACCCTGCCATGTATGAGAGAGAGATCATACAGCTGGTAAGTCTCACTCTACAATGCAAAAAATAATATGACAAAATATAAAATACTAAGGTAAATACAATATACGAGTCTATACATAGTTTTGCAAGACACTTTAGCGTGCATCATCACTGCTTATATCTTCATTTAGTTGATGCTTAATGTATCTCATTCAGCTCAACGTGTCACTGTCGGTCCTCCAAGGTTATAGTCGCTCAACACTAAGGAACAAGTAAGTCTGCAGCACACTTCAACTTTTACATACATATTCTGTAGATGATGCTCATTTTAAAACACTTTAATTTGCTAAAAAAAAGAAAAAGTTAAACAAATAAAACAGCGCAATTGTTCCACATAGGGAGCAAGGTGGGATTCGTATCTTGGCTGTCAACATGTTTTCCATCTCCACTGATGTGACGACAACTGAAGTGTACAACAGCATCCAGATGTTTTTGAGCAACTGCAGCTCCTCACTGACCCACTGCAGAATGGTCCTGCAGCATCAGCTCTCCTACCACAGTGAGTTGATTAGCATGAACATCACCATCATCAAGATCAATAAGCTTTACTTTCTTCTCTTTCTTTCTGGGATGTGTTGGAAGGGTTACTTTGGGCAGTTGATCAAATCTCACAGTGTATATATGTATAGCCGCCAGGGGGCAGAATTTATTCAAAAGCATTTACCATTCTCAACAGATAGCATTCAGGCCACTCTTGGTGGAGAACTACAGATTATTTAAATTAGAAAAACATTACTTCCAACACTCTCCATTACAGATATAAATGATTTAGACATAAACTTTTAATTTAATATCCAGAATAACTCTTAATTGTGTTCCAGTGGAGAGCTTATGTGAAGCTCAGAAGACTCAGTGTGATGCCGAGCGCTCAACCTGCACTGACAGCAGTGGAACGGCCTACTGCCAGTGTCTCCAGGGATATTACAAACACAACCCAGAAGACTTGTCCTGCCTAGGTAAGCTCTTTTCCTCATTACAGAATGGTGACAGATAAATAAATTGCTCACTTGAAGAAGAACAACAGAATATTTAGTTTGATTTGTTTAAATGATTAAAAATAATGCCAATTTTGTCTTATTTCAGAATGCAGGGATGGATACAAGCTGGAAAATGGCACATGTGTCGCGTGAGTCAAACTTTGTTTCTTTGTACTATCAAACCAGTAAAATTTAACGTTTAAGGTTCGAAAGTAGTTTTTGTTTCTGCTTTTCAGGTGCACTTTTGGATTTGGGGGCTTCAATTGTGCCAATTGTAAGTAGATCTACCTGACCAATAATGTTCAGTCTGTTTGTAACAAATTTTTTCATGTGTTATTAGTATTATTTTTTGATAACTGCAATCTCTTTCTTATTTTAACACTACAGTTTATAAGCTGATTGCAGTTGTGGTGGCACCTGCAGGAGGCGCTCTCCTCCTCATTCTCATAATTGCTCTAATTGTCACTTGCTGCAAGTAAGATGGTCCTCCTTGTCAGAGAATGTAAAAAAAAAAAAAAAAAAAAAAAAAAATATATATATATATATATATATATATATATATATATATAAATTTAGATTTAATCAGTTTTATCTGGCTAAAGTTGGTGTTTCCTGTAAGTTTTACTTTTAAAAATGTTAACCTTTCAGGAAAGACAAAAATGACATCAATAAAATCATCTTCAAGAGTGGAGACATGCAGATGTCACCGTATGCAGACTTTCCCAAAAATAATCGGATATCCATGGAGTGGGGCAGGGAGACCATAGAGATGCAGGAAAATGGCAGCACAAAAAACTTGCTGCAGATGACTGACATTTACTATTCTGTAAGTAGATTTTTCCATGTTCATTTTACAATATTAAAACCTTTTTTTTAGGCACAGAAGAACTGTACTTCTTTGGTACAGCTGATAATTTCAACAAGATCAAATATTTAAAGTATTTTCTGTATTGTTTCCCTCAGCCTGCTTTGCGTAACTCCGACCTGGAGAGAAATGGCCTGTATCCGTTCACAGGTCTGCCGGGCTCGCGCCACTCATGCATTTACCCCGCCCAGTTGAACCCTTCTTTCATAAGCGATGATTCTCGGAGAAGAGACTACTTCTGAATGTCTTCCTCTGGACCCACACACATCCTCTGACTCTTACTGTACTGCATCATGATTTCTATTGTCGCCATGGGGAGGTTTATGAGTAAAGTCGTTTGGCTATCTGAAATCGGAGTTCGACACAGAAACTTGTGAGCTTCTGTGTGTGGCGCATTTTAAAAATAACTATTTTGCAAGTTAAATCCTTATCCCTGTGACCATTTCAGTGTTTTTGCATGTTTTGAATCATTTAGTTCAACTTCTACAGGGCTCTGTAAATGGAGCAATTCATCCATTGTTTTAATGCAAAGGTGAATGGTCCATTACTGTTTGTGTTTTGTCTGCCTCTTGTGTTCAGTTATTGCTGCCTGGCTATAAAGCACTGCACTGATAAACAGTGAAACATAAAACAATTCTTCTTTATAAGATTTTAGAAAGGTAAAACAGACATCAGCAAAATGGCCCAAAACATCTAAAAATATGAATGATGCAGCACCTGAAATACAAGTCCACAACACTGCTGTAATAAGAAATCTAGTTTTATAAATCTTGAAAAAGAATTGTGGAGCTTAACAAATAACAAAAAAATGTCCAAAGATTGGATCTATACTGACTGAATAATGATTTTGTAAACTGATGCTAGCTGTTATTTATTCCAAGTATGCCCAAGTTGTCCACATGTAGCACAATGGTTATCTCAATCATACACACTGACTGACTTCAAAGGGATAAACCTGTGGCTTTACGTGTGTGAAAGTGTTTGCGTGTGCGCACAGAAATGAGGGTATAGTATGCGCGTGTGTGGGCGTGTGTGTGTGTGGGGGTAGTTGGGTGCAAAATAATAATTACCAGAAAATATTATAACTCTCCATAAGTGTTTGAATGTAAAGATGTATCATAATTTGCTGTTGCTGACATGGATTATTATTTTTATGAGTGTTTTCCTGCTGGTTTTGTGTGTTTATATGGTGTGTTGATTCTGGCGTTTTAGTCAGAAGTGTTTATTTAAATAAAAAATACCTAAATGATTTTTTTTTTTTGCCTGGAATTTATTGCTGATTTTAATTAATCAAAACACTTGAAAAACTCTTTTCTCAATTCACATATTTGACACATGATGGGGATGTTATAGGAGCAGAATAATTATTATTGACAAGAGAAAAATATTTTCAGTTAAATATCTGTTAAAGTGGGAGACATTAGAATTCACATTTTTTAACATCTACATTTGCCTATACTTGACATAGAGAGAAGTGAAACATCAAAGGTGACAACAATGACAATGCATTTAAAGTGATGAACACATTGAAGACGACCTTGTTCACAGGTAATTTCAAACTGATGAGAATAATTTTCATAATCTGTTTGCATAATATGTAAATATGTCAGAATTATTCCACTGCATATTTGATGCCATTGTCTAGTTGATAAGAGCGGTTCTCTTCACAGAGTAGATAGAGAAGACAGGAAAACCGACACATAAAAATAGAAGAAACACATAAGCAAAGATGGAACTACCTAACGTGGGCTCTAGTCAATGGGCCTGTAGGCGTAATCAACTTCATAATTAATGCATTTTACATCTTCTGCATCGTGTGTCCTCTCCATGGAGAAAGGATCAAGAAACCTCTAAAGCTACTTCTGGGCTCCTTGGTTGTCAGCACCATTGTTTATTTCTTAACAGCTTTTAGGATGTTTTTTTCTGAGAAAACTGCTGACAGGATCGCTGAAATATATCTTGTGATCACACTTGGCTGTTTGTCCAGCAGCGTTTCCTCCTCTGTCTGGCTGAACTTCTTCTATTACACTCAGTTTGTTCCTGCACAGAGAGCCATCTTCATCTGGATTAAGAAGAACATCAAACCAATCATCTTCTTCATTTTTCTTTTAGAAAACATTTACAGTTTACTGGATTTAGTCTTGGTTATTATGGCTCCCTATCCTACTGGATCTGAACTTAACATGACTTCTGCGGTGGAACAGGCATCTATCTGCAAACCGGTGGAAGAGTTGCTGAACCAGACTGTGGACATATATGCTATTATGGTTATCATAAAACAGGGTCATTTTTATCTCTCGTTTGTTGTTATGATGACATCTAGTTATATCATTGTAGCCTATATAGGAATGCACATTCAGCGTATGGTTATAAATGGACAGTCCCTTTCCAGTGCTCGGCTCAGTAGCCAGTTGAGAGTCACTATCACTGGCATCATTCCTGTAATTCCTGTATTTTTCCTTCGCTGTCTGGCATGAGTACGTGTTTACTTCTCAGCAAAATCTGTCTGCTTTCATAAGTTGTTAACAGTGGTCAGTTTCTACATGTTGGGCGCCACATTTAACCTGGGAGCTGCTCAGTCTGTGTTCAGGCAGAGAGCAGCAGATATGTGGAACAGAGCAGGTTGGTAGTTTAAGAGCTGGCAGCAGAAATGAAACATATGTGACCTGCAGAAAAAATTTATATTTACAGCTGTTTTTTTTTCCTCTGCAAAAATATTTTATTGCTTAATGTACTTTTAGTTATTTTTATTATCTTCATTAAATGATTAAATAAAATTAAAAAAACTGCTACATTGTGGTATGTGTGTAAGCAATTACTACTGTACAGAAATATCCCACTCTATTATTTTCACATCAGACAGATTGTCTGATGTCTGAATGGGGAAAAAAAAATGTCTATATTAAAATAGAGAAAATAAATACAATCAACAGAAATTTAATTTAACAAAATCCTTTTTGTAAGTTTAATGATGTTTTTTTGCTGTTTGGCAACAGTGTACTTTAATAGTACACAAGAGAGAGAAAAAAGGGAGTAGTGACAGCTCCGAGCTTTCGAACAGACCGTGAAGGCAGCAGAGGTCTGGCTCAGCCCCTAGTCGATCAGATCCCAGAATCTCGCTTCTGTCTGCAGTTGGCCAGAGGAGATCTAGGGAGCGGATGCTAGCAGGAGGGAGCAGGATGGGACAAACCTCCTCAAGGGAAAAACGTATCGTTTTCATAGTTCATATTTAATAACAGTGCGAGTCAGAACCTCGATTTTCATCAATATACGCCACCCAGACTGCTGTGTTTTGATTCACAAACGCTCGAAAATATTCAGCTCAAGATCTCTAACCCTGAAACATACGATGTCCGACGAGCGGTCAGGTGAGTAGCTGAACACTTGAAACAGATTTTAAGGATTGTCCGTATTTTTCGCAATGCATGGCTCCATCTAACAGCCGGGACAGCTGCGTGTTTATTTATTGGTAAAACTACAGTGAAGCTCAGTTTTGACGTGTTCAGAAGTTGAAGTGCACCACGCTAACGTTTAGTTTTCATAAGTTAGACAGTCAGCTTAGCCGTTTGGGTTAAAGTTTAAGTAGCTTGAAGGAAAAGTTAGATTTATTGACGAGTCCGTTGTGAATAGTAAAACAGTCACCCGCTGAATGAAACGGGACAGAAAAGGCTGGTAGGTAATTCGGGTTTTCTTAGGGTGTCTTGAAATAACTGTTCTTTAACCGTTAACCACCGTTGACGAATTTTATTGCAGTTTATTTACGTTGTATTTGGTTACCATTGGATCTTTGGCAGGGGCGTGCAGAGACTTAAAGGGGCAGATGCTTAAAGTTAATTTAAAAAAAAAATGGGGCGTGGGGGGATCAATGAGAACAGCGTTTTAAAAGACACAACACATACAAACACACATAACACAGGAAATATATTTATTATTGTAATTCAGTTCCAGATTAAACTTACACATTGATGTTTGCTATATTTCAAGTGTTTATTTCTGTTCATTTTGATGATTATGGCTCACACATAATAAAAAAAAATCTGTTTTTCAGAATGTTAGAACATTACATAAGACCATTAATACAAAAATTTTATGACCGATCTGCAACTGTGGCTCTTTAAATCTTCCACAATAGCTCTCATACTTTTGGCTCAAAATGATAAAGAAACAGGTTTACTGACGTGTTTTTAAATACGGATATAATAAAAATGACAGTTTTAGCTGTTTTTTATGTTTTGTTTCATGGAATAATTGCATTAGATTTCCACAAATGTATGACATTAAAAGTCCCATTAGTATTTTTAGAACAGTTTTGTCTTGTCATTAGGTTGGAAACTATGCAATTTTGTTTTCACAAATATCAATATGCCATATAATAATATACGTATATTCATCCTCTATTTACAAAAAGATTGATGTTATGTATTTCAAAGCCTAATACTAGGCTTTAAAATGTACCGGCTAAATAGTGATAGATTACAAGTTGTGGCTCAAATAAGGCTTTATTAAACTGCAATGAGGGCAAAAATTAGTCTTTGAAATTTGAAGGTTGCAGACCCCTGGTCTACACAGCAATGTGGAAGGCTGCTGACTTGACAGCCGACCAGCAGACGGTCATCACAAGTTCACTGTAAAGGAAACTGGTAATTTACTGAGTGCTGTAGCCAGGGAGATTCATGGAATGTTGAGTAGGAGGAAAAAGTGTAGAAGAAAAAGGTGCAAAAGCAGCAAGGATAGTCACAAGAATTAGAGGATTGTAAGTCAAAAGCCTTTTCAACAGTTTCACAAGTTGTGGACAGTGGCTGGAGCCAGAGCTTCAAGAACCGCCACACACAGATGTAGGGAGGACGTGTTCTGCAGCTGCCACATTCCTTGCGTGAAGCAACAGATGTAAAAAAACCGCTTTATTCCCTGTTTGCGTATATGAAACGGTTCACCCATCTCTAATGTTGTTGGGCATCACTGTCCTCATGCTTTCAATGCGTCTATTAAGTTGTCATGGTTGCTAGACAATGTACTGGCTATCTAGCCACTAGCAGTCCTATTGATGTAAAAGGAGGCCCCACTCTAGTCCACAGAGAAGCTCAATTTTAGAGTACCGTAAATATGAATATAAGCAAACACGTGGTCTTTTTCCTACACATACACTTAAATGATGTATCTTTAGTTTAACTTTTTAAAATAAAAAAGTTAAAATATAATCTTACACTTAAATCAGGACATTCAAAATTAAAATAGATATATTATTTTTAAAAAATGACAAAAATAAAACTTTTTTTTTTTTTAGTTTTTGCTACTTACGTCCCTTCATGTGTTTGCTCAATGGTACAGTCTTACTGTCTTTGAAATATAAATGTGTTTATCATTTGAGATTAACAAGCGCACTGCTCTGTGTCAGACCCTTCAGGGCGCGCCCTGTGAAGCCTCCCGCCTGGCTCTGGAAGGGGAATGGCCCCGGCCCTGACCAAGATCCTGAAAAATGACCACGGCATCCACCTCTCCTCTCCTCCCGCCTCTGTCACCGTGGACTCGGATGCGAGCGCCATCCTGTGCACTGTAGAGCTCGAGCCTCACCTGAGACCTGCAGATGACGGCGACCTGCAGAAAATCAGCTTGAATCTTTGCTCACTAGGCTACCTGGATCCCGTAGACCCCCCCGCAAACCCTGATCCTTTCACTTGCGGCCCTACGTGTCGTGGTCAGGGTGAGATGGTGGCCCGGCCTGTTCCGGGTTTACTCGTTAGCTTGCCCTGCTTCAGTAAATGCCAGAGGGAATCTCGTCAAGTGGCCACAGTCTTCCCAGGTGCAACAGACATGTTTTTAATCCCTCTTCCAGAGCACAATAGCCAGGAGGCCTTGCTCCTGCACGGACAAAGTGTTCAGCCTGAATGCAGGCCAGATGGTGGTGATGTGCTCCACTCCTCTCTCATTTTTCCCAGTGTTTGTCCCTCCTATTCCCATGGCGAGCAAAGCTCTCAGAACCTCACTTCCATGTACACGACCCAGCCCAAGATGATGTATGAGGAATTAGAGAAGCTCTGTCCTCCTTCTACTGCGGCTCTAAGGCAGTTCGGGACTGGCTTTGTGAACCCTGAGCGGCTGGAATCAAGACATCTGCTAGAGAACGCAGCGAAGGAGCAGCTCTCCCGCCACGCGGAGCTTCAAGGTCGAGCCTGCAGGCTGCAAAGGAGACTTCAAGCCCTGTTGGGCGAGCACGCTTTGAAGCACTGCAGCCAGCAGCTGGAGGGCCTGAAGAAGCATTTCCAATTCGAGGATGTTCCTCTTGACAGCCTGGACTCTGCTGCGCCGCCACAAAGCTGCAGCAATCCCGGTTTTCCCTGGGAAGAGTCGATCGCAGCCTCGGCTTTTTTTGCCGAGGTGGCGGATTTCTGCGAGTCCAACCAGATGGTTCTCAGAGGCCTGCAGGAAGCCCTGGACTCGGAGGCCACAGGCAGCAGCAGCTCTGACGATGAGTCAGAGGAAGACATGCTTTCACCTTTGTGAGTATCATCAAGTTGGTAATCTGTCAGTTTGTTATTTATATTACCATATTGTCTGGATTGGTTTTGAGTGACTCAAACAACCAGGTGGACAAATTTGAATTCACTGGGAAGGATCAAAAATATACATACAGCATGAATGATGTACAAACCTCGCTAATATTTGGTTCAGTGTTCCTTAGTAAATCAGAGGGAAACTTTTTGCAGTCATTGACAAGGTCTTGGTTTCCTGGCACTGCCTCAGCTTTTAAGCATGTTCCTTTTATTTTTAATAGAGTCAAAGTGACGGCCATTCCAGAAGCCTGAAGCCTGGCCTGCTTTCTCTGGGCTAAAGCTAATTTTGATGTGTGTTTGTGTTCAAGTTTCAACCATCTAGCTGAGAGGTCTGTCTCTGGGCCTGCATGTGGATCTTTAACTTCTAGTAAACTAAACAGTGCTATGATGTAAATCACAGTAAAACTGACTACTTGTTCCAGTTTTTTGTGTTTCTACATGCAATATCACAGTAAAAGGAATCATTTTTTGTGGTTAGGCTTCAACCTTCTTTTCATTTTTTTACCTTTTATGAATAGAAAACTTTCTATTCAAAAATGTACTGTTATATATGTTTAATGCTCATTTTTAATTCACAAAGATGGTCTGCTTCTAATCCTTCCAACTTGAACGAAGATAAAACTGTTTTACCACTGGCGTATGACAACTTCTGATCTGCAATGTGTCAAAAAGCATGGACTTTAAGGGGAGGACTTTCCAGAGAAAGGATGCAACCCTTTAATGTAAGCTCTAGTGTGTGTTTGTGTATAAAGGGCCTCTGAGAGTATCTTGCTTGTGCAGCTGGTCCGTGCAGCTAAATAAACCAGCTTGGTCTCCTAGACGCTGGAAATCCTTTGAAGCATAAAATTAGATCATTTCAGTGTCAGATGTGAAGTTAACTACTCATGCTGAAGAACATTCGGAGTGCAGAGGATTTGGCTGCAGGAATGGAGCTCATGTTTTCAGTTCAGACCTGTGGAAAGTTCACATAGGTGTTGTCTCGCTTTATTTGAAGGGATGGAAGGCAGCCAGTAAGAAAAAAAAAAACGTTAAGTGGGGTTTGATTGGAGAATTTCTGAAACGAACAGCTAACACAAATTTTGATGTTGTAGTATTAGTTTTGGGAATTTGTGAATATGCAGCCCCAGTGCTGTTTGCATGCTTAACTTGGCCTTCAGAGTCATTCACGCTCTGGCTGTCATAAATACATGTTTTGTGCTCTCTGCTGTGGTGTGTGTTCTGACGGGGTTTTTTTCGGTTTTTTTCTCAGCTAAGCGCTCACACATAGTCTCTTTCCATGCGGCAGTCATAACAGATCCATCTGACGAGCCAGCTCCCTCTCTACCCACAGGCTAGGAAATAAATACGGGCTTGCCAGCGAGCCAGCAGCGTTCCACCCAGGCTCTGCCATCATGTCTCAGCTCTTCACTGTTTGTAGTTGACAATGTGTCTCAGAGTTTGCTTTGAATGCCACAGGTGCTGTCATTATTTAGTCCCTGCATCCTGTACATCCTGACAGACAGGTTGATTTAAAAACTTTGCTGAGCAGAATTATGCTTTTCAGGTGGTCCAGATTTGCTTTTTTTCTGATCGAACACATCAGAGTTTGATTGTGCTTTTGCACCTCCCCAAACAAACCAGACTTTCTAGACAAACAAACTAGAGTTTGATTAAAGTGGACTAAACAGGGCTGATATGACTGAACCTTTAGATTGGCAATGTTGAAACTCAAGACGTCACTCGTGCAGTTCATGAATCAAGAACTTTGTAGATTTTTTTCTTGATGTTACCGTAGTCCAGTTTTGTTTATCACAGTTACAAATGCTTTTCTTAATGCTTTTTATTGCTATTTTCTGTTTTTATTATGTAAAGCGCCTTGAACTCCCTGCCTGCTGAAATGTGCTATACAAATAAACTTGATTGATTGATTATTACTCTGTCCTGAAATATAGGGGTGTAGCAATACAATAATCTCACAATACAATATGATATTCTGACCATAATACGATATATATCACGGTATTTGTTGAGTGATACGATTTGGTGCACTTTTATGATTTTTTGAAAGATTTTAGAAGGACAGAGTGCTTTTAGTGACATTTTGTGTTCCATAGAGATTTAATTAACTGGAAACTGATTAAAAGCACCAACTACACAATACCTGACTCAGATTGGACAGAGTCTAACAGTATGCAGCTGGACAAAATGAATCAAAGATGCAGTGAGAAAATTAGTTTCTGTAATTTAATTTATGTGGATTTCACATAAAACTCAAAGTTTCAACAGTGATCCACTCTCTCTGAGTGGGGAGATTATCAGCCTCTGTAAACTCTCAAAAAGTAAATGATTGCACTTATGTTTTTCTTTTGGACATACTGTGGCTGCATTTTGGAGTAAAAAAAGTATTTTGGACTCTAGGAAAAGGCTGTTCTACCTTGGGTCTCAGAGTTAGCCATGGCTGTAAGCTGTTTACTACTAGTTGCTGGGGGAGTCGCTCTGCCTCACCCCCAGCAACTTGTTCTTTCATTTAAGCACAAGTTGAAAGTGAGACTGAGGCAGGCGGAGCCTTGCTGCAATGCCGTCACAAACCAGACATGTTAAAAAGACGGTATAAGCCTATGGACCCCTATGGTTTAACGTATTGATACTCGCAGATGAAAAATCAATACCTTCCGAAGTGGGAAAAATCTATAAATATCGTAGAATTGATATAATTATACAGCCCTACTGAAGTATGGGCAGATTTAGGAAAATAGATGTTTTCTTTGACCCATGAAAATCAGTTCCCATCTGCCATATTTGAATGCCATGTGTTCTTTTCTTTCCCCTTGTAGAGAGTGGCTGGGTGAAATGGGCCTCTGTTCTGTGCCTTGTCATATTTTTACCCCAGGGGGAAAAAAAGTCATGGATTGAGACCATGATCTAAACAAAAGAGATTTAAATTATATTAGGCATGCACTGATGAGGGTTTTGTGGCTTTTCTCCAATCTCCAGTTTTTGGAAAACTTTGATTTACTGATACCGACTTTAGCTGATTTCTGCTTCTCTTTTGGAACTTTAATAGTAGAAGACATATGAACAGTTTAAAAAAAAAGATGTTTTGTTGGCATCGTGCACAAGCGGGCAACAATTATTTCAATCAGGAGCAGGAGTGACATCACTTCCTCCTCTGTGCTAAAACAGTGCTGAAAAGCAGGGTTTTATGTGTTTGACATTTTGACCTGTCATTAGCATCTGATATTGGTGTTTGCACAGCCATCATTACTAAAACATGGCGAACACAACGTGTGTATTCCCTGGAGAATGTAGATCCTTATGTAAACTCTGGAATTTCCACAAGACAGTCCTGAGGGCCACAGCTGCTGCTCTGCCAAATGCTTTAACAGGACACTTTGATTAAACTGGAAAATTGTGTGGGACCTTTGTAAATATGATCATTTTTGCTCATACTGTAAAGGAATTAGCAAATGTGAGAAATCACGCAAAAAAAGTTGTTTTTGCAAGAGGAAACCAATATATTCATATTTGTGTGTTGGGTTGTGGATTTGTGTTTCTTGTCCAGATTCAAAGTGTCAACCAGTTCCTTTTTCCCACAGTTTTTCCTGGTATGGTGCAGTTCCCTGTGATTTAGCTCTAAACCTCCACAAGGATTTTATAGCTATGTCCTTCTCTAAGTGGTTTGCTTGTTTCTTGCGAGGAAATGGATCATTACAGTCCGGTCAAAAAAACAATGTGGAAATACTTAACTCTCTGCATTCACAGTGTGGGAACAGCTGAAGCACTGATGGGATGCAGCTTTTAAAGTGTAATTGGGTTTTGCATTTGTAGCTGGAGCTTGTTTACTCAGTTTGTTAGTTACAGCGACTTACAGAACTGGTCATACTCCTTGAACTCATGTTTTGACATTTTTCAACCATAAACTTCAACTTATTTTTCTTGGTTTCTTTTGATCGACCTACACAAAGTGGTGTGTAAAAATGGAGAAAAAAAATCCCTCACATTTTATCTAGCTTTACACATCTGGAAACAGAAAGTATTACATTCTTTTCTTAACAAGAGAATCTTTGGAAAAAGTGTGAAAAAAATTAAAGAGTTTTCAATAATGTTTTAATGGATTATATATTCTTTGTGGTTAGAAGATTCTTTGACAATCTTTAAATTTGATTGCACCATTTCCTTTGCATGAGTCAAGACAGTCAAATGAGATAATGCCTCTTGTTTCAGCTTGATGCGTCACTTTAGCTGCAAGAACCCCAAGCGTTCTCACTCTGACTTGTATTCACAGAATGTCAGCTAATATTTTACTTGGATTCATTAACTTTGTGATAAGTACACAGTTTGGGGAGCATTCTCGGAAAGAGGAGCAAAGAAGTCATTCCTCCTTTGTTCACTCCTCTTCTCCTCCAGCCAGCGATTGGCAAAAATTCCTGGAATTTCCTCATTATACTGGTGGAAAGCGAAAAAGGGCAAGCCAAGACTGGGCATTGTCTGTGTTTGGGAAGGGGAAATTACCCGCTTAACAAAAAGACTTCACTGAAGCACACTGACAGGGTGGCTTTGACTGATATTTTCTTTTCTGTATGACTTAATCTTGTCTTTAGGTATTTATTTAAATTGAATTTAACTGGGGGGAAAAACACCTTATTATATCATAGGGTACAGAGAAGTGTACAGTCTGTAGCTTTATGCTGGGAAACCTAACCTTTCCCTCTGGATCAGAGTGTTTGAAGTGGGGGAGTCCCTGCAAGCCAAGGTCCAAGAGCACTGCCATGGCAACTGCTGTGGTACTGAACTCAGCCTCACGAGTACCCACAAACACACACACTTGCTCCTATTGTAACCTTTTCACACAGCCAGTTTTATTACACACACTTTGCTCATTCAGAGTGCGGCCTTTAAAATAATCGCTTGCCTGCTTGTTTTCACAAAGGTGAAGCTGACACATTGGGAAATGAGATTAAAACAACCATCTATCTCTCACCTTGTGCCAGCAGGAGCAGCAGCAGCGAGATGCAGTGGCTGGAAGAACGAGCGGAGCTGAGCAGCAGATGGATCTGGCTGCAGCTCCGTATGTCCGAACTGGATGGGAGAATAGAGCAACTGGTGGAGCTACACAAGCACATACGCTCCACCAAGGTATGATGGAAATTATACCTTGAATTATACCAGAGAAATTATAGAGATGCACAGAGAAATCAGCTGGTGAACAGAAAAGGGTAGTAGTCAGCTTGATCAACCCCAACCAGCGATGAACTCAAAAACCTAAACCAAAACTCTTTGGGTGTGAATGTAGCTCCTAATGGAAAAACACTGACAGGTAGCCATGTTTAGTACCAGTGAAGTGTTTAAAACTGAAACTTAAAGATTGAAAAACAATCATTCTACAAGAAAGCGAAAGCGTGAGACTTTCAGCAGCTAATAGGAAGGTCAACATGTTGCAGCAAAATTATTCTTTTTTATTCTTTTCATTTTGGTTTTTTAAAATGTAAATTTAGCTTTATAGCAACTGCTTTCACGCAATGTGACGTCTCTCCCTTTTGTTATGTAGATAATTAGTGTCCCTAGAGGCAGGGGTTAAAACAACACCATTTATAACCTGCTCTTATATCCTCTAATATTATTATTGGAGAAAATTCTGAATTAAATCACACTCAGCAGGTCGAGTCTTTTCTAAAACCTAAAAACAGAAATTGACCACATAATTCTGATCTGTCCTGCCTGAGCATGCATGCCATGGAATTGTAGAAAAAAGGTTATTTAAATCAGTAAATAAAACATAGAATACCATATAAGCTCTGTCTTTTTGCATCTATTCTCTTCTGTGTGTGCTTTAGGGCAGGGTGGTTCTTGCACAATCCCAGCCGCTGACCGACAGGCAGATTCAGCAAACCTTGATGAGAGAAATGGCCGGCCTCTCCTGCACAGCCTCAGATGCCGATGCGGAGCCCTGCAGTCCCACGCGCCTTCTGTACAACATCGAGAGACAGGTACGATGGCTGAACTCTTTGTTGAGTGTAACGTTGCGTTTCGGTATCAGCCTATGAGAACTTGACTCATCACAGTGTACGCTGTTCGACTCGTGTGCTGTTACGGTAAATTAGTAGCTGCAGGTGGAGGGAATAAATTGCATCTGCTTGATGATGTCAGGTGGTTCTAATTATCCCAGGAGGGAGAAAGAGCGTGTTAATTGTTACAGCGGTTGAGGTAGATGTAGAACTGCATATTAATATAACACAGTATGCAGTATTCCCAGTCTTAATGGAATTAGAAGTTAAATGTAATTTTGATGTTGAATGTTCACTAAAGTGGACGTGATGGACACATCACAGAGGAGCATCATTTCTGGGTGATTCCTTAGTATTTTCTGTTTTATATTTGCTTTAGAATTATACGTTCAGGAGGTAACTTTTATAAATAAGATATATTTTTAACATATTTGTTAAATATTTCTCTATGTCCTGACAGACAAAGACACGAGAAAGATAAAATGTGAATAAACGAAGCTTCTCTGCCTCCTCTTTGTGGCCTTATTGCCATTTGCAGAAATGCACCACTTGGTCAGAAACAACCAATCAGAGTCAGGAGGCGGGTTTTACCACTGTCAATCACCCCAATGTACAGTCATGGCCAAAAGTATTGAGAATGACACAAATATTATATTTTCACATGATCTTCTGCCCTCTGGTTTTCATGTGTGTATGTCAGATGTTGTCATCACATACAGAAATACAATTGCAATCATATAATGAGTAACAAAAGCTTTTAATGACAGTTAGAATGAGTTAATGCAGCAAGTCAATATTTGCAGTGTTGACCCCTCTTCTTCAGGACCTCTGCAATTCTCCCTGGCATGCTCTCAATCAATTTCTGGACCAAATCCTGACTGATAGCAGTCCATTCTTGCACAATCAATGCTTGCATTTTGTCAGAATTCCTAGGTTTTCGTTTGTCCACCCGTCTCTTGATGATTGACCACAAGTTTTCAATGGGATTAAGATCAGGGGAGTTTCCAGGCCATGGACCCAAAATCTCTATGTTTTGTTCCCTGAGCCAGTTAGATATCACCTTTGCTTTATGGCAAGGTGCTCCATCATGCTGGAAAAGGCATTGTTCATCACTAAACTGCTCTTGGACGGTTGGGAGAAGTTGCTCTCGGAGGACATTCTGGTGCCATTCTTTATTCATGGCTGTGTTTTTAGGTAAGACTATGAGAAAGCCGACTCCCTTGGCTGAGAAGCAACCCCCACACATGAATGGTTTCAGGATGCTTTACAGTTGGCATGAGACAAGACTGGTGGTAGCGCTCACCTTGTCTTCTCCGAACAAGCTGTTTTCCAGATGTCCCAAACAATCGGAAAGGGGATTCATCAGAGAAAATGACTTTACCCCAGTCCTCAGCAGTCCACTCCCTGTACCTTTTGCAGAATATCAGTCTGTCCCTGATGTTTTTCCTGGAGAGAAATGGCTTCTTTGCTGCCCTCCTTGAGACCAGGCCTTGCTCCAAGAGTCTCCGCCTCACAGTGTGTGCAGATGCACTCACACCTGCCTGCTGCCATTCCTGAGCAAGCTCTGCACTGCTGGTAGCCCGATCCCACAGCTGAAACACTTTTAAGAGACGGTCCTGGTGCTTGCTGGTCTTTCTTGGGCGCCCTGAAGCCTTTTTGGCAACAATGGAACCTCTCTCTTTGAAGTTCTTGATGATGTGATAGATTGTTGACTGAGGTGCAATCTTTCTAGCTGTGATTCTCTTTCCTGTTAGGCCATTTTTGTGCAGTGCAATGATGACTGCACGTGTTTCTTTCGAGGTAACCATGGTTCACAGAAGAGAAACAATGATGCCAAGCACCAGCCTCTTTTTAAAGTGTCCAGTGGTGTCATTCTTACTTAATCATGACAGATTGATCTCCAGCCCCGTCCTCATCACCACCCACACCTGTGTTAATGGAGCAATCACTGAAACGATGTTACCTGATCCTTTTAAGGCAGGGCTGCAATGAAGTTGAAATGTGTTTTGGGGGATAAAGTTCATTTTCTAGGCAAATATTGACTTTGCAATTTTTTGCTGTTACGCTGATCACTCTTTATAACATTCTGGAGTATATGCAAATTGCTGATATAAAAACTGAAGCAGTAGACTTTGTAAATATTAACATTTGAATCATTCTCAAAACATTTGGCCATGACTGTACATGCTCTTCTCATCCTCCCCCTTGCTCTCTGCTATGCTGTATCTCCTTCCCTACAGAGTTACCTGCTGTGAATGTGCAGACTAGTTGAGCTATTTTTTTTTTCACAGATTATCTGTCTCAGGTTACATTGTCATGACATAGTAAACGTTTTAAAAAATTTTTTTTTTAAAAACCACACTTTTATAAAAGCTTCCTACTGCAGCTTTGATAGTCTTATGGCAGCACAGGCTTTAATGTCAGCAGTTTCTGTTGATATGAAATATGATACAGCTTTGCAAGCAGTTGAATAAAGCCTCGGTTTCATTTTGTTTCTGGGTTGACTTGATTTCTGTGTTTTCTTCTCTGCAGAGTGCCCAGCTCAGCCAGATTGTAAACAGTCTGATGCTTCCCCTGAATTTTTCACCTCTCTCTAAACAGCCTTCAAACGAAAGGGGAACCTTCACAAGGTGTGTAGAATTCCTGTTCCCATTCCGGCTGCTCCTCAGTTGCAGTTAATGGATACCCTATTCTTCAGATAACCTTGTGAACACTTTGAGAAAATTGTCTGTTTTGACAGCTGCATATGCCTCCTGCTTCAGCCTCATGCTATGGGTGGAGGTTAGAGTTTGGGTGGAGTTTGTTACCACATTTCTGGGGCATATTTGTGGTTACATTTGAGACGATATCTTAGGTTATAATGGTTGCTCTGTTGCATTGTAACATGATATGTTAATCAACCAACAAAGGTAAAACTGGCTTCATTTGAGAGACATTATTCACATTTAAACATTTTTTTTGGTTTTGTTTTTAAACCCCCAGATCCTCCCATACCACCCAGATTATTCTTGAGTCTATTGGAGCTCTGATTTTACAGAGGAGGCCTTACAGCCAAAAAGTGTTGCACACATTTTGAAAATGAATGTTTAAAATATATCAACGGATGTATTATTTTTTTTATTTTGCAAATGACTTCAAGGTCATGTGAAGTCATGTGGATGAAGCTTGATGCAGAAATTCTCAGCCTTTCTGCTTCTTAGTATCGCCTTCTTTGGTTATAGTTTGGGGACAAATAGGAAGAAAAAAATACAAGACAGAAGTTATGTGTTTGCTGGCAACATTTAGAGCCGTGGAAGTTATGTCACACAGTGATATAATGTCTCAGGAGAAAAGTTCAGAGCGCAACATGAAAACAACAAACAGCTACAGTAGAAACTGGAAAGAATACAGAATGTTGCCTTTTTTGCTTTTCATGTTAGAACTTCCTATCTATCTGACATGGAGAATAAAGGACTTTAAAAGTTGGAAAACAACGAGACGAAATATTGTTCTATACTTGCAAATCTGTTTACCATCTAGAAAATAAAAGAAATGCTACAGTAAGCTTCAGATGCTAATTACACTAAAAGCACTAATTGCAAATTCTTATTTCTCTATTCTTTTTACACACATAATGTAACGTCACTTCAGCTCATGAATAATTTTTGTTTTGCAGCAGAAAGGTTCATTAATTTAAATTATGTGATGTAATGTAATAGCAGGTTTGACTGCTTTGCTGCCCTTTGACAGCAGAATTTTTTTTTCAAGCTTGAGGTCTGTTTTGTCCCATATGTCCCCTTCTTTGTCTCTGCTCTTGTGCTGACAACAATTAAAATACAGCCATAAAAAGGTTTACATTCAAGATCACAGCAACACTAACTGTTTCAGTAAAGGGATTCTAGATGAAAAAAAATATCTCTGTATGGGCAATTATTCAACATAGTTATGAGTATTAGAACCCAACCTAATTGGAGCATGTTTATTAAAACATAGTTCACTTTACTCATCAGGACATAAATTTAAAAGGACTTTAGGTAAATATCACCATGAATGGTGAAACATAATGTATTGTAACTTAACATTCCCATCTATTTAGAGCAAAACTGAAATTCAGAAGCAGATGGTTGATAAACTTCTTCTGGACAATTTTTGTTTTTTTACGTTTTAGGATTTCTCTGACTTTTGTATGAACTTCCAGGCCCGCATCCTTCCTTGAACCAAGACCAGCTGTACGGTTTTCCACTTGTGAATGATCTTTCTCGCTGTGTAGGACTGTAGGCCAGGCTGTTTGAAAATGGCAGTATAAACTAGCAGGTTTGTAATAGCAGGTTTGACTGCTTTGCTGCCCTTTGACAGCAGAATATAAACTAGCCAAAACCAAGAGCTGCAAAATATGATCTCCCTGCTTAATGCATTATTAAACACCTATTGTTTCAGATTGTTAAACTGTGAAAGCTTTTGCTTTTCTAAAAATATTGACCTGTTAATGATTCATTGCCAAAGATCAAAATCCACTAATTAACTGCCTGTTGACTGGATTGCCAAAATAAAAAAAAAAAGTATAACGTTAGGATAAAATGTTGGAAGAATCAAATACGAGTTGTGATAATTAAAACCTTAGAAGGGGAGAAGTGTCTTCTTTGTTTTTACTTTGTATTCACAAACAGCTACTCAAAAGCCAACATTGCACAGCTGTTCAATCAGCATTAATAATGACAGAGGCAACTCCAGCACATACACAGATCCAACATGCCTTACATAAAGCTGTGGCAAGCAGTAGTGGAAACAGAAGGTAAGGCACCATGTGGCTGCACAGTCAGGATTTCAAGTCTTAATCTAATGTTGCAGATCAGTTTTAATCACTGAGTCTTAAATCTATTGTGATTTGCTGACACCTGCGTTCTTGCGGTGGTGCTATAATCCCTAGCTCAGTAGTTTTTCTGACTTGGCTGAGAGAAATATTTTAAATGTCAGTTCTGTGCTGCTTTTCTGTTGTTTAATGGGCCATAACTTTGGGTAAGAAAAGCAGTGAAACATTTTTCTTTTACTCCAGCCCGACATGAATAATCTCTTCTGGCTCTTTTTACTTCTCATTCTCAGTAAAGATAAAAAGCATGTGTTATTTGAATGCTCAGAATTATTATTTTTTTTAGTTCATAATGATGATCCATAATAAATATGCAACAGTGGCAATATTTTTGAATTGTTAGGGATAATGTTGCACATCAAAGATTTCAATCAGTGAGTTTTAGGTGTACAGTATTTTTCCAGTACTTATTTAAAGACTTACTTTAAATTCTTTTAGGAAAATAGGCAAAATGTTTACTTTTTCATGTTCTAATATTTATGGTCTGGGTTATACTGTACCTTTTTATACTCAAAGTAACCAAATAGCTTCGTCTAGTCTGACTGCAGGGTTGCCTTTTTTACACCTCATTGTGAGTGAAAATAAAAGCCTTGTGTTGATGTTTATTAATTGGAAAGTAACAAGAGTACATATATAAGTATCAGTTACTCATGTTATTACCAGTGACACACATCTGTTCTGACAGCAGCTTGAAAAAACCGGCCTGTTTTAGTGCATGAGTCATAACCGTGGCATCTTCATGATCTCATCTGATCTCATTCCCGCAGTACTCCTGGAGGAGATGATGTTTTTCTAACTGGGACCGCAAAGGGAAGGAGGCTGAAAGGCAGAAGGCTCTTCAGAGTCGATGCATCGTGTGTGTGCGCCCGCACCCGGCCCATGGTGTCTTGCCACAAACGCAGATTGTTCTCTGTCACCTCTTGCTACACCACCAGTTCACCGGTATGCTCAATGCAGGCTCCTTCTTTACTTGGTCTTTCCTGCTGTAGGCATACCGTACGCATATGCATATTGATTTGTTCATCCTTTAATATGACAAAGACATCCTCCTAGTATCTGTCTTCATGTTAATAAAATAATTTAAGAGAGTTGCAGGTTGTATATTAGGATTATATTACTGCAAAAGCACTTTTTTGACTGTTGAAGTTGAAATATCTAATCTAAATGTGAAAGCTAATTACTTATGTGAAAAACTGTACTCTATTTACTTGCTAACAAAATGAGGTAAAATCTATTTTTCCCTCCTTTTGTTTTATTTTTGTTCCAGAAATCAAGAAAGCCCGTATCTACTCACTTCCCCACATGTAACTCTTGTGATTCTGTTTGTTTGTGCTCGAAACCTGACTGCAGCTGCAGGTCAAGACTTCACCCTTTGGTGCCTCTTTCCTCTGGTAAAACTTCCAATTAAGATTTTTTTTCCATATGGAAATAATTCAGAATTGTATTCATTTTACCATTCACCCATTCTATAAGGTTATCTTTAAGGTGTAAATTGTCATTTCTGTGATGTATATACCACTTTTGATTTGCTCAATTTTACATCAGTTTGCTCGACCATCTTGGTAGCAGAGTTCAGTGTTCTATGCGTAGTATGTAAAGAGTTTCTATAGATCTGGTATTATATATTGGTTGAATAACTCAATTATTTGAAAATATGTAGCCAATACAAGCATTCTGCATTCTTACATGACAGAAATTAGGTTAAGCAATATAACTATTGAACCATAGAGCTGATATTGGTGGAATGTTTCATTGTACAGTAGCTGAGATCACATGATCTTTGTCACAGTGTCAGATTCATCTGAAGGTAATACAAAGGTGTTGTTTAGCTAAACCTGCATGTCTTACACACTGAAAAGTAATACAAACATTGCAACAGTATGATTTAGTTCCTGTTCAATTTTTGACCTGTTTGATATCTCATACAATGTAGCACATTTTGATCATGGTGTGCCTCGTCTTTTTAAAGTTGTAGCCTCTCCCTGTTCAAAACATAGATACATTTTTTTCTTGGTCTATTGAGAATTGAGTGATCAAATATCTTTGGTTCCTGTGACTGTATTATTTTCACCAAGTTCTTAAAGATTGTATTCTCTCCTCTCAGGCATTACTACAAGCCATCATTTTCAGAAATTCAAAGCCAGAGAAGAATGGGTTCAGAGACCTTTAATTATCAATTCTAGACTGTCCAATCCACCAAACTATGGGAGAGCCAGCTCCACACCAAGGCACAAGAGTAAGATCCTTCTGAAGGAACTGTGTTCGCATCTCAGTCTGTTCCCTATTTTCCTTTAGTGGTACCTAATTTCCAAGAAATTTGGAGTGAGAAGATAAATTACAGTGAGAAAGGCCTCAGAGTGTCTGAAAGTTCCCAACAAAGCCCAAGATGGTTTTCAGTTGGGGGGCGGGCAATACAATAATGTCGCCAATGAACCATATTGGCTACAACTGGGTGTTAGTGCATGTTTACCCACAGTGAGATGAAAGATTTTTTACACTGGCGACTTTGCAACAAGAGGAACAGCAAAGAAGCCACTTTTTTTTAATTAGAAGTGGTTAAAGTACTGACTGAATTCCAGTACAGTCCGATTGTGGGTTACTATAGATTTTGCCAAAAACACTGCCTCAGATGAACTGGGCCACAAGATTGCTCAGAGAACATAACAATAAAATGTTGGAAGTGTTTTTAGAAAATTTCCCAGATTTTAACTCCTTTAGGAGATTGTGGTCAAATTCTCAAAAGTTCAGTGGAGAAGCAGAAAGTGACGCCCAACAGTAACAAGACAAGAATGGATCAGCATCAGTCAGGAATCAAATAAGAAGTTGAGACAGAGCATGCCAGAAGTTTAAAGAAAAACAATGAGCAGTGTGAATCTTCTTACTGTGCTAAAAATAACTTTAGAAACTGAGGAAATGTGTTTGTTGTTAAAGTTGAGGTTCTTAATTCCCGTGCATATGCCATAGTACTGTCATACCTGGTTATGTAAACTATAAGTAAAATGTAGTTTGAAAAAATATAATCCAAGGACTAAACTGTATCTAAATAATGAATATGACATAACAGTAATAACTTGATATTTTGTCTTTCACCTTTCTCAGCTCCACTTTTGTTTTTATTCACGTCAGATGTCCCACTGGACCTGCATGAAATTGTGTGATATATCACCAGTGTTAGAATATGTTTACGTGCTTCTGTAGTTTCTATAAATTAGGATGTTATTTCTGCTTTTACTTCCTAAGATCAGCATGGGATTTTAGTTTTGCGTGGTTGTTTTTAGTGTATAGTAGAGCAAAAACGGAGATAAAAGGGTGCAACTAGTAAGCACAAAGGAACCTGATTGAATATACACTAGATAAAAACGTCACATGCACAACTCACTGATGATTTCATGTTGGTTTTAATGATCCTATTCTCTTTAGTCAATAGCAGCGGAAGACAGTCTGTCAATGGTAAATTACCCAAAATTACAGCCCGTTAAATATACAGTTATCATTGTCGCTAAAATTGAATAGGATCATTTGAAACTTCCAATCAATTCCTACAGTTCATTATGGACTAATGCTTTAGAAAATCCTGACTAAATACATATAGATGCA
The DNA here is from genome assembly GCF_002775205.1 of Xiphophorus maculatus. Lineage (NCBI taxonomy): Eukaryota > Metazoa > Chordata > Actinopteri > Cyprinodontiformes > Poeciliidae > Xiphophorus > Xiphophorus maculatus. Next base: position 20,769,047 of record NC_036449.1, on the reverse strand, counting down.
TAGAGAAGAGTGAAATTATCAAAGATAGAATCTAACTTTATTGCAATTTGCATATAGAGTTGTACTAGAACCATGTTAATGAAAATCTCAGTAAAATTTGTTCTTTTAAGAAAAGTTTCACTCTAAGAGTAGGAGATTGATACAAGGCAATTTAGAATGGATCATGTAGTTTGCATATCATCCATTAATTTATCATCCAGGCTTCTAAAACCGTAAAGCCAAAGAAATATCTTAAGAAGCCCTAACAAAGATTATTAAACTGTTAAGAAAACATTCACATTCTCAAGCCATTATCACTTTATTAGCTCAAACATTTATCTCATTATCACAAGATAACTTGTATTTTCCAGAGATAGTTTTCTAATTATCTCAGAGATAACAACTCAAAAGTTTTTATGGCTCTCTTGTTCCCGCTGAGTGTAAAAGGGGTTCTAAAATTCTCTTTCAGTTGAAAAAAAATATAAGTCCTTATGCAATTGCTATAGTGGGGTAAATGTAAGTAACATATGAAAATCTAGTGTTGTGATCAGAAAAAAATAATCTAAATACTAATTGGGTTCTGATCTAAAAATGTATTGGAAGAGCAGCATGAAAACCACATTACACATCTAATTCATGCCATGTGTTCACACTTTTAGGTAGGAAATGCAAGCAACATGTGCGGCGTCAGAAAAGGGGAGTTTTGACTCTGTCACCAATCAGGTCGCCAGGATCTGCTTGGAGTCAGCGCAGACGATCCAATAAGAGAAAAAGAAAGAGAGGACGGCGCTGCAGACTAACTAAAGGTGGGTTTCAGTATGTGTCAAATGCTTACTCAGTAACTGGATGAACTGAAAAAGTTCTCACAGTAAGATGAAGTGTGGTATTGCTGTATTTAAACCACAATTTATAACGTAATTTAAGGCTTTGCAGGTTTAAAAGTAAAACAAGAATTACTTCCACTGAAACAAAAACTATTTAAAATAATATACTGATTTCTCAGGTTTTATACCTGTGATCTTGAATGTAACAAATACAATTTAGTGAAAGATGTAACAGTTTCCGGTCACTTTTAAGTTAGAAAAGGAGGCTTTTTTGTTTAAAAAATGTGTTCAAAGAAATAGTGAGATGAAATTAGCTCATGGCTACATATTGTTGATCATTTAGCATCTACTTAGTTATATTTTTTTTATCACATTTTGAAGTTGTGAGTTGTCAGCTTTGTCCTTTATATATTCTCACTTTCAGAGTGTGTGTTATATGTTTAGATGATCAGGATGTCCTGTACCAGCTGTGTGATCTTGGAGACAGTTCAAATGACATGCTGGAGGAGAACTATGGGCAGTTCACGCTCAGCCGGGGCTCACGGGTAACAAACTCAATATCACTCAATTGTGTGTCAATCTGTAAATGAGTAAGTGACTAATTTCTTAACTATTGGCTACCAACAAGTGTTAATAAAGCAAAATTCATACTTGCATACTTTAAGTTTCTTCTTGAATGCAACAAACCTTTTTTTTTTTTTAGTTAAACCGATCAAACTACCAAACTTCGGTCAGTTGGAATGGAGCTGAAGTTAATGATTTCCCCCCTAATGTTTTTCTTTGTGTATTTGTTACTTATTATGGGCCATAGTGGTACATGCCTTTAAATTAACCTAAGTTATTTTATGCAAGCACAAAATAAAAATGTTGAGAATAAACTCACAGATATGCATACATAGTGTGAACACAATAAAACACAGTCAATGAATAGTCTTCATTGTGGACCTCGGATCACTTTTAATTTAGATCCTCATACTCTGTAATAACTGATAGATGCTGATCCAGTTTGTATTGGGTAGGTGCTGAAAGATTCCAGATGTCCTTTTTTTTCAATGCCATACTTCATGTCTGAAAGGAAAGCAAGTGCAAAACCAAATGTTTTAAGAAAATTTCAACTTAAGTGAAAGACGAGAAGAAGCACAAAGTCAGTAACTTCGTTATCAGTACCAAAGCAATTGTTCTTTTAAATGCTCCACTTCTTCATTTCAGGAAGAGTCCAAATACTCAGGAAGGACCTGGTTTTTATTATGCAGCAAGTCAATTATAGAGATTTTTTCATTTTGCTGCTTAAATGCCATGTTATTTGCGGTTGCGGCATAATTATGTTTCTAATTCTACTGCTGCTGATTCCAGACACAGTCCCTATAGCTGGTGATTCATATCTACAGGACATGGTGGATACAGTTCATTTAATGGGACTTTCCAATGAATAATTGCCCTGTTATCGAAAACATGAGGGTTTGAACATGAAATAAATGTAAATGTCATGCAGAACATTATCTTCACACACAAAAGATCTAACAAATAGAAATGCTAACCCTCTGTAATATGTAAAGATTTGTAAATATTAGCTGTAGTGTTAACTCTGCTTATGCAATAACATATTTTGTTTTTTTTTAGGGCTTTCTTCGCAAACACCACAGAGGCCGAGTGTACAACATTGATGACATTGTCATTCCCGTCATTCCTCCTCTTTCTAAAGTGGAAAAACTGCAGTACAAAGATATCCTGACGCCGAGGTAAACAACCCGAGTGCTGTCAAAGGAGTTTAAAACAAGTTCAGTTTAAATGTAGTGTTCATTTTACTGATCGTATTGACTTGAATTGTTTGAAGAGACACATGTAAGTTTCTTTTTCCCCGTTCAGAAAATGTAGAAATAAGACGATCATATAAATTATAACAATAATGAACAGTCTCTACTTTTTATTTAGGTGGCGGGTGGTCGACATCCAGGGTTTGACTCCTAAAATGGGAGAAGAGAATCAGAAGGTAAAGTTCAATCTTCCTGGCATAAACATATTAATGTTATTCTTGATTTCACCTCCCAGTGCATTCTGTGTCATATACAGATTGAGGATCTCTGTGATGAAGTCTTTGCTCGGAGGCACCAGGCTTTGGAGCAGAAGGAGAAGCGCCGCTGGACATCCTGGGAAAAGAGGAAATGCTGGAGACGTTCGACAACGTGACTGCACACAAACAGACTTGCTTATAAATCTTTATATAAAAACAATCTGCGTGAAAGCCGAGTGTAGAAAAATGTTCTTCTTGTGGATGGCTTACGCTTTTCTTCTCTCTCCTCTTCAGATCTGGCAGTAGGCTATCGAGCAGCGGGGGCGGGATGTGCACATCAGGAGACGAGAGCTCAGTGGAGTGGAGTTGTACTCAGCTGGATTCTGATGAGCAGCCGCGGGTGGAGGAGTGGCTGGTATGATCTCAAGCTTCTGGTCCCGAATCTTCAACGAAAATGGAGATTATAACAGTATTCCACTGAGAAAGGACAAATCTCAAATTGTATATTCTTTTTTTTTAAGTGGTTGAGACAAGTTCTTGTTTCCTTTCTGTTACTAATGTGTGTGTTCTTTGTTCTTACAGTTAAATTGATTATTATGTCCTTTATTCATTCCAGTATTCATCAGTGAGCAGAGCAAAGCTGTCCCACTGTCGTTCGAACAAATTACTGATATTTTAAATAAGACAGCCATCAGTTTGTTTTTAAACTCCTAATTTTCTTTTTAATGCTCAACATTACTTGAAATGTGTTTTCTATAATATCCATATCAATGATAAGATGTTATTTACCCTCTGGCACAGGACAAGAATATAAATCAGCAGTAATGAGTTTAATATCCTCAGCCTTTTCCAGACAGGCTTAGGCGAGCTGCGAAGCCTCAATGGCTTCTTGAGAGTCTCCACAGATACTTGTCTCCACTTGTTTCCCCTGATCCTGCTTTGATTGTAGGACTCTCTTCTTCCTTGCTGTGATTGGAGAGGAAACAAGCTGCTACTTATCCAGGCTTTTCTAATCAGCTTTCTCATCACCACAGTTCTGCCTCATGCACTTCAGCACCCAAACAAACCACAATTAACGCTGAAACCCCGAGCTTCACCGAAACCAAACAGACCTCGAAGAATTAATTAAGTGAAGGGACTGGTCCGGAAAAAGCATTTAGCGGATTTATTTTATAGCTGAACGAAATGAAAGTGTTTCACACCCTGGTTTATTACATTTAATAAATCGTCCGAAAAAGATTTGTGGTTGTCAGCAAACAGACAAAAACCACATTATTTGCTCTGTATTTCCTGCAGCCTCAGGCACCTTGGGAGTCCCGAGTCTTTCCTCTGGATGAGCATGAGGAAGCGACTCTGCTATCTGATGAAGTGAAAATCCCATCTGGGTGGACAGAATCCAGCTGCCTTTCCCTCTCTTCAAAGCCTTCCAACTCCCAACTGTCCCCAACTCAGTCAGCCTGCACTACACTGCCCTCTTATGGACAGAACAAGAGTTGTGCATCCAGCGGTAGCTGAGTTTACGGTGATGACATCTTTGTAGGTAAGTAAGGTGATATTTAATATTATTATACATGTGTTCTTAAATATAAAACTTAAAGTTTGATTATTTACAGATATTTATGCCATAGGGTATTTTACTTTACAGCTATTTTGTAACTGGCGCTAGATAATGTCATTTAAGTCTATAAAAAGAAAAGTAATTTTATATAACAGCTGAAACATAGAATTAATTATGGAAAAACAACAGACACGGTTTTTAACCAGTCCACTTTTTAAGTATTTCCTTTGTTTTCCAGCTCTCCTTACATCAGGGACCACAAGCCAAAACAAGACCACAGGAAACCTTTTCAGGGATTCCGGACACAGTCAATGCTAATTCTTCATTCAATGTATTGATCTGAATACTTTGATGCGAATGTCATTTTGTATTGTGAGATGTGCCACAGCAGTTTTAATTGACATCTGCGGCTATTGCTGTAGTTTTGGGTTTTAATGTAAATGTGGGAGCTGTCTGTATTGTGAAGTAGAGCAGCCGTTTACAGTTGTCACATGCTATTTATTCTCAAAGATGTCTCTTAAAAATGTACAGATTTAAAGACCCAAGTAGATACATTTATTTATATAATCTGATTGTTTTTACGTTTTTTTTATTTTCATATGTGCTATAATTCTTGCAAATGTTTTTTTTTTAATGAAAACAGTAAATATTGATATTAGTAAACATTGTGGGTTTAATGTTTTATTACATGATTCATGTGCTTGTTTCTTTTCTGGTTCTCAGAGGTTGCTCATACATTTATAAGCACAACAGATGCATTTTGTTTAAATGTCAGAGCAATAATAAAAGAATCTCATTATTGTAAATGATGACCTGGAACAATATGGAATTTGACTTGAGCACTTCTTAGGTCTTAATATGGAAAAAGAAGATGGAGTATGGAAAAATATGCATACTTATTTCCTGGCGACGGTCTACTTGTGAATGTTGCTTCAATCAGCGTACTTTTATGTTGTTGTTTTTTATGAAGAAGATGCACATTGATCATCCATCTGTTCATTAATTAATCCATCAGCTAATTCTGACTTGGTGAACAGTCTGTTCTTCCACCAACCCATCATCATCTCAGTAATCTGAAAATATGTGACTGAACAAATGCAGTATGTACATAAAAATCTGCAAACATTCTGCAATGAATAGATCCAAATATCCCTTTTTCTTTGTGCTATACCTGAAAAAGGTAGTTTGTAGAAAACATTTATGGCATCAGCTAAGGTATAAGGCAAAAAAAAAATGTTCTAATCAATTTAAATTGGGGGAAAGAATCCACAATTATAGAATATGGCGCTCCCTTCTGTACATTTCAAGCTGTTTGTTTTTATTAGATCTCCACTGTAATTACACATTACAGTAAATATCAACTGTTTTCAAAGGTCTGATCTGTTTTTTCATGTTTTTATATGAAGTATGCTACCGACATTTAAAATATGTTTTAATTTATTGCATAAAAGCTAATAGTTGCATCAAATAGTGTGAGCTCATATAGTGTTAATATATAGCTAACATGTATCAAAGTCACTGCTCTCTGGGCCATAGTTGGAGTCAAGCAGCTTGTGCTTCAGTCTTGAATGCATAATGCCCCCTTATAATTGATAAGTGCAGATGGCTGAGGTCACCCCTCTAATTTAAATGAATTTATTTATCCAACTTCATACCAAGGACTTGGTACATGACCTTAGGAGTCATAAACTCAGTTTCATCTAACTATTTTTTGAGTAATGCAGACATGGCTGATTCCTGGTTTGTGCATGTGAATCTGGTCAAATGTCAAGGACAACTATTTATTTTCATTGATGATATCCCATCTGAAGTGTATAGTGATCTGAGATTGTGTTTTAAATACACTTATCGAGTCCGCACATTTTACAGTTTAATTGATCCTTCCGTCTCCCTGTGAAGGACTCTTAGTTTCATTTAGTTCTTGTGCTAACTTGTGTTAGGAGTTAAGATTGATAGACCAGGTCTTGTGATGAAAGGTTAAAAAGACAAAGGTTTTACATTTTAAGTTCATCTTGTCTCTAGCTGCATCTGAAAAATAAATTACCCTTTTAGTCTCAAATAAAAAGCAAAGAGAACCACTACTGGCCACAAGAGGGGTCTATTGCTTCTCAAATCGGAGGCAAAACAAAATGAATCTAATAACATGCACTTTAACCTTAGTGGATATATTTAGCTTATTTGACCTAACTAAAAACACGCAAGTAACTGTGTTAATGCAGAAAGGCTTTAACATTTAATAATAATAGTGTTAAAAATAGGCTCAGTCAGCTTTTACCAAGTTTATGTATTTTTACAGTTACACATTAGAGGGCGTCCTTCTATCAAAGTTTGTAAAAATAGCTTACCTTTTGCCATGGACTTACATCAGATAGTCAAGAGATATTTTTGTTGCGCCTCTAAGTCACCATATTTATAGTAAAAACAGTGCGGCAGAATAGTTTTGGATGAGCATATGTCAAAATGATAATATTAAAAAGCAATAAAGAAAGAACTGTCAATAAAACGTCTACTTTCATTATTTTCAACGGTGCATTAAAAGCATTACTTTAATGTTTTAAAATTATATAGGGCTCAATTAAGGTATATTTTCCAAAATTAAAAAAATAAATGTATTTATTTATTGTCATGTACCGTTTGATTTGCTATATTTGTAAGTATTATTTCACCATGATAAAAAAAGGCTCATTACCATCATCACTAAATTTCTCAAGACAAGCAGCTACACTTTAGTTGCCTTTTTTTCCACTATCAACGACGCTATGACGCGCCTGCCGACACAAGAAGTGCCAGTTTTATGGTCATAAAAATGTTTACGGTGATTGTCAGCATTGTCACATTTCATTGGTGCATGGAGCTGAATCGGCCGGCGGTGATTGTTGTCTTTCTGGCATTAATTTACATTAAAATTTTACTAGTTACTCTCTGTTTTTCTCGTGCTACCGAAAATAAAAATGCAGACATATTTTGATACAACCACTATGGTAGTTTCTAGCAAGAATGGCTCCTCCAGAGCACCGTAGTAACCTGTATAAACAGGAACCGGCACGCCTAGTTCCGGTATTACGGTAACTGAAAGGCTGCGGTGCCTCTGTGTCCGACAGACCGGTGTTTTATTGGAAGACGCCGAGCCGAACAGGTAAAGATTTTATACTTCTTTTAAACACTACCAGCGTTATAATGCAGCAGAAAACACAATTTGTAACTAAATTAAAAAGCCCAAGACATTGACATTGAGGCAATCTTACCATCCGACAATAAGTGAATGTTTTAAGGAGCTCAACCTCTTTGATGAGGTGGGGGAAAAAATGAGGCATTGTTCGTGCATAACAGAACTGGATCTCGGTTCTTGTGAGTGTATGTGTGGTGGTTCTGTGGTGCCATTCAGCTTTTAAAGGAACGATTCTGCGGCTTTAATCTGATGTGAAATCACTGCTGAGCAACAGATCTAGAAACCCAGATTCTGAGGTGGGAGAGACCTGCTGATTGACCTAATTGTCCTGTGTCTTATTGGTCCAATTATACGCAGTTTCTATGTGAGGAAATTAAATGATAAAAAAAATGTCTGCATTGGGCTTTGGAAAGGCTTCACCTACTGCGGTGCCTGCAGGAACTTGGCTGGCTGCGGTGGCACTGAATGACCATCGGGCCCCAGAGATTACATAGCACATTACACAAACATACAGCATAGAATGAATATGGATGTTAAAAACAAGTGCTTAAAACAAGTTGCTGGCTATAATTTTTTTTTCTTCGAATGACAGAGAAGCGAGAGAGGGAGAGAGCTGTAAAAACCAGTGCTGAGTCATATTGGCGTGCCCCACTGATTGATCACACATCCCAATAATCTGCATTTCTGCTATTGATATTTCCCATTCCATGTTAAACATCAGTAATATATAGCCTAATATTGTCAACATAATCTACTTCATTCTGAAATAAAATATGCCTTTTTCATACAGTGTTCCATTGTAAATCTAATGTAGCAAAATAAGGTAAGAAAGCCTGTAATTTACCCCGTCTGAGGTCAAATTGCTCCCCCTGAATGGATATTTGGTTAGCTCATACAAGATGGATTTCTCACTTGGAGCATGCCTGCTTCAGTCACATCTCATTTACATATTGGGGGCTGGGGGTTGAATATCGATTTCCCTTTGTGGAGTCCACTTGCTCCAGTGTCTGCACATACATTTAGATGCCTCATGCATTCAAGATGAGGGTGGGATTCGTAGAGTCCTGCAGATTGCCGAGCGCACCACGAAGGAATTTGTCTGGAGATTCTGGTTGAGTGTTCCACCTGCTTTCCTTTTTTGTGCTGGCAGCAGTTTATCTAGGATTTTTTTATTTGTATTTTTTTTTCCGCATGTTACACAATGCCATTAACATGAATGATCACAGCAAGTGGGTGTGATCTGCATAATATGACCTGTATTAATATCTCCTTTATTCAGTGTGCATTTATGTTTTATATATAAAAAATACTCTTCGGCAATGCAGTTAGATAAGAACTTGGTGAAATTCGGTGTCAAGCCAGTCAGGGTTTGTTTACTGTTTGTTTTTGCCTAAGTCCTAGAGGGGAACTGGATCTTTAAGATGTGCGTGCCAGTTTTTACAATGTATTATGAGGTAGTCATACCCCTGCAATTTTTCCATACTTGTCACATTTGATCCATGAATTTGTGTTTTAGTAGGATTTCAGATATAGGATCAACACAAAATGGCACAGAGGCGTGAAATGCAGAGAACATCATGCATGGTTTTCAGAATTTTTCATTAATTATGTCTGAAAAGTGTGTCCATCTTCATCCCTGCGGTGGAGAAGTTCAGAGCAGAGTTGGGCTATAAAAGAGGGGTGCCTAAAATAGATGGTAAAATAAGACGGTTATTGCTGTGATACAGACTGTTCACTAAGCAAAGGCATTTGTTTTTTGCCGCTCAAGTTGTGAGCCAGACACATAACTGAATATCCAATAACTAAACATAATCTGCTTTATAGCACAACCTCCTGGATCATCTTCTCTCAGTGGGAAACAGGATTCTATAAAGATGTCCTTAAAACCTTTGCACACTATTTAGCTATTTTCTCTAGCATGAATGCATAAATATATGTATATTTTAGGTGAAATTCCAAAATTGGAAGCTTTACCAATTGACACTAAGTTCAATATCGCAAAATTACATTGGATGAGCTGTTTTTTAGTTTGCTACAGGTCCCAAACCAAAGTTACTGGAATGAAAATATTCATTCCATTATTTGTTTCCTAACTTTTAGTATTGTAAAAATGTCTCAAGTCAAGCATCATTAGATGTTTATATTTTCCATTAAGCAGTCATAATTTATTGAAATTCTTAAATGATTTGTAAACGTTAGTCCAGATCTTCTGAAAATGTTCCAATTTTTTAGTTGTATATTCTTTAACATTTACTCATTGTGTAAAATAACTGAAATCATACTTTACATGTGTTTAGTCAATAAACATAAAATTATAAACAAACTGGATGATAATTAACTTTAAAGGGGCCAGTGCCCATTTTGGTTATTTTCCATACAGTGCAAAAGGAAAAACTACGGTGCAGTTCTAGACTTTGATAAAATCATCTAGTAAGAACCTAAGCTGTCGAGTTATTGCATCACCCTGAATCATCATAGTCATTAGCTCAGTCACTTGTTGGAGTCAGCAGTCCAGGGAGAGGTGCCAGGTTGGTGTGGTAGCCATGCTGTCTGCCTGTTCACACTCAAGTAGTGGTAGTGCTTTACGTAAGATTGGTGTGTGAATAAGGCAACTTAATCCTAATTCTCAGTGATATGAATGACATAAAATCTGCCGGAAGACATAGAGAGACACAGACACTCACATGCACACACGGCTCTTGTTTGTCACATCTTGACACAATGCTGCATGTGCAGTTATCTCTGTGTGTGAGACAGAAGAAAGTGGGAAACAAATCGCTGTATAATAAAGACAGGCTTTCAGTAGCAGCAGCACCAACACATTTTGTCACGCAACTAACATGTCTGCCACCTACCTGCTAGTCATTTACTACCGCTGCCTTTCTGGCTCAAATGCGTTTTTTTCCAGTTGTTATCACAATGGTCAGTGTGGCTATGCAAGTAATGAGGTTACATTTTAAGGCTTCTTCAGTGTGAGAACACAGTTGGATCCTTTATTGACAAATAAAACATTCGTTTCAAAATATTAAAAAAGATTCAATGCCTTGCAAACACATTCATAATCCTTCAGTTTTTTATATTATATGCTAGTACAACCATAAAATCAAATGTTCTGCTTTGGGTTTTAATGCAATAGATCAACACAAAGTAGCACATAATAGTCACGTGGAAAAAAAAATGCCATTAAGCTTCATTTACTTATACAACACCAGAGTCAATCCTGTGCAGAACCAATCGTAAATGGGATGGTGAGACGGTGAACATAAATTTTCAAGCCTCATCACTTATCTTCAACTGTTTTTAGCGCCAGACTGATAGGCTATTTAAACAAATGGAAATGGTTTGATCTAAACCATTCTTTTGTAGATCTGGTTGGGTGTTTTAAGTTGTTCTCCTGAAAGAAGGTGGCCTTTAGCTTCAGGCTTATGTATTTTGCAGCTTAAAAAAGATTTTCTTCAATAATTCTTCTGTTTTTCGCTCTCTCCAGAGGAAATATCTTCCTACAGAATGACACTGTCCCCTCCATGTTCCATGTTTCATAGTGGGATGGTGTGTTTAGATTGAAAAACCCATCTAGGGACAAGTGCTGCGAATTAGCTATTGCTGTAAGCACTGACACAAACATGAGACTGCGGTTCTGTTCAGTTTGTCTATGTCGATGTGTGTCTGTCCCTAACAAATAAACCTGAATAAATAAATAAATTTAATGCTAGTTTTCAGTCACACATAAAACTTTGCATGCAGGCCAAAAAAGTTTCACTTTGTGTGCATCTAACAAGAGGACAGATTTTTAACATGTCAACTGTGTCCGATAATCACAAACAGTGTTCAGTGGTTTTTCTGATGCAAGATGTTTGTTTACCAAAGTTGTCTAACAAATCTCTGGGCCTTTCACAGAACATCTTGATTCACACAAAGGTGAGAATAAACAGAGATGGACTTAATTTATCGTTAACTAAAGGCAATTGTTTGCATTTGACTTTATCTAGGGGTATTATAGTAAAGGTAGGTGAATACAAAAATTCATGCCACACTTTTCAGTTATTTTTATTTGTAACCAAAAAAAGAAAAATACGTATTTTCCTTTCACTTCATAACTATGAGCTGCTTTGCTTTGGGTTACCCAATAAAACCTTCAATAAAATGCAATAACATATGTAGCTGTAACTTGTCAAAATGCAAATACTCTATACTCTTTTAAAAGAGATGAATACTTTTAAGAGTATGGATACTTTTAAAAAGACCATAAATATCTGAATATGTTTGTGGAAACAGGAACTGGGCAAAACCTTTACTAACAATTAACATGAAGGACAGGGTTTTGTTTTCTACTTTTAATGCTTTTTGATTGTATTAAGTACAATTGGGGAAAAAAATGAGACATCAAATAAATAGTTGTCTCTGCTAATGAAATATGTTATTGTCTCTTGGACCCCATCGTCTCTTCTTGAATGTTCTGCTGTTTGGAAGAATAGTGTGTTCCTATAACTTCTATCAATGTCTTCTTTATAGTTTGTCATTTTGGACCTAAATGTTGTTGCTTTGAATTTTATTTGGCTTTCAAGACAGTACTGAATTCTAATTTTAGCCTTTGGATTTTGCCAGAACAGCTTTTTTTTTCATTTGTTCACCAGTGAAGCAAAGGTAATTATTGTTTCTCTATCATCCTCCCTCCCTCACTTGCATATTTTTAATTTTGAGTTCTACTCTGCACCCAAGTCTCTCAAAATGGTCTTAGCTGCAGAGCTAAAATCCAGGATTATCTCTCACACTAGGCACCTAAAGTAAATCTACCTTGTGTTCAAGGACAGAACATCCTAAAACAAAGTGGAAGGAGGAAGGGTAAAAGAGAAATGATGGATGTGGGTGCAGGACAGGGATTCATACATTCATCACAGTAATTTAATGCCTTTGCCAGTAAAAACAGGAATACTATGGCTAGTATGTAGCAGATGTTTTGATGAGGCAGTCTAATTTGGCTGTGATGTAATAAACTGATTTGTACATTTTGATGTCAGGGGTAATTTAACAGGAACACGATCTGAAAGGCAACGTGTCAGCTAAGATCACCCCAAATGTTCGTAAAAAACTATTAAAATTTCTATTGAAGCTTGGTGCAGAATGCTGGTCACTGGTGTATGTTGTACATTTGATTTAAAACAACTATTTTTTATAGTATAAGTAAAATTACATGCTTAATTCTTTAGAACTGTCATATAGTTAAGCTAATAACTCCTACCTGAGCAACACAGAAAATGGATGGCATTAGTTGTGATCTTTTTAGGTTAACCTTTAAATTTTCATACAGTGGAAAATGTTGACTTCATTTGTTTTGTTATTATCAGCCCTATCAGGGAAATGACCTGATAGGGGCCATCGTTTCTTTTATGACTTGTGGCATACAGTTGTCCGTATGTCCTCCAATGACCGGTTTGTTAGATGAACAAAGGGTAGTATGTCTAACTGGCTAGGGGATTGCTGATCTTTATTTTATTTCATTCCAGTGGAACATCTGGGTTTAAGCCATCAGAGATCAGTTGTCAGGTCCCCTAAAATAAGCCCAGAGTTTTGTTTAGAACTGTACTCAAATACTTTAATGCATTTTTCACTCTTTGATATTTTCTTCATTTCTTTTCCCACACTCTTTGACCATTTTTTGAAATTTTGGTTAATGTCATTTGTGTCATTTGCTGCCGTGATGCTCTGCCCAATTGGTTAACAGCTACCTTTACATGTAAAATTCATGTTCATGGCACTTGTTTTTGCTAGTTTGGATTTTATAAGGGCTGTTGAAGAGTGTGTGGGTGTAGAAATGCAGATAAATGGCCAGCCACTTTAACAATAAACCACAGAGGGTTGAAAATGGAGGAAAATCTCACGGCTGCAAATGGTTTACAGTAATCAAACTAGTTACATCAAATGTATCTCAGGATTTTTATTTTGGCAGTTTTAATACACCAAAAGGATTTCAAAATTATGTTCTATATGTTGAAAGCAAGTAAGCAAAATTTAAGTTCATACTCCTTGACAGTTTGCTATCTATATTCAATTCAAAATCGAACACACAGTGAACTATTTCGAGGTGGTTTAAGCAAAAAGAAAATTCAAATTGATATGATGATACATATCAAAATGCAATTAACATTTCTCCTGCTCACTGCTGTGTTATGCAACACTTTCACACTTCCCATCAAAGACCCAACACTCCTGAGATGAGTTCAAAGCAAGCCAGATTCCTTTTGAGCCAAAGAAATTCCCACAACCTTCTACATCCTTGTTAGCAAGTGTTTACTAGCTAAACAGATATCAGTCATGTACAGAGGGGTGAATATTCCCCAGCCAGACTTCTTTTCATCTCAGCCAAAATGACCAATTTTTACCCCTGTCTCTTGGTAAAATGTTGCCATGGTACACTTACTGAAGTCAAAAAATGATGCGTGGATAGGTTGGTTGGAAAATTGGGCTCATTTATAGGTATAAAATGAAAGGGCATTTGCACAGTGTGAATTCTGTCAGTTCCTAACGCTGAATATTTGCCTTTTATGGAGCCGCAATCGGATGGTTTATATTCAGACATATCTATTTATCTGTCAGTTTGTCTGAGAAAGAATGCAGATGGACATCCTGCTTGTGCTGATTCTGAATATTAACAAGCTTACATAAACTGCTCGGGCTACACACTCTGTCAGCCTAATTGCATTTCACATCAGTTTAGTGAACGGCTTTAATATTACTGCTCCTCTTAATGGCTTTTCTTGATGGAGCACAGAGGTTGATGGTGACGCCCCCCAAGGTCTGCAACGTGGACCAGACACAGAAGCTGCTAAATGAAGGCACTGCACTGCAATAAAATCTTTTTTTTTTTTTTCGTCCAGCAGAGTAAACAAAGCATAGAGCACTTAACTGAACAGGACATTAAGGGCTTTTTGTCCATTTGCATTAACACATCCTGAATAATGCCTGTTTAACAAAAAGACTGTTTGATAGGTGAAAAATAAACAGAAGACACCCAAGACTCTTTCAATTAGGGTGAGTCAGAAATCCATTTAATTACAATAACAAGTTGATTAAAACTACATCCCAAATTAATATGAAATGTCAATTTTCTTAGACATTATATTAAAGTAAGAATAGAACTTATATATTTTAAAAAGAAAACATGTCCATTCAAATTTTGAGTAGACGTGAAACGTAGTGCAACTAAATGCATCCTAAATGCAAACAAACAGAAGTGATTTGTTTGTTCTTATATCATACCCCAAGAAACTGAAAAAGTCCAAGTGTTGATTTGAAGCAATTTAAGAATGTCTGTCAATATGGAGCTACTTGGAAAAACTAGGCACTTACCAAATTAATAGATCTTTAAATAAGTTCGAGAACTTCTTTCCTAAGCCAGTTTGACTCTTGCTGGTGTGATGTTATAATAATAATAATAATAATAATAATAATAATAAAGCTAGATCAATTTGTTCATCACAGACATAGTAAAAAAAAAGTATATTACATGTATCACGCCATATTGTCTCAGCTGTTATCCATTCTTCATTTTTGTTTATGTCTTTTTTTCCCCAGCTTTCCCAGATTCCCACCATATTGTCGCTATTGTCGCCAGGCACTTTGCGACTTGTGTGATCTGCAGTTTTGAGCTTCTTGAGGATCTGTGGGAATTCCAGATGGAAAAGCTTGCAAGTTAGACATCAGAGGAGAACATGAATAATTCTTGAAATGTTTTGAAGTGTTACATTTTATCTGCTTGACTGTCATCTTCAGGGAGGCAAGTCGCTCCTTTTCCAGTTATGTCACAAACGGTTGAGGAAATCCTGCACACAAAGTGAAAGCACACATTCACACAAATTAGCACATTTACATAAAAATATAAACACGTACACATAACCTGACAGGCAACTGAAGTATCTGAAAATTCCCGTCTTTTATTTTTTTTTATGTGTTTGCTGTTGCAAACACATAAAAAAGCCTGTTTCTGAGTAAAAGCCTGTTGCTCAAATTTCAACAGGCTTTTACTCAGACTTTTATTCCGATATTGATTAAAAACAAATTATTATTTTAAAAGATCTAAAAGAAAAGCGGGCTTGAATAAGAATTATCATCAGCTTATTTTTTAAATGAGTCAAATCTCTTGGTACAAAGTAAAAACAAACAAAACTTGTTCCACAGTCAAGGTGCAATATCCTGGAAAGTGTGATCACGTCGAAGTTTATACCTAGTCCTTTGGATTGCAAGTAGACTTATTTTTGAGTATTTGAAAGTTGTAGTATGTGGATTTAAGACTTCAGTAATGTAAGACAGAGCTAGGCGTTGCAGGAGAGCTCCTCTGTTTGTTCCAGTTAAAAGTCTTGCTGTTGAGTTTTGGTCCAACTGAAGGCAATCAAAGGTTTTTTTTTCCTTTTTGTTGTTGATACATGTGAAAAGTGCATAATAGTTTAGACCAGGGCAAATGGGAGCAGAAATAACCCTCTCAAGTTTTTGAGTTGAGTTCTTAGATTGAAAATATTTCTCAAATGATAAAAACAGTTTGAAATTATTTTGAGATATTTATTGGGATTTATAATCCTAGATCTACAGAATTTGGCTTGACAGCTGAGTTAAAAAATCTAGTCTTTTGTGATCAGTCATCTCAGTTTAAGGGAGTTACTATTATTAACAATTTGTAATTTACATTAAGTGTTCAAGTAATTTAGCAGCTCTAAGTGATACCTAATAAATGATATTATGAAGTTTATTAATGATTGGTCCATGTGTACTAAAAATAAGATCACAAGCGTCAAACTCCAGTCATAGCTTTATATCATGAAGCTATGATATTATGATTATCATAGCTTATAATCATAATAAGCTATGATTATTTGGCTGAGAGGCACTTGAGATGGATTTCTAAAGAATAGCTTCAGAGAATGGGAGTTGTAGGAGGATTTAAAAACGATACTTTGTTTCTTTGTAACTTTCAGAAAGAAAGAGGTTGAGTGGATATGAACTGGACTTGAAGAAGGTTCTCTGTTTTTTAAAATGATGCTGATGTCGTTAAGATCTAGTGTGAAGGACTAACATAATTTAGAACATGATGAGACAGATAAAGAGAGAATTGGTGAAGGTTAAGAATTAGCTGTAAGATTCAACATTTCAATCTTGAAGGATGCCAGAAAGTTGTTGCATTCAGACTTTGATATTGCAGAAATGAGATGAGCTTGAGAAGAAACAATTGTGTCAAACAAAAGCTTTGAGGGGTTTTTGAAAGGAGGAATCAGCAGAATTCTTCCCTCCACTCCCTTTTCTAAAGCTACATAACTGCTGTCTACATATAGTAATTAAGCCACAATTTGAAAGAGAAGCAGATGTTGTTTTCCATTTAAAATAAATACAAATTTTTATGATCAATCCTCTATTGGTAAACTGCATCAAGCAAAATGCTCAACAGCCAACTAAAGGACCATAAAGACCACAAGAGAAGGTCACTGGTGTGCTTTTCACACCAATTATGATTACACAACTGGGTGTTTTTACCATTGTTCCAATGTGCACATGGCCATTCTTCAGTATTCTGACAATATTACTACCCTGTAAATGTGTTTAAATTGGTTCACTCCATCTTTCTACCATCGGTCTGCACACAATTATATATTTTTTTGTGTGTCAAAGAAACTCTGGTATATTAAAGGAATTTAATACTGATGTTGATATCCTACAAACCTATAATATATTCAACTGAGCTATGACTGAAGATATGAAAATAATAATAAAAAAAAACCTTTATAGCCTCACAAAAAAATCCACCCTCTAATTTGAGTAGATTTACATAGCTGGGAGAAAAAAAAAAAGGTAAAAAAATATATATTTGTAAAATCCCTGTTGGCACATCTTGCTGTCAGTACTTTGTACAGCTCTAGTTTACCAATAAAACAGCATTTAGTCCCTGACCATTCCTTTTTTGCACAGCTAATCAAACTCAGAGGCGTCAAACTCAATCCTCAAGGACTAGTGTCCTGCAACACACCTCAATCCAATGACTGAATTACCTCCTCATGAAGTCAATGTCTCCCGAGTCCTGCTAACGATCTAATTATTCAGTTGTGCTGACGCAGAGATGCGTATAGACGTTGCAAGATGCCAGCCCTTGAGGACTGGAGTTTGACGCTTGTGATCTAAATAATCCAGACTCCTGGGCGTTCTCTTATAATCTCTTCTCTTGACTCACACCTCAGATTTTTTCTACTTTTTTAAGTCTAAGGATTGATATGGTAATGGTAGAAGGCTGGCTTTGTTTATGTTCAACCGTTTCTGTATTGATTTGGACATATGTTTAAATCATTATCTTCCCAAAAGTCCCAGCAAGGGTTCATTTTCACTTTCCTGACAAAGGCCGCCATATTTTCCCTCATATTTCAAATAGTTCAGTAGGATGAATAGCAAAGCAATTCATCCTTTTTTGGAGGAAAAAAAAGCTCAGTCTCAGTCCCGGTAATTACAGTAATTTTAAATTGTAGTACTTTTAGATTGCAGTGATAATTCATTTAGTATTATGTCCCTCTACGATTTCAGTTCCTCATTTATATTTTCTGTATAGATTTTTTTTTTTCAAATAAAATGTTTGAAGAGGTAACTACTTTTCACTTATTGAGGTTTCTGAATTTTAATATCTAAATATAATTAGAGTATGCGTTCAAACAGATTTGTTCTCAATAGAAAGTAGTAAAAGCAGACTGAAAAATATGAACAAAGAAAAGATAAAAAATAGAATAGTTATTATATTAGGATTAGTAGGTAGTTTTATGTGATTAAGTGTGAGAGGGGAATTCCCTTTCTGCAGGAAATTACAGGATTACAAGAGGAAAAGAAAGGATGGGATTACTTTACTGGTATACACAAAGAAACATGAATGGATGTCTTATCCCAGAAAGATAGAGAGAAGGAAAAAAAGTATTTTCATATATATTTTAACTAATCCCAAAGATTAACAATCAATTTAACAATGTTTTCTTTTGCTGTTTTCAACAAAAACCTGCTTAGCTGTGATACCAGATTAATCCAGACAGCTCCTCTAAGTATTTAGACCAAATGCCACAATTTGAGGCCAGACTTGTCAACTTCCAGCCCACTCTGACTCGTCCCTTCTAATTCTGTAATGAGCCTAACACCATGAGGTTTAGATTAGTTGCTAACATTGTACTGAGTCTTGCTGCTGCTCCCAGTGGAAGCCATTAAGTCTTACCACCCACCATTCTAACACACGCAGAGAACAAACTCTGCTTTTTTATGGCCTCCAGTCCATGTTGTATCCAGTAGATGTGCCTTTTCTATGATTTGCATATTACAGTAAAAGAGCACTGTAGAGTGGAATACTGTTGGAATAAAAGTATTTTATAAATGGCACACTTTTGCTGCTAAGAGTATAGAAAAATTTTTCATTCTGCTTTGTTTGCCTAATTACTATGTGTTGGATAAATTTATCGTGATGCATATTTTTTTTTTTTTCCCATGATAACCAGAGGCTGTAATCCATGGACATATCAATAATTATTGAGCCCCACTGGGGGATTTGTCTTTGTGTAACACCTTCAGAAGGCATTATGGTGTTAAACGCATGATGTCTGACAAGCTCTGACAAACTGACGTCTTTACCAGGGATGCCAGTAGTGTGGATAGCATTATGTATATTATGATATCCTTTTGGAATTGATTCACATATAAACACTATTTTTTAAAAATTTCTGCTGTTTATTCCCAAATTCCGACATTCAGTGTCTTACTAGAAGCTAAACACATAATTTAAAATCTATAAAGATTCAAAATGTTGAATTTCCTGTCGTCTCATTTACCTTGTGATATGGTTTGTGTGATGTTCATACATTGCTAACCAAATAATGTAAAAACAAAACTGATTTGTTTGTACAATATGGCTAAAGTACCTTGTCTTAATACTAATGAGTGCTAATATAGCAACGTTTTTGAAATGCAATATTTATTGTTCAGTGTGTTTTCTTAATTTTATGAATGAATGCTTTTCATGACTGTTATGCATTCAATTTCTTTAACGGAGTCTCACTGCAGTAGCTGCTCACACTAGATACATGAGATAGTGCTGTGAGGTCATTTAAGATTGTGGAAAGCATGGTAATGACTGATATTATCATTGCCATGCTCAATGATAATATCACACTTGCTTGAATTTCCAATTTTGTTCATCCCTGCTGTTTACTGCATTTCTGCATTCAGAGCCTTAATGTTCTGTTTTTTTCCTTGCCCCTATTCTCTTTATTTTTTCCCCTTTTTCTCTTTGTTGGGAAAAAGGAGAGGAAAACCACCCATGTCCAAAAAGCTGATTTTGCTTCTTATTTTTTCAATGTTAAATGTGGCAAATATGGCCATAATATCTGACTTAAAAGCCAAAGTCAAACTTTTATGCTAGAATATATAGTAGGTGAAGTATTTTTACTGGTTAGGTACAGAAATGATCTTGGTCAAGATGCAACATTGCTGAATGGATACTGTTAAACTTCAGAGACATTGTTTAGTTTTTTTTTATCGCATTATTTGAAAATTTGTTGGATTTTAGACATTGGGTTGCATTGGTCATTTCTTCAATTTTACCTCCTGAAAGAGACTTTGTTGCCATTTTTAATTTTTACAAGTGCATTTTAGCAAGACAGAATATCTTAAAGGTGATTTCTCTAGACAATTGATTTAAAAAATGAAACTCATGAGTATTTAGTTAACACAAAGTGATACATTTGTAGCATGTATTTCAGTTTTTTTTTGTTGTTATGGCTTATATTTAATAAAATCCTGAAATATAGCTTCTCAGGAAATTAGACAGTTTACTTTTTGCATTTAATCAGACATATAAATTAAATGTTTGCTATTTTAATTTATAGTTGTGCTAAACAAAGCATTTTAACATAACTGCTAGATAATCATTACATCTGTCAACTCCTCATTTATCTCTAAAGACCTCATGCTTCTTTGTGGTTTGTCTTTGTTTTTTTCAATGAACTCAGACTACATGGAAATATGGAAGTTGTCAGCAGAAAATGTGAGTGTCTGAATATTTTGTCCACTTGCTTCAGATGTTTAGATTATTATGTTTTGCCTCCTAGGAGTCCCAACACCCCACAACCCACCCTTCTGTCACTGTTTACCTTTAACAGCCGTTCTTGAAAAAGAAAAAAAAAATCTATTGCCCTCCCTCTGACATGAACCTTTACTTAGGCTGAATCAGCTAATGCTGTTATCAGTTGCCATGGAGACTGTCAGAGTTAGAATGTTGCTGTGGAAACGGAGCGACTGCTCATTACCACCCACAGCAACCTTCCACACTCCCATGAGCACACACTCACAAACACATGAACGCACATACACACTGTTCCACACAGACCCATGAAACCCCCAAAAGGTATGGCCTTGTATTGTGTCAGTTATGTTTATATTAGACATGGTGTATGATTTTATTTTCAACTCTGAGAGACAGCGACACCTTTTTTACGTCTGTATAAACCGAGGACAATCTGCACTGGCATAACGAATGAAGCTCTAAACTGAAACGATACAAGAAGGGGATTTATTGGTGAATACATTGTTGCCTTAACCTTCAATGTTTTGGACAACAGTAGGAGTGAGTTAGGAGACTGTGAGTTTCAATTTTGATGAAATTATGAATATTCTTAAATTGCAAGTGGAGAATTGAGAAGTGGTCCATTTAGCAGCAATGCTGAAATGTTTCCACATTGTATAAAGGTATTCAGCAGCTCAGTGTGGTTTCATTCGATTCAGCCAATTAAAGATTAAAGGCAGTTAAAGAGTAAATTACCATCCCCCCTCACCAATCACTCTGTCTCGCCGCAATCACCTGTGTTGTTGGACTGTGGTTTGCTTCACTAAAATCAAAAACATATTTAATCCCCTTTTCCTTATGTCAAACCTTTATCCATTTAGTTATATATATATATATATATATATATATATATATATATATATATATATATATATATATATATATATATATATATATATATATATTTATTTCTAGACAAGCCATCAGACTCAATCACATAATAGATATGCTAATTGACAAGTGATGTCACAAACTTCATGCATTTACCAGCAATTGCATTACAGTGGAGCCCAGCCAGTCTGGGTTCAGTGTTTTTGGATTTATTCACCTTTTCAAAAAGTGAATCACATGGCAACATGGTGAAGGTGGCCTGCTGAAGTTCAAACTGAACATCAAAAAGAACAGAAAGGGGATTTAAGTGACATGGCATGATTGTTGGTACCAATTGAGCCATTTTACGTATTCCAAAATCTCCTAATCTTCTGGAAGTTATTATATAACATTTTTCAGGTTTTCAGTGGTCTAAACCAGGGGTTTTCAAAGTATGAAAGGGTGAGCCCCGCTCCAAGGAGCACAATGCCTGCTGCCCCGCCCCCCACACCCCCCAATAATCAACCCACACACAAACAAATGCCACTACAAAACACCTTCTAATTGCTTTTATTTTAGAACCATCTCATCTTTTAAAATGACACTTTATCTGAATGAAATTTAACACATGAACATTTTAAAACATTTCCTCCCATTTTAATTATTTTATCAGGGCCTTTGTATGGCAAATACGCCCTTTTTTCATTTTTCTAATGATAAGAACAACCCCAAACTCATTTTTTTTCATTTGTTTTTTTCTGTGTGCACAGCTCCTTCAGCTTCCTCTCAAAAAACTCCCGCGGCTTGGTCACTAAACTTGGGTGCTTTGTTTCAATGTGACGCCGGAGCTTACAGGGTCTCATGCTATCATTAGCCAGAACCTCCTTGCAGATTACACATTGCGGCCTTGGAGCATCATCGGGAGCAGTCCAGGAAAATCCAAACTTTAAGTAGTCGTGGTCATACTTCCTCTTTTTTCTACTTACGCCAGAGCTTGTCTCCCCTGCCCTTTTCTTTACTAAAAATGTGTCCCTTCTTTCTCTCACATCAGTAGACAGCAAGCAGATAGCTTCTTTTCCGGTTTATTTTTTCCCTCGCACTGCGCCTCCCCTAAAGTGCTCTGGCGCCCCCTAGGGGAGGCGCGCCTCACACTTTGAAAACCGCCAGTCTAAACAAAACGCAACTATCTAGTGAGTGGATTTATGTGAAAGAACATGCATTTTTGATGTCAGAGCAGAATTTCCAACTGGTGCGAGATCACTGAAAGACTCGCAATAGCTTAACCCCTGATGCCGATGTGCTACGTTGGCTGATTAACACACCAGGTGCCCTTCTTAAGAGCTGAAAATGGATACTACAATTTGCACATGCTCGCAGAAATTGGACAATAACTGCCTGGAGAAACTTAGTCATATAATGATGTGGGTAAAATGTTCTTGGCACATTTTAGATGCCTTAATAACAATCAATTATTGTTTAAATACCAAAGCTCTCCTTGGGATTGTTTACCTTGTTGATCCTGTTATGACCACAGAGTATCTATCCCTTCCAGCAGGATAGCTTCCTTTACTAAAAATGGCCTCCACAATCATCAGATCTGTCATTTGCGATGTCATATTGGTAAACTTGCATCATAAAAGTACAATCAATACTTTTGCTGAAACTTTGTGATGTTATCATGTAGATATGGACCAAAATCTGAGCAACATTTCTGTTATGTTGTTAAATATAAGGCACAAAGAATTAAGGTAGTTCTGAAAGCAAAAGGCAGCTAAACCCATCTACCTAACACAGTGGCTTGTAACCGTATTTGAAGGAATTTGTTTCATAAGATTATTAATGAACATGGATATATTTCACTCTGCAGTGGATTAATCTCTTTTTTGACTTGTATGAAGTGCCAGAATGTAGTGGTAGGCGTAATGTTATGGTAACACTAGGAGATGGGATTCGGCCAGAGCCAACACATTTGACCACAATAATTGTAATTTTTACTGATTCATCAGTTCTACTTTAAATATGAACCTGTTAGAGATGGAAAATTAATTCTTAGAAAAAGAAAACATGATATGATCAGTATTTTTAACTCATTGAGAACTTGATAGTTCCCCCAGAATGAGACCTCTTCCCTAAGTCATTCATAAACTCAAGACCACACTGACTCTTTTGCAATTATTTGTCCAAACATTAAATTAGATGAGCAATTCCAGGTATAAGAAAAATATAAATACTTGAACTTCAGCAGTTCTTCCTTAATTATAAAAAATATATCTTTCTTAAAATATATTCCTCTAAAAGTTTAACCCTGGATATGTTTTCTGGAAATAAAAAAAAATGACATTACGAAATTATCAAAATTACTTTTCAAAAGATGTAAAGGAATGTATTTTTTATCGTTCTGAATTATTTTTTAAATTAATAATGTTCAGGCTGTAGAAAAACCTACCCTATGCTCTTTCTCCTTTGGGCTCTTTCATAATTCAGCCCTAGCAGAAGCTGAGCTGCCTGGTGTGGCTCACTATTTCACTGCTCCCCTGAAAGTTGGCCGTGTGATACTGGCACTTAAACACAATCAGATTTCACACCCTATCTGAGGGGGCCAACTAGCCTTGAAGAGAAATCTACAGTATAGCTACATTTATTGGCAGCTGTGGTAAAAAGAGATTCAAAAATAAATGTATTTATTATCGCAGTAGAATATTCTTGAACTGAAAATTTTCTAAAAGATGTTTGGTGGGCAAACATCACCTGACAACTTTTTCTGTTAATAGATATTGCACAATTTCGTCAGATGACCAAACCTCTGGTCCTCTCTTTCGCTCTGTTCTGTTCAGCTCACCATATAGCTTTTCAGTAATTTTTCAAAAGGATGTAGATGTAAATGAAAGAAGGCTCATTTTGTATTTGGTGAACTATTTTTGTGCCATGTTTAGATCATTGAAAGATGCACTAATGACCCATCTCTCACACCAGATTTGATTTAATCTCTAAGTATTTCATTTTTAAGTTTATAATGCCATGCATTTTAACCGTGTTTTTACAGCATTTGGAACAGAAAAAAGTGCAGTGCATCACCTTAAAAGAGGAAATAAGTTACTTGTCAACATATTCTTCATTTTTTCACACCGAGCCCACTTGTGTTTGTTTTAAAAAACTCATAGTCAATGTATGTCTCCTAAAATACTAAAGCAAGCTCCTCAAGTTTATTTTTGTGACAATTGTTTTTTTCTGACATTCCCCTTGACCAACTGGTTAAAGTGTAGATGGGGTCAAATGGTTATGGAGACTTTGTGACCCAAAATGCCACTTCTTGTTGCAGTTGTCTAATAGTGAGCTTTAGATAAGCACCCCCTTACAACTAGGCTCATCGATAAATATAAATCAGTGACATGTGGCTAAGAAAATGGGCCTCTTTGTCAATTCAAAATTTATACCCTAAAGAAGCAATTAAAAACTTTGTTTAAGATAACAATTAGTGTGGCAGCTGTTTTTCCATTTAATTTAATTTATTTTATGTTTAATAGGATTTTTTTTTACCCCATTGAATAAATGCAATAAACATAAAGGTTGGATTAAAATACAAAATAAAAATACTGTTAGATTATGCTACAGCAATCTTGTATTGCTGTATCTTAAGGCGTTTCACAAATGAGGACCACCAAAAAATGTGATCAGCACTACCTATATTCTAATTTCTGCAAGATATTCTAAACACTGGACCAAATTCAAGTGCTTTAGTATTTTAGGAGTCAATATTTTCCAAGTTGTATTGACAAGAACACTAAAATTCTGGTAGGAAAATGACATGGTGGAAAACATTTATTAGCATTTATGTTTGAAGACCCTTTTCATTGTGCTTGTGTACATTTTCACATATCTCTTCTTGTCTTACTTTACTGTTGGTGTAGTTCAAAGTGTATACCAACATATGCAATGCATAACATTTTTATCATTTAATCTTTTATTTCTTGTATTTTTTACAAATATTTAATTTCCATTTCACATGCATATTGCTAGACCTATAATGTCAGACTTGAATGAATTTGCATAGCAGTGATCATGAATTGGTTCAGTTATTTTTACATCTTGAGCATCTTGTGAGACCTACGGTGCCATGTTATGCAAGAATTTAAGCAAGTTAAGTCTTGATGTCTGAAACAAAAAAAAATGTGAGTACGCTGTAGTAGTGGTAGTGAATTATCACATACAGTTGGTAGGTTTCACACTTCCAGACTTGAAAACTTTGGAGCATTTGTTGTACCAAAGCACAAACCCCTCTTATCACACACAGCATCTCTTCAGTGGCAACAAAAGCTGAATTCACCAAGTCTCAAACAGTGAACGCTATCAGCTTGCAAGTCGTTTGCTTGAGTGTTTGCGTTTCTGCGTGAGCACCAAGAGACATTGTGAGTTTTTATGCAATGTGTTCATTAGTTTCCTTATAACATGCAGTAATTGACCAGTGCTGTTTTTAGATCAGCCCACACAAACTCAAGGAAGCTGTGAAAACGCTGGTTTAGTTGCAAAGAGCACTGCCATCTAAAACCAGACAGTGTCTAAGAAAGACAGGGCAGGCATTTTATTTGACACTAAATATGGTGTCAGGCTGTTGAGAAATGATGCTGAGAAGAAAAGCAGCGTAAAGAAGCTGAATAAGGTGAGGGCAGGAGAATAAGTGTCAAATAGAGAAGGAAAAAAAGTCTAATTTTAGATGGATAACGTGTCCTTTATTGTGTGAAGCCTTTATTAGTTTTACTGTCTTCCTTTATACACAGCCAATTGAGCTTAACAGGAAACATATTTTCTCTACTGGTAGAAAAAGTGCTCTATTATTTGGTGTGAAAGCAACTTGTTTTCAGAGGGGATTTTCTTTTCTTTTTTATCTCTGAGGGGAAATTAAGAGCTTATTTTTTTCATATACAGGATTCGCACATTAAATACCGGATTTTTGGAAAATTAGAATTAACTATGTTTATATAAACTATGGCATTGTACAAGCACATAAACACAAGCTGATATCCATCTTAGAAGTGTTAAGAAATTTATAGACCAATACCAGGTTTGGCCACCAGGGAGCTCAGAACTGATGGCCTTTAGCTCATTGAAGGTGATTATTTTTCTTTCCATCTTTTATAGTTTTTTTTTTGTCTCTCTTTCTGCTAAACCATTTTTTCTTTCCAACCCAATCATTTGCACCCTCTGCTGGCTGAAGGACAAAATGAAAATCTAATTAGAAAATAGGAAAGGTTGTTTTGAACAGATACAGTTGAGTCTAATTGAAACTCTACTTATGTAAATTAAAAACACACACAGTCAGTATCTTAAGCTGTTGTGAGTTGAAAATGAGGATAATATGTACATTTAAATATTGTGCCACAGAGATATGTGGCAGAAAAGTAAGCAATCATGTGGCCTGAATTTAAAAAAATGCCATGTTATATGCCAGACAACATATTAAATGTTGTCTGGCCCTCTCAGATAATGTAGGAATACTCTATTAAATATCCGTTAAATCACAACATCGTCCATCATCGTCTCCCTCAATCGCCTAGCCCTCTTTCACCTCTGTTAGATCATAGTGTTACAATAATACTCAAGGTCATCCTTGCCCAGTTTACATTAAAAGCCCTAAAATTCAGCCAAACATCTTCAGAGTCCCAATATTTTCTTCTCCAACTTGTTTCTCACTATTACAGATATTCAGTAAATAAATAAATGTTACTGAAATAGATATTGAGATAGCATGGTAAGGCAGGTAAAAAAAATTAATTTGGGTTGTTGGGGAGTGATGCTACAATAAAGCCTTTTCTGTCTCACAATCACAATGTAAATGTGGACTTTGCTAAAATCTACTGGGCCTTTTTTGGGAGCTGTCTGCATTGGTTGGATGAGAATACAATTCAATTTAAAAACACTTTCTTAATTCCAGAGGGAAGTTAAATGTTGTTGTAACTCATCTAATTTTCTTTAAAGAGCTGTGGTAGATGCTGATTGATGTGGGCAGGAAGGATCTAGCAGTGGTCTGTATTATATCAAATCTGAATCTGAAGAATCCTCTAATTGAAGACACTTTGTTGTCATGAGGAGGACACTCAGGGTTGTCCATAATTTATTTTAAAGAATCCTTCTTTGTACCCTCATCTCCAGTGGTTCCTCAGTAGTCCCCAAAACAGAACCAGTCTTCTTAATCAGGTTGCTGAGCCTTTTTAAGTCCCGGACTTTGATGCTGAAACCTTAACAGATGATGGCAGATGACAGTTCACTCTCCACAACAGACCTATAGACACATCATCTGTGTATGTATATAATATTCTTAACCTTAACTAAAATCTTGAGGGATTTAAGAAATTAGATCTGCTCTGTTCACATTCAAGATAAGATGATCGTTTCCACACCATGCAACAAAGCGGTCCATCACCTCTCTGTACTTTTCTTCTTGACCATTTATGTTGCACCCTGACGACTTCAGAGTCATCAAAAATATTTCTGTTGATAACAGGAGTCTGTTTTGTACTGGAGATCAGAAGTGTATAGAGCTCCTGTGCTGCTGACCACCTGGTTAGACACATGACCATCCAGTTTCACAAACTGGTCTGTTTGCCTTGTGATCATTAATCCAGGTGATTGTTGAGGCCTTCACTTGTGTCTTCAGGCTGAATTGTTTTAAATGCTATGGAGAAATCAAAGAACATAATCTTTGCAATGGTGCCTGCTTTTTGGGATTGACCTGTGTAGTAAACATTTCAGATGGGCCCATAATAAAATGAGCAATTATTATGTAGAAAAGCACTTCATGCCATTTGTTATGTATGGTGGAGGATCTGTTATTGTGGGCCAGTTTCTTTTTAGTCTCGATAGTGTCATGAAACAGTTTGAAATCCAAAAACATTTGAAAGAAAAATCTCTGTGAATGCACAAGTAAACTGAAAATGCGTCAACACCAGATCTGTCAGCAGAATGCTAGTCCATACCTAAAAACAATTCAAGACAGAAATGGTTCACCTGACCCAAAATCAACTTTGATCCTTCACCTTAGGTTTTCAGATCTAAATTCTTCAGAAACCTTATGGCGCAGCTGAAGAAAAGAGACCAGATTAGAGGACTCAGTGGACTTTATTACCTACAGAGTAACAGTTAAATATCTCCTTCAACCTTGAGAAGTGTTACTTGTAGACTGTACCTACTGCAAACAAGACTTAACCAGAAATATTAAAGATGATTTTTTTTACTAAGTATAGCATGATTTAGTTTTATGTTCTATTGATCCTTTCAACTCCTAAATGCTGAGTATTTCATCAAATGTTTTTTTTTTTTTTTTTCCTTTCTGCTGGTTCCTGGTGGCAGAAGGCCTGCCACAACTCCAGAATGAGGCCGAATGACCTTTAGTATTTTTAATGAAGTCTCAAGGGATTGCTGTCAATGTGTTCCCTTTGTCATCTCTTTCGTGACGTTGGTGTTAGTACATTATAAGATGCTTCTTTTGAATCATGCCAACATCTATTTAGCTTCAGTGTTGCCTAGCAACATGGATGACACAGACTGTGCTGATAAGCGTCCAAAAGCCTGCTGAGGATTCTGCTGTGAAAGCATCTCTGGAAAGACGTTTTGGTTGGATTGCACCTCTTAGTGAATTAAAATGTGACGTTTCTCCCTATTTTGTGGAAGTGGCCTTTTAAAATCATCGAGGAAATTGTTGAGCCAGAGGCTGCAAATGTTCACAGTCTTTAGTAGCAAAATGTTTTATGCTGAAATAAACTGTTACTGCAATTTTTACTGGTTGAAATTGGGAAAATGTTTAGCAGGGACTGGGCAAGTCTCTCATTTCATCCTCAGAACATCCCCCTATTCCCTTGTAGACTCTGTGCTACTGTCTGGCTTTTAGCGTGTTGGGAAATTATAGTTATTTCACAGCTGGAGCACCAGAGTTGCCTCACAACCTCTTGTTAAAGACACAGTAAATTTGGGGTTCCCTTTCATGAAGAAAGCAAATAAGACATATATCACACACCCTGCTGCTATAGTAGCCCACAGAAAACCACCACAGCCTCAGTTTAAGAGCTAATGCTTAGTATTAAATAGCCTTTTTTTAGGATTGCTTCATCTATATTTCACATATTCCTGCTTATCAAACGCAAAGTTTTGAACTTGACTGCAAAAAGTGAAAATGAATAAAACATTATTGAATGTAATGAAGAACATTTACGCAAAGAGCAACCAAAGCAAGGTTAACAAGGTAGAGGGAGTCAAAGCAGCATTACAAATCCATTTAAAAGTGATGTCATCAGTGTGTCCATGTCAGTTAGGACTGCCACTTATCAAGTAACATAAAGGATGCCTATCAGGGTCAGGCCTATTTGTTGTTCCTGTTGGCATGACAATTACCATGTCCCAAGTGATGCATCCTATGTTTAACACAACTGATTTCTTGGTCTCAAGCAAATATTATGATTCACATTTAATATTTAAAGAGATTGATTACCAAGGACAAAGGTTGTATTCAAGATAACTCAGAAAGACAGATCATCCTATACTAATTTAAAACAGAACACACCGTTTCATTTTTTAACTAATGGGCAAGTTCATATTTTTTGGCATCTGTGGCTACCCCAGTGCTGGTGGTGCTGTCTGCATAAAAATATGCTTTTAATGTTAAAAATAAATAAATCTAAGACCATAGATGGGTTCAGCCGGTGTGTTTGTTTGGAATCCAATTACAGTCAAGTTGCATTTGATCTGATAAAGAATAGCTCTTGTTTTTTAACAAAACAACAGGCAGAAAATGGTGGAGGGCAGCCTATTGATTTCTTGAGAGAGGGGTGACTGTTAAGGTTGATGCAGCTGCAGGAAGAGGGGCTGCCACCAGTCCAGCACAGCTTTTTGTTAGCCATTGTACTGCATGAATAATCCAGAGTATTGACATATTCTCATAGGCCTGGTACCAACATCTAATTCCTTAACTGCAAGAGACTAAAGTGTCTTCCATACACAGATTTAGTGTACATCTTGGAATAGAACACTAAAACAAATTTTGGAGACATTTTGCTATGCAAAAGTAAGATAAGAAAAAAATAGAAAATGAGACCCTAATATGATCCTCAGGTATTTGGGTTTTGGTTTCCTTTGCGGTTTCATTTTTTTGTTTATTTCATCATTGCTTTATTGTTTCATGATAGGTCTTGCCATTACTGTTACAAATGTGTTGCCATACCAGTTCATTCCTATCTGTCTAGTTTCTTCTTGTTTGTTGTACATTGGAATTTATTTCCTTATTATTTTGCCTTTTGGTTTGAACTGTTATTCTGTATTATTGCTACTTGCATTTAAATCTTAGTTGACCTTGACCATTGCTTTAAGTTTAATGTAGCTTTAGTATGTTTAGTTGCATAAACTATGCCCCTGGCTAATTTTTTATTTTAACCTTCTAAAATGCCTTTTTCAAATGGATGTCTGTGCCTTGGACCTACTTCTTCAGCTCACTTCTTGACACATATTTATATTGCAAAATTCTGTGCGGGACCCCCTTAAACTAATATTTGGTTCTGTTGATTTAACACATGCCATATGTTATTGCAGGATTTGTTTTATATTTGCTTATTTACAGTCTTTAGTTTGGGCAGAGGCGAAGAAGGAAAACCAAATATAACATGAAAATATAAGACAATGGTGAAACAAGTGGGGGAGGCTGCAAAGATGTAGCTCAATGAGGACAGATTTCCAGTTCATCATAGCAATCGTATTAGGAATTTTCCATATATTTGACATTTAAATGCATCACTAAAAAAACTGTATCATGCTAGTGAAACATGGTATTTGAGTAGAAATACTTAGCCTATCTGGAAAAAATGAGTGAAATGGTAACTTTATGGTGATTTCTGATATCCAGACTTTTTAGATTTGTGACATCCCTCTTGGCCACAGCCTTCATTTTCCATTAAATCTGACCAATGAGAGTTAAACTAAAGCCACTTATGTTGTATCTGCTCTCATCTTCAGCTGTGTGTTTTTATAAATGAAGCATGTCGTTCTCATACTTTCATAAGCAACTTCACTGTGTGTGAGAAAGGAGGGTAGCAGGAAAGTGAGGAGGCCTTTTTTGTTACTGTGGCTGCAGTCGAATGAATGCTGCACATGTGGCTTTAACAGACGCAAACACCCACTCTCGCTGAGAAGCTTCTCTTTCCTACTGTCACATCATCCCTTTCTTCTTTTGTATCCTGTTCCCAGCCAGAACACGACTCCTTTTCACTCCTTGGTTGAATTCAAACCAGCGTTGGTCTTACCCTCCCACATAAACCTCTGCTCACCTTTTTTCTCTCACCTGTGCATCTACAGCTACTTCTTTTTCATCAAATTGCCTAGCGTGTGTGTATGTGTGTGTGTGTTTACTGAATTGTCACCTTAAACTGCACTCCCAAAGTACTTCCAACCAAGTCTAATCTCTCTCTCTCTCCTGTTTTTTCTCCTCCCTCACTGCTGTTTCCCGCCTTTATCCCTGTTTGTTCTCTTAGGTCTCGGATGTTATCCTCTCTGCCGAGACACGGACATCACTTAAACTAGCCAGGTGAGCCTTAAAACCTCTGCCTCTCTCTTTTGGTCTACTGTTTCTCCTATTTCTCCTCACTACATATGCCCTTGGATGCTGCTGCAAAAATGCTGCATCACTATGTGTGCCCATCTTCATATTGATTCAGTTGTTGTCTCAGTTCAGAACCAGCAGCAGAAGAAAACATACAACTCTCTCGAGTCACACCTGTTTCCTTCCCTGTGTCAGTCACCTTGACATGCCAATGTCCGTTTGAATACCTGAAAACACAGGTTTTCAGGTATTCAAATCAAATTTGATATTTGTATATTCAGTGTGTGTTTTTATGTTGGGAACTAGAGGATTTTCTGCTTATGCAGTCACAATCAACATTTACAGGCTTTCTGTACCAAAAACAGAGAAAAAAAAATCCCTTAAATGTCAATGTCAAAAATTGATTGCATAAATATTCACCGCCTTCAAGTCAGCATTTAGTAAATACACCTTGCAAAGTATTCAAAATATTCTTATTGCTACAGATATCAAAATTAAATGTCATTATTTTAACACCGACATAAGCACTTGGATCACAAAAAAACATTTCCTAATACTACCATAGGTATGTCAGAGGCTTTAATTTACTCAGGATTGAGATCTTGATGTTGTTTTTATTTGATGTCGGCAGCAACCTGGGTTAAGCTGTGCCAAGCGCTGAAAGAAAACAAAGATCTATAGTCATGGTTCTTGAAGCTGTTTTATGTGTACCTCTGATGTTGCTCATGATCCCTTGAGTGGTGTCAACAAATTGCAAGTTCTAAACTAGGCTAACTTACCACTGTAAATTGCTATTTGAAGCTAAACTGCATGGCTACCCAGAGTCTAACTATTGTGGTTTAACCATATTCTGTTTTCAGTTTCAAGTGAAAGTTACTTTTGTTTCTTCTCGGGACAAAAATAGCAGACTGGGGTAAATCTTGAGGACAGCTATGGAAGATGAAGTGAGCAACTGAGAGCAAGTGTCAGTCCATATGGGACTTGATAGGAACAAAATGAGCAAAATTGTGAAGAAATGTAATTAGGGTTTATTTAATGTTCATTCAGCTGTTGCAGGAAGACAAAGAGGAGTAATGAATGTGCAAAACCCATAACAGACTAAACTGCTTACTCTTAACTAACATGCAGGGCTGCCAGACACAAAGTTTTTTTCATGGAGAAAACAGATACATAAAAACGTCAAAGTTATGTTGTTCTACTTGAAACTGTCACCATTATGGTGAAGTACTTTTCATATTTACAGCAAACCACAAAACTGAATTTACTCAACAACTAAATTAATTGATGGATGTTGAGCAGGTCTAATAAACACAATTCACCTTCATATGGTTTGGTTTACTTTAATGCTGCACTTTTAAATGTGAACCAACCTACATGGACATGCAGTTGCCACACATTCAGCAGCACAGACTGGGAGGAAAAACATGCATGACAACAAATAATTCAAGGAAAAAAATTGGCAACAACACGACATGTATGCAATTGTGCAATTTCTTGTTTTATCTTCAAACTTAATTGTTGTTTTCATACTGGGTCCTACCCAATACGAGTGGCGGGCAAAACAGGGAGCTGTCCATCATGTTGCTCTGGACATGAAATGAGTGGAGCAGGATAACTTCCTGTCTTTGTTTGCATTCCCTACAATTAGCTAGAGGATCACTTGCAAGTGGAGCGATGCTCACCCTCAGGTGGACCAGAGTTTGCTTGTTGCCCATGCTAGAGAACTGATGAGCTTAATTTTGATCTGAAACACAGTCAAAAGTGCAACTCTTGCTTCCAGCCATCTTTTTAACCTTGCCTGCTGATTGTTGTTTGATGGGAAGCTGATTGACATTTATGGTATATCTACAAGAATGCTATAAATTGGTAAAATTCATAGTTTTAACTTGAAGCAGCTTTCTTATCATTGATTGTGTCTTTCCTTAATGCTTAGTTCTTTTTCAAAGTCTAAATATGACCATATGTGTTTTATTCCTCAAAAAATCTCTGATTCTAAAACTAATATTGGTCATTCAGATGCCTTCAGTCTAGCAGCCATTTTTCTTGTACAATTCAAACGCAATGAGAGTAATTGATGTGAAAACTTTCCCATGTCTCTTTTCCCTACTGTCTTCATGGAGGAAAAACGTTTGTGGCATTTCCCAGCAGGTCTATTTGACCTTTTCCTCTTTGTTTAAACCCTCCTTTTCTCCTCACCCTCCATCAAACAAGCTGGGTGCTGAACCTGAAAGCCAAATGGTCCCGACCTTGGTCTGCTGCACTCTTGATACTGTATCTTAATTATTATAATGACAAAAATGGTGGTGCAGCAAGGAAGGCAGGAAGGGAGGCTGATGGTATCTTATTGTTAAATTCAACAATCTGGCAGATTGTCAGAAAAAGCCTGGGAAGATTTATTGCTCAGTGTTAAGTCAGATAAAGATCTGGTGGGTCAGGTAGATGTCAGGGATCTGCCACATCTGAAAGTGCAATGATGGGGAGAGACAGACAAATAAAACAAAAACACTGGAGGGCGGGGGGGGGGGGACAAAACAGAAACTGCTAGATAAAATTATGGGTGAAATGTGCAAACAATTTATCTTTCTGTCATCTCTGAGTAATGTGAGACTGAATGAAGAAGAATGTGGTTTGTTTTTACAATAGCTTATATTTTGGGTGTTACCATGACGATGATAGTTCTGGATAGTCTTTTACTCTTAAACTATTACTTTTAAAAGGACAATCACCTTTCCGTGTGATTATTGACGAGGGTCTTGAAGATTATGCTACAGCTACTTTGTTTGAACCCTTTACAATATGTTTTAGTCTTTATTCAAATATAAAAAGATGCAAAATGTTAAGCCTTTTCTTTTCCTGATGTTTTCCTACATAATAAACATTAAAGAAAATGCAGAAAAGCTGCCATATTAGTTCTTAGTCACACTTATCAATACTCAGTAAATGGATGATGTTTGGAAGATATTTGCTTCTTATAGATTTTTTTCTGTTTTTGTTTTTATGCCATGCTTAAATGTTTCAGGTCACCAAACATAGTTGTTGGTTTCATTCATTCAGGCAGAAAAGCTATGAAAACCAAGTGGACCCTGTGAAAAATAAATTCTTCCCATTTTAAAATCACGAATTAGCTGTGATTAAAGATGACCTCAATTTCACAAGCCAAACCAAGGCCTGATAATTACCTGACCTAGAGATGTAATACATCTTTTAAATAGAAGTTCTATGATTTTGAAACATCTTAAAAAGCAACCATCATCTAAAAATATTTAAAAAAACAGTAGAAAAGCAAAGTCACTGACATCTATTAGTTTGCAAAAGAAATGTCCAAATTCAGGTAAGAAATTTCTAATGCTTTTGGACTACAGTGAAACAAAAATGTTTCAAATAATCCATATTTGGAGAAAACATACAGCAGTGATGAACCTTCCCAGGAGAGACCAAAGTCAACCAAAAGGTGACAGTGTCCAAGATTTAGCAATAAAAAACACTCTGTAACAATGGAATGCATGGGAGTGTTCCAAGAAATAAACCACTGCTGATCCATTTACAGAAAAATATCCTGATAATATCCCCTAACGTCCATAAGACTTTAAGGAATCTATTTTGTGGACTGCTGACACAAAAACTCAACAATTTCTCAGGTGTAGATCATCTAACATCTGACCTAAAACTAACACAGCATTTCAGAAAGAGACAGTTGTACCGACAGTTAAACATGGTGCAGGTGGTGGTAGATTGAGGGTTTGGGTCTGCTTTTCACTTCCCCAAGTACTGGGTGGCTACTCATAATCGATGGAATCAAAAAATGTTGCTCCCTACCAGAATATTCTGTCAGAGAATGTTCACCTGCTTGTACAGCTTTTTTCCCTTAATGAATGAAATCATCAGTGGAAACTATTTGGGGGGTAACCAAATTATCTTGGTTGAACCCAAGATATTCAGTACTAAAATTTGTTTCATGTGAAACATTAAATGTGACAAAACAGAAAAAAAAAAAAAAAAAAAAAAAAATGGAGGAATTATGTGCAGGGTCCTACCCATTTTCACAGCACTGTAAATGTTATTCACTGGTGGTGTCTAAGGACACACACAGAGAAAGAGAGGGAGAGAGAGACGGGGAGGGAAAAAGGGATGTTTGTCAGCCACTGCAGCAGTGATGTAATGGTCCAGACTCCCCCTACTCCTCAGGCTAGATTCTTTTATTGTCCATGTTTCCTTCCTGGTTCTCTCTTTTCTCCAATCTCTCATCTGCATGGTTTGCCCCCCCACCCCCACCTTTTCTTTATTGTGGCATGCATATCAAACATTTAAACATGTATGCAAAATATACTATATTGCCAAATGTAACTGCTTGTTTGTCTTAACGCACATTCATTTGAGCAACATCCCATAATAAGCCAACCTTTCTCAACTATAATACCTGCAACTCTTCAGGGAAGGCTTGCACATGATTTAGGAGAACGTTTCGTATGACTTTTATTTATTTTTTTGTAAAGGCATTGTTGTTTGAGATGAGCTTTAGTCTTTGACCTAGTATTTCATACTGAAAAACTGCTTTTTGAGCATTTCAAATATATATAGGTCTGTTCAGATAAAGGATGCTGGGTTTTGTTTGTGACATGTAGATACAAATAAATAAACATGTTAACATAATCAACTCTGCCCACAGAGTAAGAACAACTAAAATTAATCAGTTTTATTTAACTAAACTAACTCACCTTTACTTAACTAAAGTTAACCCTTGAGAAGCTAAAATTCACTCAGTTTGCCTTTTGAAAGAACTCTACTAGTAAACTTATTTCATATCCACAATTAATTTGAAGGTTTTTTTCTTTTGTCCAATACGGTAAAAAATATTTTAAGAATCTTTTGGTAGCTTTCACATCTTACTTCATTTTATCTTCTTATTGGCATTTTCCTCATTCATGTTATTACGACTTTTAATTTAACAATGCCATTTGAGTGTCCCACCAATGATCAAGCATGTTCAAACTGAAGTTCAATATGTGCACAATTTGAATTGAAACATTAAGCTATCTAACAGTTTTATAGGAATTTGATTGGCTGATGGGGTTTATTGAGAAAATGGATGATACATTTGAGGCAAAGAGGAAGCACACACTTCATACAGCTTTAAAATAATAGAATTAGTAAATTTAATTGGACAGTCCAGAGTAGAATGTTGTAAAAAGTTGTGTTACCACATACTGAGCAAGGCTCTCCATGAATGTTTGTATTGTATTTAACAGGTGACCAATGGCAAACAGTATAATGACATGCTCTCAGGGACACTGGAAACTTTCCTTTGACTAACATGCCCAGATAGTTAGCAATGAACCTAATATATGCTTTGTGATTGTCGTCATAGTTTTGAACAGTTCTAATGTTGACCTAGGTTTGGCACTGGTTGAAATGTCAAAGCAGGTCACCCTAAGGGTGAAATCAATCGACCAAACAAACATCACAGCAATTCTTCCAGTGACTGGAGCAATGTGTGACTAAAAACCTAAATGTCAGCCCCAGAAG
Organism: Xiphophorus maculatus; assembly: GCF_002775205.1. NCBI lineage: Eukaryota > Metazoa > Chordata > Actinopteri > Cyprinodontiformes > Poeciliidae > Xiphophorus > Xiphophorus maculatus. The sequence continues at coordinate 20,731,474 of NC_036449.1, read as the reverse complement.
GAAAAGTCAAGGTCAATCCAAACCGGGTTACTTAGAATTATTGCTAAACTTCATAGTAATCCATTCAATACTATTCAAAACTTACAGATTTGAAGTAGCTAAGAAGAAATTGTGAAAATTTGATACCCCTGCAGAATGTTCAAAATGGTTATATTTCTCTGAATGTAACTGCAGTCTAAAGATAGATAACTTTAAACTGCAGTATCATATAGGTGGAGGTGAAGGCCATAGTCCAAGAGCACATATTCATTAATAATTAATACACAATTCTCACATAAAATATTCTATATAAGCTACTTTCATAGTACTGAATAATCTAAAACTTTATTTTCTCACAGTCATCAAGAGATCAGCACAAAATACCGCTCTGTGTAGATTCATTCAAAAAAATTTTAGGCGGCTGCATTTTCACAGCAAGCAGAGCTTGATCACTAGAAAGACATCGACGAACACACACACACACACACGCACACGCACACACACACACACACACACACACACACACACACACACACACACACACACACACACACACACACACACACACACACACACACGCACGCACACGCCCACGCACACACACACACACACACCCCCACACACACATATGCCACCTTTTACAGACTACATTAAATGAGGGCTGACAGGTGACTGCAAGATGTGCAGTCTCAGGAGACACAACAAAGCACTTTCTCTGTTCGTGTGCTTAATCAGGATGTGTGTATATTCAGGGTCACATCTCTGTGTGTTTGTGTGTTGCATAAGAGAAATACAGCATTGCCACTCTGGCCATAAGTATGAAGAGAATCCTAAATGGTAGATATAAAACCTTTATTGTGCCTAGTGAGTTGTAAAAATGCATTGTGGTTTAAGAATGATATTAAATGCAATTAATCTCTTTGGTAACAAAATGCACAAATTAATTTATTCTATCTTGGTTTCAATAAGGACTCTCTCCTATTGCATATTTGTAAGAAATTGCGATGGGCGATTAAGGGCTTAAATTATATTACTGTGATTTATTTATTGTGATAACCATAAAAGTGATGATAAAAATTATTAAAAAATTACTATAACATTTAGGACCCCACAAACACAAATATTGCTTTAAGAATGAAACCATTTATTAAATAGCTGACTTCTAGTTAATTTAATATTTTGCTGTTTTAACACAAAAATAGTTCAAACGGCATGCAACAAGCCCAGCCAATTTTGGGGTTTGGAAACATCATAAAGTAGAGCTTTTTAATGTTAAACAAATTGTTATTTTTATAACAGGAATACTTTTCTCCAATAATGACATATATTGTGGTAATTTCCCATTCATTTCTAATTGGAAGTAATTTTGGAGTTATCAATCAAGAATGGTTTGTTTGAAAGTCAAAGCCCCAACATTAGGACCAAATAAAAATACAGCTTTCTGCACCAGTAAAATGTTTAGTGTGGAGGTTTTTCTAACAAAGAGCATTTTATATGTCGGTTATAAAAACATTTTTGGTGCATTTTAGGATTGATCAGAAAGACAGCATGTTGACAGAAAACTAAAAAATGTAAAGCTCAGCATTGTAATGGACCTTACCAAGCTCCGCCCACAACCGACCCACGTGACCGCAAGTCTCACAAACACAGCCTGGCAGCGCGTTGTTTCTATGTAAACATCAGTGTTGTATAAAGTACTGAAATCTCAGAGTCAAGTAAAAGTATAAGTACCTCTCCAAAATATGACTTTGGTAAAAGTCCAAGTCACTGACTGAAATGTTACTTGAGTTAAAGTCTTAAAGTATCTAAAACTTCTTGTACTTAAGTATGGAAATTACTGTAAAAATGGATGTACTCAAGTAATATAATGAAAAGTACAAGTAAAAAGTAAAACAAAGCAAATGCAGTTTGAATGACATTTTTTATATTTTGGTAAACTTGTCAAATACACTTAAAATAATGTACCCAACCAAGTGCAGGCAAAATTAAACCTGCTAATAGATATACCTGCAGGCATCATTTAGTTAAGAAAATTAGGTGCTTTACCTATAGCACAAGGTTAACTTAACCTGCTTTACAACGGAACCAGCTTCTTAGTATACCCTCCAGGACAGAAAATACAAAGTTTTTGTAAGCCTTAAGTTTTCCCTTCAAGTAAGGTCAGTGCTGAAAATGAGAAAAATAAATAGTACAGAAAATGCGGCCAACATGAAGAAAAAGAGCTGTTACGATTACTCTACTTCACAAATCAGTGAATCAGTCAATGCTACAGTCAGTAGGTGGTGCACACAACTGGTCATTATGCAAAAGAAAAAAAGAATTGGGAGGGAAATGCAGCTTATTGGCATCTGTAAACCTGTTTTTGAACTTGCATGCCTTTCCTATATTCGTTAAATTTAGTCTAAATTGCTATCGCTATGGCTTCTGTCCCCCCTTGAACAGAGGAGTCTAGGTAGCCTGCTACAGTCAACATTAGGCCTAAGCTAAATACACCATGTGTGGAACTGAAATAATGCCAAACAAAGTTAATTTATGGTCAAGATTTCACAATACAGTAGTGTCTAGTGACCAAGCTATAGTTACTGAAACAGGAGGATCATAACCATTTCATAAGACGCTACCTCGATGTGTTTCTTCAAGTTGGACGGGGAGTTTTTGTAAGATAGAATTTCCACATCTTCGGGCAGGAATAACATAAACTGCATGCGGTACGACGAATCTTTAACACCCACGAAAGAGTGTATTGTGTTTAAATAAGGCCATGGGCTCTCATCACCAGCTGGTGGTTCCCCTGGAGCCGTGTCCGACGTAGTTGCAGTCGTTGTGGTCTCCGTCTCCTCCTCCATGTGGCTGCTGCTGATTGCGAGACTTGCTTTGTGTTTAATGGGAGAAGCGAAACAGGTGTATCCTATTGGAGGTGATGAACAAGCCCAGGCAAGTAGGCTACCGACTTTGTTCGGTAGCCTGCTTGCTACTTGCTAATCAGTAGGTGGGGTCAAAACACTTTGTTTCTCTCTCTCTCTTTTTTGTAATGAGTAACTAAACCACACATTGAAAATGTATCGGAGTAAAAGTACGCAATTAAGTTCGGAAATATAGTGAAGTAAAAGTGAAAGTCATCAAAAATTTTCATACTCGAGGAAAGTATGAAGTACTCCAAAATATACTTAAGTAAAGTAGTGAAGTATTTTTACTTCGTTACTATACAACACTGGTAAACATGACTAGATTAGTGCATCATTTCTACCGGATTTTCACAATATATCAGCTACTACAATGGACAGAGGAACTAACAAGTTCATGTCATCATCTGGGAGGAGGTTACTGGTTTCTCAGTCACAAGCTGGTTGCAAACCTGAGGCCAGCAGGTTCAGTCAGTTATGGTAGATCTGAAATTTAGTTTGATGACCTCAATATTGGAAGCTACAGACTGATAGGAGGAACCAAAGAGCTCTGTAAAGGTAAAGGCAAATCTTCTGAAGTTGGGCTATAATTAATTTAATTTCACATAATTACCGCGGTAGAAGCCATTTGTTTGTTAAAAGTTTCTGAAATATATTTGTTCTATTTGATGTTTGTTGTGAATGATGTAAACTCACAAACTAACGAGGTAATTAGTCCAACTTTTAGAAACTACAGCGGCTGTAATGCGCCACAGCAAAGGTAAACAAAGGTAAAATAACCCCATAAATAAACAAAGGTAAAATAATAAAAATAAGGTGATCAACTCAAAACCACTCCTACCTTTTTACACTCTCTCTCTGTAGTTTAAGCACACCTGTTACCGTGGCAACTGCCTGCTCCCCGCAAGACGAGCAAAGATTACGTTAAAAACATAACACTCAGTCCGTTACGATATCAAGTTTCCAGGCTTGATATTTATTTCTCGATTATTAATCAGCGCTTCCCTGAACACAGCGATGGTTGACTGACTAGCTGTACTTGGTGCTAGAGTGGCTAACACGAGTAATAGTTTAGTACAAAGCCTTTTCTGCTAAAATAAAATCTTTAGTGTATGTCAGATACAGACACATTGCATATTGAACTGTTTGGCTAACGTAAGACTGTGTAGCAGACAGGCTTCAAGGTGTAGAAGTTGTATCAGTTCTGCCATTATGCTGTACTTAGCTAATGGGAAGCTAACGGTGTGTTTGTGAGACGGCCACACACGTGACCACGTAGAATGGGCATCAGCCAATGAAAAGCAGCCCCTCTGGTAAGGTCCATCCTTATAAATAGGCAAAAGTGGGAAATTTAAATAAAAAACAACAAAAGACTCAACGGCATGTTGCATAAAAAGTATGTATTTCCTTTGTTACGATGGAGGATATTAACAGATGTTTATTTTGTTCTTGGTCCCACACTTTGTACAGCAGGGGATGACTTATTGTTATTATTCAGAAAAGCTGGGGTTTTGTGCAATGGGAAAAAGATTTAAAATAGCTGTCTGAGTCATACCATTGAAAACTGAGGACTTCAGGAAGCATTTACAAAAGACATGAGACTGCAGGAAAAAAATATTTTCCACATATCCAGATATAATGATAGTGGTGACAGTGGTCATGCGGTGGGTTTCGTGTTCGATTTCCACTCTGTCCACCTCTGCCATGTCCTTGGGCAAGACACTTCATCTGTGCTGCTGGTGGTGGTCAGATGGCATGGCAGCCTTGCCTCTGTCAGTGTCCCTAAGGGTAGCTGTGGCTACTATCCAGTAGCTTGATGATTGCCACCCTCAGCATGCATGCTGAGGATGGCAGTGAATAACTGACTGAGGATGAGAGTTCACAGGCGCTGCTTTAAATCACTATAACATGTGATTTAAAGCTGTTTCTGGCTAGTATTTGACAGATTGTTTTTGTAAGTTTCTGATTGTTTTTTATGTCCACAGTGAGGCCACTATGCCACTCTGCCATCTTAGAACTGTTATAAAAGTAACTAAAAATGCAGTTATGAGGTGATAGATGAAGTGTCATAAGTTGTCTACGGTATGTTGTCTCCTGGGGTAATGCATGCTGTGTGGGCAGCAAGCCACAGGAAATAAAGCCCTGTCCAAGGCCTCTGTCTAATGTGTGACTCACAAGTGACCCTCAGCTGATCTAGAGCTGAAGCAATAACAAAAAAAAAAAATCTGTCTTCTCCTGTGATTATTTGCATCTCTGAGCTGTAGGCTGGCACTGGTTTCATTTCAGTCAATTCATAACTCCTATTATGTGTGAAGGGTGCTCATATATGGAAAAAATAGTGGAGGAAGTTGTTGCTAAATGTGAAAAACCTGACAGTCATTGTTACACTTGTCATACTGAAACTGTCAGACTGTCAACTGTGCAGCCTTGGAGAAAAGCATTGATTGCATATTTAATTTACAAATGATGGGGAGGTCACAGTTTAGACCTCATCTGTTACTAGGCCAGAAATGTTTACTGATCAAAAAGTTACTTTGAAGTGAGTGTTTTTGTAGGAAAACTACTCAGTGGAAATTTTTGTGGATAAAAAGTTGAATTCAAATTGGAAGAAACATTGCCTCAAATTTGGTCCGCAATTTTACTCTTGGGTTTTCTTCTTCAAAAATTCTGCAATGTTGTTTTTTTTTCATCAAGCAGAAATATTTTTTCTGACATGCTCCTTCACTTTCACCTCATCACAGTCTTGAACATCAAAGAACATCAAAGCTACATGAATTTCAAAACTTGCATTTATGTTCAAAACTGAACTTTTCAGCACTTTAAATATTCCTATATCTCAGTAAAATTAGTGGCCATTTAAAAAAAAAGGGTTAGTTTAGTTCAGACTTGAGCATAAAGCTTCTTTTGCACGTTTATAAATTAACTCTATTACCATCCAATGCGTCCAACCATATCTTCCTTTCATTTATCCTTCAGAACACCCATTTATCCAGTGATATGAGAACATTAAGAGACATTTTCTAATATATGGAAGAAAAGGCTCTTGGCAATGCTGACTCCCTCAGCCAAGCTCATCAGAATGTAAAGTCTATGCTAATAAAGATCTATCATGCAGTACATTTTATAATGTCACTGATGTACTGATATCTGTGAATATGAGAGTGGAGAAAATGTTCATATCAGTCTATTAGTTGCATGCTGTTTCTTTTTTAAAGGAAATATTTGCAAATCAAAGCATGAAATCAGAAGTGCAGAAGTTCGAGTCCAATTTTAAGTAGCTGAGAGGCAATACTTTATGAGTAAGACATTAGAGTCACATAAAATTATGCTGTTATTAAATAACTCAAAATAGTCTGAACAATAACTTAGTCTCCTAACTGAGTGCGTCAAAGGATTTAATGATTCCAGGTGTGTATCTATGTTGTCTTGGTTACTATGTACACCGTACCATCCATATTTATTGGCACACCCACTCAGAACATGTAGAAAGTTTTTTTTCAGCTTTTGGAGAAACAAAATCAAATATGAAAACTGCTGAAGTTCTTGAACTGTGATTTTTGGATCACTGTTGTCCTCACTGTTTGCATGGTGACAGATTAACATCCTTGTCCAGCCTGGTTTGCCACAGGTTACTTTGCGTTTAAAAACGCAGATCTTATCTTACTGAACTGCAATTATCTAAATCAGGTGCGTTAAAGTAGGACTCATCTAAAACATGCAGGGCAGTGTGCCTTGAAAAACCAGGACTGGGAAACACGGTCACAACACAATGAGTATCTTAACCCTTGGACATCAAGAGAATCTGACATCAGAGTGTATGCTGGATTTTGGGGTGGTGTAGGCACTAAAAAGCAGTAGAGAAGCAGGCGGGCGGCAGCAGTGATGCACAACACCATGAATAATGCAGAGAGTCATTAAGTTAAATACGGGGTTTCCAAATTAGTGAGGAATCTTTGTTTTGTGGCGTTTGTGGGAAATCACTTTATTGCTGTGACTGTTTGTACATCTGTCTTAGGTTAACGTCATGTTCTTTGTCTTTTCCATTTCAAAGAGAGGAAAACTTTGTGCCATTTTTATCCAAAAACTAAAGGAACATAACTTTATAGAACATTTTAAAACACTGTAACTAGTTTAAAAAAGTAAAGTGTAAATAAAAGAAGTGGGTGTATCCCATAATGATTTTATCAAAACACAAACTCTGACTGAGTTCACTTTAAAATTAAAAGTAGAATCTTTCTAAACATTTTTGGATGGATTATTTATACATCACAGTGTAGTGTAGCCTAGATGACATGCACTTAATGAGAAAACGTTTTGAGACTTGAGACTTGAAACTTGAGTTGGAGATTGACATGATCTTGAAATTGGAAAAAAAAATTTTGTTTTTTTGTCATTATTAACAGGTCCAACTTGGAGTATTTATCACTTGGCTTTTTCAAGAACCTCAGTTCCCACGTTGTGACATTTTGGAGCAACAGAGATTCCTTGGATTCTTCTTGACTCATCCTCCAAAGTCCCTGACCACATAAAGAGGTAAGAACTCAACCTCATATGGACACATAGCCAACTCTCTTTACAGTCACAATCAATTAGCATTTTCACCAAAAATGAAATCAGTTTATTGATTACTCTCGGTACAATATCGTGACAGAAATGGCGCTTCACATCTCATCATGCTGGCAGCAATGTGGAATTTGTGCAACACAATTAAAAAGTCAACACCAGCTAAAACCATTTTACTGCATCAAACTAATTCTGCTCAGACTCACACAGCAATAAAGTCCTGAAGCACTGAGATGTGATGAATATCTGTCAGAGTGGGAAAAAAGTAACATTTAAAGTGAGAGAAAGAGAAACAAAGACAGAAAGAATGGCTGCTACCTCCGCAGATGAAATGGCTGTGTGGGTGGATGTACATGTGAGTGCAGGCTGCTCGGAGCTATGAGTGGGAAGCGGGTACTGAGTGGGAAGAGGAGAGCTGCTTTAGTGAGACAATCAACACCAAGACCCACTGAAAAGCAGTCACGCTCTCATGACTTATATGTTTTGTGAACCTGTAGAATGACAGCAGGTATTCAGGTTGGATCGGATTCTTGAAGATTGGCTGCTGAATGAGGATCTGTAGACGTGGGTTTCTTTCTATTATTCACAAAATACAAAATGATGATTCAGATTATTGCAAAGTTTTATTAATGAACAAAACAGCATGGTTTACATTTGATACAACATTTTGCGGTCAAGTCAAATGGTAAAACAAATAGTTAAAACAGTCAGGTGGACTTTTTTTGTGACAAAAGTAAAAACATCAAGATTTTTCAACTGACAACTTAAATATAGTTGCATGATGTAGAAAGATTTCCCTGCCCGTGTAACGTGTGTAATTCTCTTAAACTCTGTACATTTGGTCACATTTCAACGCAAACTTTTCTGTTTTTACCTTTATTTTTTGTGGAGTGAAATAGGATGACATTGATTAATTTTGTTTTATAAATGAAAATATGAAATGATGGCCAGCATTTGCCTTCAGTCTCCATTCGTCAATACTTTGTAGAACCATCTTTTACTGCAGTTACAGTTGCAGGTATTTTGGGATATGTCTTTAGCAGCTTTGCACATCTGCACACTGACATTTTTGTCAATTTTTAAATGCCAAAAAAGCCTAAGTTATGTCTGTTAGGAAAGTCTTGACAGAGATCCCAAAGTCTCAAAAAGTTTTCTCTCAGAAATGATCCATTTATTTTTGTTCAGGAAATTTCACTAGTTTTCACCATTGGGTGCGTTTAGATAGATGTACAGTGTTAGTTTTCCAACACCTATAGTGTTTTGCTTGTAAACCAAAAAGACCCCCCAAATTTGCTCTCTTTTGACCAAAGTGTCTTACTTGTCATACCTCAAACATGACTTATAACTTTCTCACATAAATCTCTTTGCCATTGACACAAACCTTAGAAACTGGTAATTTTGCAAGGCAATGAACATTTTTTTACTGCCAAATCATTTGAAATAGTTTTGGTACATGTCAAGTAAATGTTTAAATTTACTTGACAAGTAAATTTAAACATTTACTTGTTACCTGGATTTAAAAAGCCAGGTATAACTAATACTATATTTAATCTAATTAGATATGAAAGAATTAATTAAGAAAGTAAAACCAAATGTTGCCATCATGTAATGAAAATTGCAATAGAAGATAAATATGAATGAGAAACAATGCTCAGTGTGTGTGCATGCATGCATGCATGCATGCACACACACTGAGCATGCATGCATGCACACAGATAAATTCTGGGTTTATCCAGAATGAAAACCCAGTTTTCATTCTGGATAAACTGGGTTTAATCTTAGGTGGGAAATTTGTTTTAAGAATCTGTTCCATCTGGGAAAATATGGTCCAAGTCCCTCTAAAGTCTATCTTTGTTTACTCTTCCTCATCCTCTCTGTTTGTTTATATTTGGGCAACAGTGAGCTTAGGTATTAAAATCCTTTTTGGATTGCTTTAGAGTACTTGAGAATTCATGCATGCAGGGAGAGAACATGCATCTCCATGCAGGAAAAATTCTGTAGGCTGGGATTTGACCTTTTGTTGCAAGGCAATGGTTGCTAACGCAGCGTGAACGTGCCAACCAGTACTAAATTAATTTGGTAAATTTTAAAGAAAAAGGATATCTGTAGATTAGGCATATTACTGGATTAAATAGATTGCTCAGAGGTGCACTTTATTACTGCTTTAAAAGTTTTACCACTTTATGTCAACATTCATTTATTTCTTGGATGTAAATTTGCTGAAGCAGCATTTGCATTTTACTTACAGCTGCAGAAAAAAAATTGCTCTCACAAACTGACAGTGTATAGAAAAGTCTTAAAAGGGTGAGTTGTTTATTCCAGGTAATGTAAAAAATTGTATATTTACCATTTTCACACATTTTGAGAGAGACCAGTTAAGAAGTCACCATGTCAGGATGAAAATTACTGATTGGCATAATTCAGTGATAAGCTAATTTTTTCAATTATAAAGTAGTCTAGGATTTTAAAAAATATTCTTGAAGAAAACAAAGCATGAGTGTTATGATTTATCATGACTACTTGTCAAATAAGGACAAGCTATCATATCTTTACCACCCCATGAAGTGAATATTAAATAATTGTAGTTTATCTGAATCTTTAAAAAAAAACATTAACCTTTTTGAAACTCAGATTTTAGCTGCCAGCACATGTATTTATTCCATAAACACAAAGCCTCACTTATAAACATTAAATATTCTCTGATTGTAAAACTTATGCTGAAATCTTTTAGAAAAACTGCTAATATGGCACATCACCCTAAACAAACCTCATGCTAAAACAAGGTGCTGGCGGCGCTGTACTTCAGGCTCTTTATCTTTAGCAGGTATAGGGAGGCTGGTTACAGTTGACAGAAAAATGCATTGAGCTAAACAAAGGCCCATAATGGAAGGACATTTGTGAGACTGTAAACGCCTGGAAGAGTTTCACCTTCCAGCTGAGCAATATCCATAAACACAACTAGAGCCACAGTAAAATTTAGATCAGGGGTGCGAAGGGTCACTATACCTTTTACTTTACATTTACTTTGTTAGCCTATCACAGGGGTGCCCAAATCCACTCCTCTAGCTATTATCCTGCAACTGTTGGATATATCCCTTTTCTGATACACTTGGATAAAATGACTGAATTTCCTCATCAGCATGTCATTCAGCTCTGCAGAGGCCTGGCAATGAGCCATTTATTTCATCCAGGTGTGTTGGAGAGCTGTAGGATAGAAGCTCTGAAGGACTGGACTAGGATGCTGGAATGGGCTTTTGCATGAAATCATACAGGTTTGTGGTTGTCACAGTGTGAAAATGAAGGAATAAAAACATTTTCCCAAAGCATTATAATTTAATATATTCTTGCTAGTTCCTTATAGACACTAAGTGCTCATATACAGTAACAAACCTGAAGTATTCCTTTATAAAATTGTGCATGAGCACATTCACAGTTACACTCCAAGGCACAATAACTTGTATCCCTTGCCTCTCTGACTCCTGCAGCGATAGGGGCCTCAGAAGAGAGCCCTGCAATGCAGCATCTGTGTGACGTGCATGCGCGTGGACACGCCGACACACACACCCCAACACGCGCGCACACACGTTCAGCGAGATGGCAGCATGTAAAGTGCTCAGCTCGTAGGAGGGAGATGAGGCAACGGAGAGCGCGGTTATAAGAGTGCTGAAGCCCGATGAAAGGTGGAGGAGTGAGTAGGCGGAACAAAGGTGGTAGGAGGAGGAGGCAGGTGAGGATGAGGAAGAAATAACAGGTGGGAAGAAGCTCTCTAAGTGCTCGGGAAGAGAAGGAAGCAAATAAGATTGATGGACATGAAAAATTGATTTCTTTATCAGCTCAGTCATTACATTGTCTGGAAAATCGTCTAGCAAGATATTCTAGCAAGGATGACAATTTATCAACTTCATCTCTTGATGATGGACACTCTTTTTGTGTCTGTGCTGCACAGACACGACAGAAAATAGTTTCAAAATCCCTGGAAATGAACCGCCAGAAAATTCAGTTTGCATAATAATCCTAAGGGACCCTTTGACAGCTGCATAATGTCACCATTAGAATTAGCTTTACTAATTGCTATAATTATATTGAAGAGATATTATAAAAGGACAAACCGCATGTGATTAGTCTATTGATAGTTTGTTGATCAAAGATAATTTATGTAAATGTTTGTAAAATTGGCAATAGAATACAAACTACATCTGTAACAATAGCCTTTTTTTTCTTTTTGAAGGATTTTACAGCTTTAGTTATTAAATTAATATTACAGTTGAACTTCAAGTATGAAAAGTCGACAGTGTTTCAAACTTTTATTGTTTAACTGGGATCACAAAGATAGACTTTTTACTTTAGCACTTCAAAACACTTGATTTCTACTTTACTGAGTTCTTCTGAGAGGTGACAAATGCAAACCAAATCAAATATATATATTTTTTTCAGATTTTCCCTCCAAATGGGCTGCCCATTTCTATTTTGAGGCAGTGGGCATGATGAAAAACATGCTGTGCATGTTTTGTCTAGACTGCACTTTTAATGGTGTGTCTGCAATGTATCTTCTTTTGACAGCAGTTCTGTTGTTTTTGCATGAATTGTGCTTCACTGGATAAAACGTGTTCGCAGGTCTTCCTTGTATTGCAGCACAGGGACTTCATAATATTGGGGCAACCAATGAGATAATGTCTTTATGGGAATGTGAGGCAATGAAATTGCATCGTATTTATATGAAATGCATCTCAGTCAATTAGAATATTATATAAAAGCTAATCTATTTCAGAAATTCAATTTAAAAACTTAAATTGATGTGTTTTACAGATTGATTACACATAGTTATATAGTTCAAGTGTTTATTACTATTCATTTTGGTGCCTGTAGAGTCAATAAAAAACAAAAATGCAGTCTCTCAATAGACATTTAATATTACATAATGTTTTTACATGTTGACCAACATAAAAATGTGTTATTTTTACATGAAATATGTATTTCATATTTGAATTTAATGAGATTATAAAGACAATTTTGTAGAGAGATTATATTGAAATAAATTCCTCAGCTGGTGTTCAGTTCATAAGTCTGAATAAGTATTCTAAAGCAGAAAAAGTAGGGCCCAAATCCGCTCATTGGTTCATAAATCATCTCCATTTTTCCCAAGTATAGACAAACCACCTATCTGCATCAACCAACCCATCTGGCCAGGTGCCGTTGGCTTTATGCCAGTTAGAACCAACCTGATGTCTACTGGAAAAACTATCACATTAGCATCTTACATAACCTCAGTCATATAGGAGACTACATATTCTGAATCTTGACTTTGTTATATTTTTTCTTTCATGGTTTGTATGATCAATTGTCTACATATGCATCCTTTAAACTCATGTTTCATGTATTTTTTATATTACATGTGAATTAAAAATGCAATATAGTTGTAATGTCTTGCAGTAATTCAAATTTTGGAGAAACTGAATATTGAGTGTTTATTAGAAGTGAACTATAATCTTTTAAATAAACAGAAGTCAGTCTTTTTTCATTGATGTAATAAATTTTTTACCTTTTTTTTATTATTTATATGCTTTTTTAAATTATAGAGATGCACCTATACTGAGAAAAAAAAAACATTTTTTTTTCTCCTTTTGTTTTTTTCAGTATCAATAAAATACCTCTGTATTGCAGCCTAGTTTTTATTTTAAGATTATATGAAAACAATGATTTTTGTTGTGACCAGAATTGTGATGTGCTATACCGGTTTCTGCTGTTTTGTATCAGATTTTGCTTCCTTATGATTCTCTTACTTTATTACAAACTGTAAATCATATTGTATGCAAAATATCTTGTGCAGAGCTCTGCTGGTTTTCAGAAAACCAGATCAATGTGCTTTCTCTCCTCCCCCACTCACACTGTGATCCTGGCCACCATTCACAGTGATCTTAGTGCATCTGGAAATTAGCCAGAGCTCAAAGTGACCTTCATCACCAGACAGACGGCACACATTCAGAGCACCAGAACAGCATCCTAAAGTCTATATTTTATACCTCTTCCAATCTATGAAGTGCTTTTCAAATGTGGATTTTCCATGGATGCAATGGCAAACAGATAACACATTGCATACAAGGAACTATGGAGATGACACATGTACTCAACGACATGAAGAAATACACCTTTGTAAAGCTTGTCAGCATGTGCAGAGTTTTACAAATCAACTAAGGTTTCATCATTATTGATGTTCTATATCGGCTTGAGTCATCCTGCTCCCCGTGGTGGTACAGCGTTTCCTGGAGTGGTAGGAATTTTGGGTATCAACAATTCTTACAGAGATTGCATAAACAGATTGCATGTTACTGAAGAGGTAATTGACTTGCACAATCAAAGAAAAGGATACACAAAGGAAGTTCCCACAGTACGACCCTGGAAATGACCCTGGTTGGGAGTTAGGACTTTTTGGATGGACCTCAAACTAAATATGGAGCCTTGCAGTTGGAGAGTCCTCAGCATTTCTTTCTAAGTTTAATCTTCTCAACATTTTTTGCTAACCTCTGCCATTACTGTCTCTGTAGAGATATAAACCCTCTCAATTACCCATTAATTCTCATTGACAAACAATAAATTGAATTGAAATTAATTGAATCAAGCCTTTCAAGAAATATAATAAGCAGTAAAATCGGATTATTTCACAACATTTATTTCCTGAGATACAAATTAAAGCAATCACAACTGCCCAGCATTGTGATTGCTTACATGGTTATTCCTCTCAGGAAACACATCTAGCGGGGTTTAATTATGAATGATTTTTTAAATATTACAAACTTCCAATGAGTTAGAGGTATATTTAATTCTGTTTCCAAGTTAACCACTGTGAACTTGTCATGAATTATTCCTTCAGATAGTTATAGCAATCCTGATTGTAGCTTTGCTTTTTCTTTCCTCCCCTTTTAAAATCCATTCCACCTACACATTTTTGCATGGGTCGGAGTGGCCGTATGTGCCTTCAAAGAATATTTGCTCTGAAAATCAGATATGTTTCTGCATTGGTTGCAGAAACCAATGCAACCAATGCAATGCAACCAATTTTACAAATTTTTAATGCATTCTGGAATCTACTGAATGCATTAAAAGAGGGGGAAGATATGCGTTTCCAGATTGCAGCAGCCTTTTTGCAAAGGGACGAGCCGCTCAACTTGGCGCTTAAGACTTTCCACAAAATATTTCAGCATAATCACTACTATAGAGACACATTGTGGACAAAGCAGTGTTACTTTGTTGAATTAGTTCAGACCTGTAAAACAAATGTCTTTCCAACTTTCCCCACTTGTACATTCCCTGATTAGCAAAAATACTCTAAGCTTCTTTAGTTTATTTTATTCATTCCAAAAGGGTTTTCGCCTCTTGTTGACTAATTGCTTTTTAGAAAACGTCAGTTCCAGTGTATTATGTTTACAATTATACAATTTATAAACAATATTTTATTTCTTTTACACTGTAAATAATTACAAAAAATGTGTGCAAACCTTTACTTTCACTCTTTTCATAGATACCAGCAACATTCTCTTCTTTACCAGTTGCAGTTACATTCTGCTAGGTAATCTATGTGAGTAGACGTTAATCAGGGGTATGGTTTGTACTGTGAATTCAGTGAGTAGTGCTCACTGTAGCATCGCCTTGCGTTCAGGCTGCAGTTATTGACTCCTGTTTTCTCCATTAGGCTTCCCTTCACTCTCAGGATCTCTGTGGACTACAGAGCTAAATGACAAATTACCTCAACACAAACGCTTACGCACAGCTCAGGTACCACCAGCCACTTATCTTCCTGTAAAACCCACCACTGCGCCCTTTGTTTATCTCTGCTTCAGCCCTTTTACTGCTAGACTGCGGTAAATTGAATGTGCTTCTTGTGTCGCCTGAGACTGGAACTGCCTCATTAAAAACTAGGACAACAGTAAAAAAATAGATAAATAAGAAAAAAAAAAATCAACATCTGTTTTTTAACTTTTATCATTCTCACATGTGATAAAGACAAGTTGAGAACCTCATCTTTATTTATTGCTTGCTACGTGGCAGTCCTGTAAATCATTCCTTTATTTTGTCTTTGATTACGCAGACTCATCAGTGTTTTCTGCATTCAGCTTCTCTCCCTGGTTGTTGATCAATTTTGATCAGCAATGAGATGGTTTCTGTGTACACATAAGGTATAAAGTTTGATTTACTGCAAGCTAAAGTTGCTGATATTTTACATTATCAGCGTTTATATGAATCGGATTTTAGCCAAGTCTGATTAAGTAAGGAAAAAAATAAGGGCAAAAAATTGTCAGAATTTCTTGTCTTAATTTGATATTTTATTATTTAAAAGACAAAAAAAAAAACAATTTCTGAAAAGAAAAGTGTTTTTATATTAATTCTATTTTGAGATAGTGTCTTTTCCACATCAAAACTTGAGCTTTTGTCAAGCCTTATGTTAAAGAACATTTTGTTTACATTTCTGTTTTTTGGGACTTTGTCTTACTGTGATTTAAAGGATTGTATTTAACTCCAGTCCTTATATATTTTAAGCTAGTTTTAAACTGATGTAGGTTTGTCCAGATGGTAGATGGAAACAGCTGTTTACCACCTGGCAGAATAGGAAACCAGCTACAGCAACATGTTTCATAATGTAAAATAAAACAAAGAAAATATAAAAAACATTAACATCTGACTAGATGCTAATAATGTTGAAATGATAAATGTTGAATGATAAAATGTCCATTATCTGATGAAAAACTGATAATAAATTTGTAGAATATTGAGTCCTGGAGCCCACTGCTCGACTGATCAAAGTCTCCCTTACATCAGCCCTTTTTGATTGCCTAGAACTCAGTGTCTCGTCTGTTCATTTTTACCAGTTGTTTATTCCACCTGACCCACTAACTGCATGAGTCATTACACAGCGCACATGGAAATCAATATTGTTTTTTACAGAGGTTGTCATCTGCCAGCCAACAGCCAAACCCAACGACTCACCACCTACAAACAAATTCACAAGCACACATCCATAGTTAGATAAGTGTTGACAGCGAAGCGTTGGTGATGGGGCCGGGATTATGACTGACAAAAAGAGATTTGTGAATGTGACTGATGCAGTGCGTCCTAGAGCCGGAGACTGTTCATTCTCCTTTATGTAACATCACTAATATTGCAGTTCTTACCTCACTCCTGAATCTCCTTTTGTCTCTAACCCAGAAATTGAGATTCCCAACCCCTTGCCCGGTCTTGCCAGCTGCTATTTAGCAACAGCATGGCAGACAGTCGACAACCAGAAGACAGCGCCCCCCAGTGGGACCCATCAGGGGGGCAAGAACCTGGCGGCACCCATGGAGCAAACAGCTACTCTTCATCAGCCTACCGGACCTGCCAGCCTGGAGGGGCCCACATGACCACCGCTCCTTACACTGCAAGGGAGAATGGATTTAATGGCGAACTAGCTGGAGCTCCCGCTATCACTGCAGGTAAAATGCCCTCAGATTTCCTGTATTTACATTTATCTCTCGAACTTCATTTCCTTTTTTTGAGCACAAAGTGTAAACTATGGAAATATTTTACACTGCAAAAGTGTATGAGGTAAAATACTTGAGCATTAGGCCAGCAGTGTTCATCAATCCCATGCTTGAAAAAGTCCTTGGTTACAGCACAAAACAATCAGGTCAGAAACACTGTTTTGATTCATGACAGTTTGCTTCAAGCAGCAAGAATTACTGCTGGGTAGATTAACATTTGTTAATGTGCCAGTCTGGTTTTAGTTTTTATTTGAATTATTTTGAAATAATTGAAATAATTATTCAATTATTTCAAATATTATTGATTTGGTGCAATAATATGCTAAGAATCCTCTTATGATGTCATGTTTTGGCTAAGTGGCTGCTATGCTTTGGTCATTTTAAAATCTGTGGATATACAGTATATTAGCTATGTTTTTATGTATGTTATGTATATTATGTATGTTTTTTTGACTTTGTATGCATTTCATTTTTGCTGAAGTTTTATATGTGTGTTTAAATAAGGGAGCACTATTATTATTTTTTGATTTTGACTTAACCTAATTTCCCCATTGGGATTGATAAAGTAGTTTTAAACTGAAGTGAATAAGCTGAATTGAAAGTGTACTCACTCTTTACAAAGCTGTGTGTTGTGCTACATACAGTATGCAACCTTTTCAATGTGATTGAGCTGATGATTTGGATTGTATCTGCAGTGAGTGGGTTTGCTGCACTCACTAGGATACATACTGTTATTAACAATGCTGCAATTAACACATAAAGTATTTCTCTGTTCTGGCCAAACCCTGTCTTCACTCACAGCCAGAAGACCAGACTGGCAACCAGTGGTGCCAGTAGTGTAACTATGGCAACAATTCCCCTACCATTTTCTCAAAACCTTTGTTCTTTTTAAAGCCAGTTTGCCACAGACAAAGGAATTTAGTATGTGCTGATGGAGCTAATTTTACATCTCTTGTCTCCATTATTGGGGTTTTTACAGATACCAGCTCTTAATGATGATTACAGTGGTTCAGAGAGTAACCGTTACTACCGTTACTGTTGTTGTAATGACCTTCCAGACCTCTCAGGTCTTCCGGTTCTGGTCTGCTCTGCATCCCCAGAACCAGAACCAAACGAGGAGAAGCAGCATTCAGCATCTATGCACCACAAATTTGGAACAAACTTTCAGAAAACTGTAAAACAGCTGAAACACTGATTTCCTTTAAATCTCAACTAAAAACCCACCTGTTTAGGATTGCAGTTGAAACGTAAACAATTACAAATTTAATGATGGAACCTGACTTAATGTCATGTTTTGATTGCTGATTCTATGTTGCATTGTGTTTCTGTTTGATATGATGTAAAGCACTTTGAAATGCCTTGCTGCTGAAATGTGCTATACAAATAAAATTTTATTTGATTTTTGATTTTGATTTACTAATGTATCTTTATTCAAAATGCAACTGCTTCATGAAGGCCAGATTTGTCTACTGCACAGCTAAAAGATTAAGATTAATCTTAATCTTCTCCAACTTGAACTACAACCTGCAGAGTTCATATGGGATTCTTGGTTGCATCTGTGAATACTACTTTCATCCCCTACCTGTTAATTTATGTAGATACCAATATCTTTGCAGATTTTGATTGTTTTGTAAAGTATATTTAAGTTTGTAGCTATAATACGAGAAAATGTTACAGCCACAACACCATCTTTGCAAGGTGTTGTAAATGACTGATGACTGCTTACAAATAATTTCAGTTTCAAAACATCTTTCACATATTATCTGTAATAATAGTTTTAAGTTGTATATCAACTTTATATGAGTAACATTTACACACCACTTCAGCAGCGGCATGTGAAGCTGTTTGTCTGCTTTGCATCTTGTCGCATTTCATTAGCATCTCCTCAGAGCAGGGCAGAGTGAGGGCTAAGTGGGGCAGGGCGGGTGACAGAAGGGTTGATGTTGGTTCTCACTAGGCCCTCTCTCCCCCTGAAAAGCTCCTCAGTCACCGTGAGAACCAGTGAAGCACAAAATTGTCCTCTTGACTTTCCTTTGAAAGAAAGTTGAAAAAGTCAGTCAGCCATGTTATGAGTGGCCAGGAAAAAAAAAGGAGAAAAGAAGGAGGAGGGAACAGAGTTAGTTAATGAGAAAGAAGAACAGCTAGAGAGAGTTTGGGGTGCATGAATTTGGGAGTATGAAGAATCTTTGACTGATGTGTATGTGATTTAGCTGATGTAAGCACAATCTTAATGTTTCTCAAAAAAAAAAAAAAATCCATTGATATCTTACTTGCAAAATAAATGATCTGTTTGTTCACTTTGGACTGTATACCTAAGTAAACAGAAACGAGCTCAAACTTTTAGAAGGTAATAATAAAATTAGGAAGGAAATGTAATCCAGAATGTCTTTTGCAGTAACAATGTAATATAATTTGTAGAGATTTGAAGGGAAACTAATCAACTTCACCTTAAATGGTCCTGATCAGTAAATGCTGAAGTCTGTTAAATAATTTAAAGGTTCTTGGATAATAGTTATTCAACTTTTTATTGCTAGTTACCTTTCATGTGTTCATATTTTATGATTAGGTAAGTTTACCATGTGAAACAATTAAGGTTCACTAATTTCTTTAGATATAAATTTATTCATAGTGGTATATTGCATGATAATACTTTTAGACAGACAGTCACACTGTAATCATGAATCTTAATTCCAACACACTTGTCTTTGCAACTGTGTGATGAGACACGCCACATAGTCTAACCCATTTTTAGTAACTATAACAACAATATTAAACAATATTTTGTGGCTGTACAAGGAGTAGCAAAAATAGAAAAACATATATAACATGAAAAAACATAATGGATTGAGTATTCACTTGGTCACTTTTTGTCTTTACCAACATACTTTGTACCAACAGCAGCCTGACTAGAGGGAGAATTTATTTTTTTCTCAAATTAATCAGGTGTCACCTTGCCATCAATCATTAGTATGAGTACCAGAGTTTGGTAATGGCATGGAAGTCAGTGATTGGTTATGGCACGAAAGTATGGAAACGTTTATTTCATTGGTTAATTTTTCAGTCATTGCAATAGATTGTGTCATGGATGGTACACACCTGTCTGTTTCCACCAAACCTACCTCAATTCTTCCTCCCAAACTCTGATCTAACTACATACTGTACAAGAGATAAAATTTCCATTTTTTTCACCAGTTATATATGAAAAAGTTGTATCAAAGTAGTCCATCTCATAGGCACAAAGCACAATCAAACAATTGAATTGATTTCAATTGATATTGGTAATTCAATCTGTGATGATTAAGATTCTCCATCATTTCAATCACACAACAAAATATGTTTATCTCTGTAAAGTATTTTTAATTTCCTTTCATTTCTCGCACCACACACATGCAGCCAGTGTAGATTGTTTGTTAGAGAATAATTGAGGACATTTATGTTGATGGACATTTAACACTGGAGATGTACCTTGTCCATCGCAGGTCAATGTCATCAATGTTGTCAATGTTGTGAAGCGGTTTTGAAAGTATTAGCACTTGAAACAAAATTCATGTTTCAATGTTTTGCGTGATTATGCAAATTACAAACAAAATACCTGCCGAAAATAACCGAAAAAGCCCCAAAAACTAAATTAGTATTAAGTATTTATGTATTTTTAGAAAAGCTATTCAACATACAAAATAACAACTGATTTAAAATGTTCTATATGTTCTAGCAGTGGTAGCTGGATACTCGTAAGCATTATACATCCTGTGACATGTGTCTTGCCTCTGACATCAGATTGACCTGAGACGGTGACTCTGGTCTGTTGCTATAGTAACCAGTAGGCTTATACATGTTGGCTGCCTGCTGCTATCAAATTTGCTGCTGCCAGCTGCTATCAAATTTGAGATCTCTCATGTTCTCTCTCTTGCAGACCTTGAATGTGGATTTAGTAGCTATAACACAGGAATATTAACAATATTATTAAAGAATTCCTTAATAATATTATGTTTTGTGTGGTGATTGCTGACTCAGAGCTTCCAAAGAGCTTTAAGTTGTTCAGTTCCCCAGAAGTAAATGTAAATACATTGTGTTTATACATTGCTGGGTTTGTTCACTGACATAATGTGATCCATGAGTTAAAAAAGTTGATTTTGAGAGTCCTTTCAAAAAACATCGCCTGGCCAAACCCTGTGATATACAATCGGCTGTTTTGACATAACTTCTGGAACTGCTGAGGCAGGAAATTAGGACTTGCTTTTCTAGACAACTTCATAAATTTGCATCTCTTGTCTCCATTGGCCGCTTATGTTATCAAGTCTTCAATTATTATCAAACCACTCGAGCTAAATCAACATAGATAACTTTTGCATTTTTATACAAGAGATGACTGCTGGCTGTACTTTGAGACTATTTTATATCATTCTTCAGAGAATGGAAACTGAAAAGCAGTGGTCATAGTGTGCAAGTCTTCAGTTTGTTGTAGAGTGTGGAGCACTACTGTATTTTCCAGTCACACTGTTTTCATGGTTTGCCTGGTCCTGCAACCTATAGTGAGGCATGACTTTTTTTTCTAGGCCTATGGGTTGATAAACTCAGAGAGTTTGCTAAAATGCAGGTAACTCACAATGTGTCACTGGGCCAAATCAACGTGGACAAGGTTCCCCTCACTTTTTACAGTTTCTAAGTAAATGTGTCTTATACTTCAGTGCAGCTCATATAGGTTCTTTAACCTATATGAGTTATTTGTGTGTTTTAACAGTTACACTGATTCCCCCCACCACACCTTCCCTTTTTCAAATAACATTTTACCTGGTAAACCTCTACATCATTTGGTGTGCATTACAATGGTTTAGTTTAAACAATCGGGGGAACTGCTGATCATAAACCGTAAATTCAAGTTTATAAAAATAGACAAAGAAACAAATATTAAAGAAAGAAAAAAAGTTCACACAAATCTGCTTTTTCAGGAGATTTTTTTAAACCAAGTGAAATCAGAGTGGGCTTGACTTGAGAACAATTTGTCTATTAATAGAAGAAAGGATTTTTCTCTGGAAACACTGAAAATGTATTTTTTGTTGCTAATGATAATGAGAAGCTGACTGCTTTGAGTTGGTGAGTGGGCAACATTAAATGCTCCCGGAAGAAGTGTGTGTGATAGTGGGAGTGTGTATGGCTGCCAGATTGTGTGGTGTGTGGGTGATGCTGAATAGAAAAAGATTCTGAAACAGCAGCATTTTAAAGCCATCACATCAAACATTCCATCCTATAACCACTCCAAATCAAGGCTCTGTGCATGATTTTTTTTAAACATGCACAAAGGCATTTATAAACATAAATCCAAAGGCGGTTTGACTTTGTTGTAAGCTGCCTCAGTTTATTTCACACTTTCCTAAAGAAGGAGTTAAGAAATGTTGCGTACATTATTGCCCTTCTTTCTGAAACTACATTAGTCAAAAAAAATTCTGATGTTCAAATTGCTTGTATAATGAAAAAGTATAGCTACTGAAGAGATTTAACCACTCTCCATGCTGAATTCTTGATGTATGAGGCTAAAAAAAGAGTCAGTGAGCTGAATTCATGAAATCCATACAGGCACCAAAACTCAGAATAAAAAAGAGGTTACCAACTGTTACTTGTCGCCATTTTGACTGTTAGCTCTTAAAGTTAACATGTCAGAATGGATCATGTGATTTCCATGTCGGCTTGTCATGCACATCTTCATTTTTATAACCTTCAGAGGCACTTGTAAGACAGATACCCTCATTTCAACAAATATATATTTGCTTGAATATGGGCTATATACATTATATATATGGCTATATATATATTTTTTTACATTTTAATTACATTATGGGTTTGTGTGATTGTCTACTTTCAGAGCAAGTTTCGGCACGGATTGTGCAGGAAGTGACGGCAGAGGCAGTGGCGGTGCTAAAGGGAGAACAGGAGACTCAGCGGCTGCCGTCAGGTGAGATGCAGATCCCAATACTGGCATAAGTGCTACAAGGAAGTAGGAAGAAGGAAAAAAAATCTTGTGTACAGAACTGGAGTCTATGTTGAGCATTCAGTAAGGGTTAGGACACACTGCCGGCAACTATCCAGGGATTCAAAGACCTACTGAGGCAGCTTTGACTCAGCAGTTTTCACACCTGAAGTTCAAAGGTTCATCTACAATATGTTATAGTAGAATCTTTGTCAGTTCTTTGCAGAGCATTACATAATCCTAATTTTTTCTCATTACAAATACAAACTTTTAATACATTTACTGGGATTTGATGCAATAGACTGAAAAAGAGTAGTGAAGTAGAAAGAAAGTGATACACAGTTTACAAGCTGTTTGTAAATTAAATCTCAAAAGCTGTAGCATGCTTTTGTTTTTGGAAACCTGGACTCGGTGGATTGTAAAACCACTTTTACAATGGCAAGATTTTTTCCTGTTTTTTTTTTCTGAGAATTTTTTTCTGTTTTGCAAGATAATGTCTACTGAGTTGGATTTAATTTGGGGCTGGACTTTGGCCCATTTCTGACTTATGATTATGCTTTGATCTCAAGCTCTTTTGAATCTCTGTTCATAAATATTTATAGGTTTTCTTTCAGCATTGCCCTGAGTTTAACTCCATCCATCTTTTCTCAACTCCCTGTTAAAAAACAGCATCAGGTTGATATGCAATGCTATTTTTTAACCACACATAACACTTTACATGTATTAGAAAAAAGGTTCATTTTGGTTTCATCTGACCAGAGCACTTTTCACATGACTGCTCTGTCCCCTACATGGCTCAATTTTTTTTATGAATTTCTTTTCATAGTGCTTTTCTACTTCCTACTCTTCCATGAGGAACAACTTCGTAGAGTTCAGATCTAATAGCTCTCCTGTTAACAAGGTATCCCATCTGAGCTGTGAATCTCTGCAGCTCCTCCAGAGTTACCATACATTTCTGGCTACCTCTCTTAGTAATACGTTGGAGGATAGGTATATATGATGTTTTGAGATGAGTAAACTGTGTGTTTAGGATATTGTTTTAGAAACCTAAACCTGGTTTAAATGTTTCCATCACTTTATCCTTGACCTGTTTGGTGTGTTTTTGGTTCATGATGCCACTTGTTTACTAATAATCTCATAAAAATATTTAAGGCTTTCGTACCAATTCTTTAAATTTTTTCCTTCCCTTTCTATGAAATGTGTGTATGCATTTTGTTAAAATTGGACAAAGGTTCTGGATATATATACACTTTTGCAAAGCATTGTTCATGCCACCTTGGAATCTTAAACATTATTAGGAGAATATGCATGTACAGAGTAAACAATCATCAATTTTAAGCACCATACGTCTGTATGTCCTACATTTATATAAATGAGCTTATTCTTTCAATGTATCGTCTTCATTGGATTTATGTAGCTATATGCTTGACTCATCTTCTCAAAATGCCTCTTTACAGTTGAAGATACCACAAACTTGCCTCCCTCCCCTCCCCCTTCGCCTGCAGCTGAACACTTTGGTCCCTTGGAGCAAGGTAGGCCAAGAATAAAGAGTGCATACTTCTATTAAACTAGAGTGTGGTCTCCTTCTTTCCGTTGATTATACCTGTTGAGGTTGTGTATATGCGCTACCCCTTGCACAAGAGTTTCTCCCAGTCTCCAGTGGGACAAACAACGCTATGATGCGTGTTAAGTAAGCCAAATACGAGCTGCGAAAAGCGACATCATGTTCTTCTTTCTCCTGTCATACATTTCCTGTAATATCTTACCACCTCTCCACCATCCTATGCCTGGAACATAGTCATCCTGAAAACCTTCATTTTTGCCATCGTCCATCCAGAGTGAAAGAAACTTCCATCTGCTTGTAGACTGTGTTGGTACAGGTATAGTCTTTTTATATGATCCTCTTCATACAAAACCCATTTTTTAAGCTCCATATGTCAGCCTTCCCACACACTAAAATCAACCATATTAGGTAACCCTTCAACTTCCTGTTAGTTGTTCCTTTGATTAATTTATGTCTTGCATGTCTTTGGCCATTGGGTTTTCTGCTCATTGTCTTTTGTCTGACTTATTTTTTTGTGTGTGTGGATGTAGTTTATAAGTCAGAGATTAGCTCTCTAGTCATCATAAAGATCCAATATAAATCTTAGTATCTAAAGGTATAACTGAACTGATGGTATAAAAATGTCAAAAAATTAAATCAGTGCAATTAAATTGTATAGTTTTAAAGTTGTAGTTACCTTCTTCTGTTGGAATATAAGGAAAACTGTTGTCGAAAAAGTAACTACAATAAATGAAGTATTATTAGCTGTTTTCTTTCCACTTTAACACATAGACAAGTAAGAGTATGCTTAATTTTTGTGACAGTAAAAAGTGCGCCTAAAACTTGAAAGACTGCTGATAAATGATTCAAAACCAGAACATTACACAGGTGCATCTCAATAAATTAGAATTTAATGAGATAGTAAAATAAAAAAGTTACATTTTATTCTGATTGTCAGAAAATAATATTAAATAAGAGTTGAGAACAAATTATTTTTAACACAGAAGACCTTTTAAGAGGTCTGTCTGGTTATTGCATAGTATATGCATTCCATACTGTGTAGGAGCTCCTCTTAAATTACTGCTTCAGTGAGTCATGGCATGGATGCGATCATTTTCTGACACCTAATGTGCCCAGGAAGCTTTAACAGGATCTTTGTACTTGTCTCTCATCTTGCTCTTTACAATTCTCCAAAACGTCTCTATGGGGTTTGGGGTTTAGGTCAGGCAAGTTTGATGGCCAGTCAGGCACACTAATACAATAGACCCTCCTTCTCCTGATAAGCAGGGAGCACAAAGTGGTAAAATATACTGTTGTGCTGACTCTAGACTAAAGGAAACACAAAGGACCAGAAGATGACATGGCTCTCAAAAATCATCACTGACAGTAGAAACCTCATTAGATTTCAAAGGAAGTCTGATTCAGTCCCCCTCCACTCTTGCTCTACAATCAGAGACATGGATATTCTGAATGAGTTAAAATGCTTCTCCCCTTGTCTTGTTCAGAATCTGATTACATAAGAACTATGATGGTTCACATAACTGTGTGTGGTTGCTCTTGAAGGGCTGACTCCAGCTGCTGCCCACATTGTGAATCACCTACAGTACAAACTCTTGAATGGCCTTTCCTGCACTGTACAGTTGTCCCAATTGCATGCATACTTTTTTCTAGAACACTGTTTCCATCAACTCAACTTTCTAATGGCTACAACACTTTTTAAATAACCAGCTTCTTTAGCGAGGATATTTTGTGGCTTACCTCCATTGCGGAAGGTGTCAGTGATTATTTGCTGGTCAACTGTCAAGTCCTCCCCATAGCTGAGGAAACAATAAGAAAATATTTCTTTTTTAAAAAAATTCTATTTATTGGTACGATATTATATTATCCAATTATCTGAGAAACAAAATTTTAATGTATCATTATCCATGATTATCTAAACAGATTATAATGTTTCATTTTTAAATTAAAATACTGAAAATAAATTTACATTTTGCTGCCACCCTAATTTATTTAGAGTCACCTGTTGGTGACTCTGTGTTTTTGACTGGTCTGAAAAATATCAAGGTTTAGATATTTGAAAAGGTGTTGTGTTCATTTTGCAGTTTAGACTAAAGGCCATTTTTCTGGTTATATGTCCTTCACTGAATACAAAAATCTCCGTTGCTGTTAATGTTGACTGTCTTCTATTTGTGTTCTATAATATTAGAAAGGAGCAGATGTCTCCATCAAATGTTGCCTTAATTGATATTCTTAGCTAGATAAAGGCTGGCCCCCAAAGCTTTGATTCATTTGAGTTGCTTGTCCACTTGTTTCTGTGTGTGTTATGTGTCTGTTCTTCTCTACCAAGCTTTTTCTTACATTCTTTTCTTCTACTAAACGTTTTGTATTTTGTTTCTTCTTCTAAATATCTTCATTTTTGTTTGATTCGGAAGCTTTTTTGTCTGCAAAAAAATGTCCATCTTAAAACAAGAACAGGCTAAACCATCTATTAAAAAAAATTAAATGTCCACAGTTAAACAATTTAGCATGACCTATTACTCAGCCTTATGAATTTCTTTATCTTCTATTATAGATATAAATAAATTAAAGACTAATTTAATAATTAGGTTTTGCTACAAAATCATATTTGGTGAAGAACCTATTTTCCATTTGAACAACTTTTGGCCCATCACCTGCTTAGTGTTTTAGTCTGTGGAAAAGGACATTGTTTGGCACTCTTTTGCTAATAGCACAATCCTTGCCCTTCTACAACTTTTGACAATGTGCTTTGAATCAATATCACATTATGAGACCCATTGACAACACATTTTCAGTTTTCAGGTAGAGTCCAACTGGTATTCGGTTTTTAAAGACTTCATGATGCTTTATATTTGAACAAAATTGCCTGGACTTTTGAAGAGATAGAGGCCACGAGCATCACATAAACCTATCAGTAGACTTCACAAGATATTTTGAATATTCATCTTTCATTTAATGCCAGACCCAGTTGATGCGTTGCCGTAAATTCAGTCTGTGTTTCAGCTTACTACAGCACACCATTCAAGCTAAAGTTCTGCATCTATAGTTGGAATAGTAAGATAGAAAAGACTTTTATGGCATCACCGCCAAATAATCATTAAATAAAATTATTATTGTGAATTGGAAACACCCCATGCCACTCGGCTGCCAATATGTGGCACCTGCTTTTTGTCTTCTCATGAGATTTTTCCCAACTAAATAACTACAATAAAAATAGGAGGACATTTATAAAGGTTTTGGTGCTTGCCTGTGCTGCAAGTGGTGCAGAAAAGTATTTACAGTAAGCAAAACCATGTGGACTTTAAAATACAACTATTAAGTCATTTATTAAAACCCCTTTAAGATGGTCATTCTTTGTGTGTTTCTTCATTTTCTTCTTTTATCTTTTCCTTCTTTTTACTGTCTCTCTTTCAGTCTGTGTCCAAATTTCCCTGCAGTTCTTCTCCTTGTGTCTGTCTTGTTCGTAGATGTAGGGGATGAGGAGGAGGCGGGCCCTCTCCGCCGCTTCCAAAATTCTCGGGAGAGGTGCAAGTTCCTCGCCCCCTCCATCTCAGTTTCCGTGCCTGAGGACGACCCCTACCACTCCGACGAGGAGTACTATGATCACCCATTGTTCAGCCCAGAGTGGACGCACTCGGGCGCTCGCCCCACAGGGCACGCCGTGGCCTTTAGACAGATTGAAGGTGAACCACGCATGGTTCCTCTTTGCCATTCTCCCCTCATCTCCTCGCTCCTTTGTTGTTTTCCTTATGTGATATTACCTTCTTCCTTCATTCCTACCCTCTTTTTGTCCTTCCGTCTCTCCGTTCTTCAGTTTGTCTCTTCGTCTGTCTTGGTGTGATGTTTGTGTGTCCTTTGTGATGTGTATCCACTCAAAATCTGACATTTTTATTTACCAGTCATACTTTTTCTTGTCATTCATTTTAACCGAAACAGTTGCTAGCTGTGGTTGCCCCGCCGTTAACTCTAGTACATAGCAGTGATGTGTATAAAGTACGACAATGTGTTTTTGTGAGTCACTCAGTGAGCATTTTCATCAGTAACATTGTTGCCCACAAAGCTGACTCTCAGGACATGACTTAAGCTCCATTGCTCCCATAACAGTCTGAGAAACTGTGCATATCCTCTATGCACACACCCCTCCCCGCCAAGCATTTCCCAGTCTTGTGCTGGGAAATGCACAAGACTGTGCATTTCTTTCACTGTGGTGTACTATGCATACATCCATATCACAAAGACTTAACACTTACAGTGTGGCAACAAGGAAGACTTTCAGCTCACATGCACTTCAGACGTAGTTTAAAATCTGTGACTGTTATTGCATCTGGCTTAGAATTTGAATCTTTCCCCACAACAACTTAAAGATGAGTGGTAGTATACAATCTAAATTACATGTAGTCTAAATGGCACTTTTAAATGTTAGCAATATATAGAATTTATTACAATCAGTCATTTACCCATTCATATACATACGAAGCCTCAACCTGCCTCTGTGTGAATGAATGAGTGAATGACTGATTGTATTGTAAAGCACTTTGGAGTTTGTTTTTTAACTTACTTACCAGCTTACTTAAAAAGGAAATATTGCAAGGTTTTAGTAGTTTAGCAGTCAATTTTTTATCATGTTAGTTTACAGTGCCTATAAATAAACATAAGCACACCACATAAACTGCTGCAAATTATCTCCTGTTGTATTTCTTTAAAATTGCTAGTTAAATAATGAACCTCAGAATAATTCTTTCATGTCTACACTGAGATCCTCATTGGATATTCAGTTATTAAATCTGATGACAGATGAAAGGAGGACTACATGGGCCTTCACAATGGAATAGTAGCTCAAAAAAAGCTTCTGCTTCACTTAAGTGGCTCTATAGGTGTGAGAAGTGGTGGAAAGAAAAAAAAAGTGAGATAACAATGGTCCCATCTCAAACTGTTTTTCACAAGTTTCGTTGGTAATTAGTGCATTACCGTCACTAACTGTACCAGCAACAATGGCAACTGTATATTTTCTACGTTTCAAAAATGAATAAAATTTTCAAGTTTAAAATCCAGTAAATAAAACTAGGTTTTCAAAGGTGTTTTAAAAAAAGTTCATTTTTGGGAGAGGTGTTGGAGGTGGACTTTCTACCGCAAAGATTCAGTCATAGATCCTGGAGCTGACTAAAGTAAAAGTAAAGAAGCCTTATTATTTTCTAGCTATTTATAAATAGTGCAATTCCAAAAATTCACAGGGCAAATATCTTTTTATAGATGTTATCAGCCCCCTGTATATGTTCATCTCAAATGAATAGGGAATCCCTTTTAACCTAAAAAAGTGGTCAAAACCCACCAAAATGAATCAATGACAATATTAAAGTGACACAATCCACTTTTAAGATAAATTAATACATAATTATTCATTCATGCCAAAATGTTTATTGTACGAGGAAGATCCATTAATAAAAATTAACCTGACCCTAATTTGCTGTGCAGATTGACCAATTAGATGGCAATTTATTTAAATGGAAACAGTGACAGTTTTCACTTGTTTCACGATGGACTGCAAAGCATAAACAACAAAACTGTTAGATTTTTGAAGGAGTTGGTAGCTTGATTATTTCACAGTATCTTACATAAATTGACATATTGAAATATGTAATTTACTTTGTTTATTACATGTAAAAATATCTGGGCTTATTTATAAATTGGATTGTGGCATTTTTAGTTTCCTTCAGAGAGTGGCTTTTTATGTAAATACAAGTCACAAAGTATGTGATAAAATAGTTAATTATTTTAAACACTCACTCAAGATCCCTCTAAATTAAAACTCCATGTTTTGTGTGAAAAAGCTAACTGTTTGGGTCACCTTTTTACAGAGCTGAAAGTATCCCCTCATAAGTTATGTTCTTACATAACCCAAGTCTGTGTTGCCTGTAGTCTTATTGTGTCCCCCCTTTCACCCTGTTTTTGAGAAGAAGAGACCATGGAGGCTCTTACAGCTGAATACGAGGAAGAGGAGGAAGAGGAGGAGGAGGAGGAGAGTGCAGAGGCAGCAATGTCTGAAGCAGCTCTTGATGAGCAGCAGTGGAGTGGGGAAGAGCCCGAGCTGGACAGCCCCAAAGCTGAACTCTTAGATCAGACAGAGGCCTTAGACGAGGCACAGGTTGTAGACCTGGGGCAGTCTGAGGCAGCTAGTGCTGCCACAGAAAGCTCTGTGGACAGAGAGGAGGAGGAGGAAGAGGATGCAGAGGGTGAGGAAAGCCATGAGACAGGTGTGTCCTGCCCTCTGCTCTCCCTGCCTGCATGTTATTGCATTTGCCACTCTATTACAATGCAAGATGTGCCAGAAAGGAAGCAAATAACATAAGCATTATTATTCTACTGGAATGGCAAGTAATCCTCTGCGCTCTGCTGCGGCTGCAAGGCAACACAGGCTTGTTGGTGAAAAGAGTCACATTGTTCAAATTAACCTGTTTTTTTGTGTGGTGTCTTTGCTTATGTTATTTTTTTATTTTATTTACTTGATGTAGTTTTTGGGGCCGGCCATTTCGTGTTGGTATAATGATGTGAAGTGACGCTAAACATAACCATGCTTTTTCTTTTTAATTTCCCCAGCTTATAAGCTTACTAGTCTCTCATTATGTTCAGACATAATGGCTTGGTGCTGGTATGCCAGTGCTGCACATTTAATGTTACCATGAATCGCAGTAGATAGGACATGCATTGCATTTTTAATCACCAGTCTCAGTACAGAGAGTTTATAAGGGAGCTGTGTTTGGTGTGTCTTGCTCAGTGTGATACAGGTGTTTGTTGAACCATATGTATATTTGCAATTATATCATCATTAAAAAAGCAAAAATATATTAATTTGCTTTTTTCCTCACATGTAGCATTTCTCTGTCATTCTTGGGATGCTTGTTTCTCAGATGAAAAAATTACATAAAGTTATCATAGTTCCATGAGATACTCTAACAAATTTATGATTTATAACTTTTAACTTAAAGTGTAGCAATGATTTTCAACGAATGACAGAAATGCTGTATCCCTTACAGTTGGTTTTGATGCATGGGTACTCCTCCCATCACTTATAACTGTTTTCCCATAAATCAGCATTACAGTTGCCTCACGCCGACTCCGTCACACTCCATCTCATGTCTTTCATCCATCTGTGACATGGTGGGCCCTTAATCTTGCCGTACCTCTTCAGTGATGGCTGTATTTGTGCTGTAAGTTTCCAAAGGAGAGCTTTGCCTGGTTGTGTGCAAGCTTTCCCAGTGACCGGCTTATAAACAATCCTTGTTCATAGCATGCTAAAGCAAAATTTTTCTTTTGTGATAGAAACAGTCAACTTACAGATATCTTTACAGCTTTGAAGATGGATGCAGACAAGCAGGACAGTGAGTCGATGAGCCCTGACAGCATTGGATCAGAAAAGCGCCCTGAGGAGTTTTTTGAGCCTCAGATGCAAGGTTTCTTTGCTGGTGAACGAGTTGTACCGGAGAGCCCGACCATGGATATGCCATCTTTTGTGCCTCCAGATGTTCAAATCCAAGCCAAAGAACCAGTCAGATCTCTCACACTTCAGCCCACGTATGGGGAGCCAATCACAGTGTCAGAAAAACAGCCATCAGTGGAGGTGGTGGAGTTCAGCAGCATCACTGCTCCTTCTGACTTCTCTTCGATGGGAGTTAAAGTTCAGGCAGGAGACACAACTAGCGAGGCCAGAGACAAATCAGGCATGTCGGCATACTTTGAAACCTCAACTGTGGAGGCTGAGGAAGGTACAGAATGTAAGGGCGAGGGGTATTATGAACTGAGTCGATCTGGTGAAAAAACAAATAAAGATGATTCCACGTCCCAAGAAATCAGCTACAGCACACTGGCAGAAGCTAAGGATAATCCTGGAATACAAAAGGCTCCACCTGGAGATACCGACATGTTTGCAATTCCTGATAGAAGTAATGAATGCAGGCTTTCACCCGGCAAGCTTGCCTTAGAGCAGAGGAGTTACTCACTCAACATCACCATTGGAACAACAGATCAGAGTGGACAAGGCAGGCAAAGAAACTTCACCCCACTGGCCACAGACATCATGTCATATACAAGTGGAAGTCTTGACGAATCAGCTGACTACCTTCCAGTTTCTACACCCTGTGTAGATAAGCCTCCATCATTTCCTCCTCTTATCCTGGAGACTGCTGCTTCTGTCACGTCTGATTCCTCTTCCCCTCCAAGAACTGCTGAACCACCATTAAAGGTCAGTTCAGAACCTGAATCTCCTGAATCACCTGAGCCAAATAAAGGCTCTTACAAAAATGGATCAGTGATGACACAGGACTTACCGGAGATGCTAGACCTTGCTGGTACCCGGTCCAGGCTGGCTTCAGAAAACACAGACCCTGAAATAATCCAGAAGAAGTCACTCAAAGATGATGTACCTACCTTTACTGATGATCCTCTCGCTAGTATGACCTCAGGGGAGCTGAGTCCTGGTGTAAGAAAAAGTGATAGTCAACTGGAAGAGATGGGGTATTGTGTGTTCAGTGAATATTCAGGGCCTATGCCATCCCCTGCAGATGTCCTCAGCCCTACGAACACCTGTGGACACGTTTTTACCCCTTCTGTTTTGGAGGAGAAAGTTGCTGAACAGGCAAGAAAATTAGCAGTAAGAGATACATCCTTGGAAGACAAGATTTTGTCATCTGGAGGCGCCAATGTTTATGAGAGGGATGACCAAAGCCAAGGGAAAAGAAATGATTCACTTGAAGAAAGCAGCAAATATGATTCAAATGATCATCCAGCAAAATCTGTAAGTGAGACACCTTTTGGTCAGCTCAGTGAGCCCTTTGTGACACCAACTGTCACTGTGACTCTAGAGGAAGGAGAGAGGTCAATGAGTGAGACCGAACGCCAAGCCAGTGGCGAAGGTTCAGTATCAGAAACCGAGATCGCCGACTATGAGAGGCAGATCCGCAAGCTGGAGATGGAGGACAGGCCTCTAAGTCTTGAGGAGGAGCGGGAACTCCAGGAGCTCCGGGAGAAAGTGAAGCTGGTGCACCAAGAGGCCTATGAAGAGGTGGATGCTGAGGATGTTTACCAGCTGACTGGCATGGCCAAGGACCGCATTGCCAGGCCTGTGAAAACATCACCTACTTCATCTGTAGAGAGCAACATTGATGATGACAAACTGCTTTCCCCAGTACTCTCACCCTCCAAACTTAAACAAAGAGAATTGTACGGTTCACCCAAAAGAGCAGCTTCGCCTGTGTCAGGAATAAACAAAGATGAAAGGGCTGAACAAGAGAGGAAAATGAAGGAAGACCAAGAAAGGGAAGCAGCTGAGCGAATAAAGAAAGATGAGGAAGAAAGAAGAATGAAGGAGGAAGCAGAATTCAAAGAAAGAGAGGAGCAAGAGAGAAGGGAGAAAGAAGAGGCAGAAAGGATACTGAAGGAAGAGACAGAAAGGCATGAAAAAGAGCTGACAGAAAGACTGGAGAAAGAACATAAAGAGAGAGAGGAGAGGGAGATGAAAGAAATGGAGGAGAAAGAGAAGAAAGAAAGAGAAGAGAGGGAGGAGAAAGAGAGGAAAGATAAAGAAGAAAGGGAGATAAAAGATAAAGAAGAACTGGAGAAGAAGGAAAAAGAAGAGAGAGAGAGGAAGGAGAAAGAAGAAAGGGAGAGGAAAGAAATAGAACAGAGAGAGAAGGAGAAAGAAGAAAGGGAGAGGAAAGAAAAAGAAGAGAGGGAGAGGAAGGAGAAAGAAGAAAGGGAGAGGAAAGAAAAAGAAGAGAGAGAGAGGAAGGAGAAAGAAGAAAGGGAGAGGAAAGAAATAGAACAGAGAGAGAAGGAGAAAGAAGAAAGGGAGAGGAAAGAAAAAGAAGAGAGGGAGAGGAAGGAGAAAGAAGAAAATGAGAGGGAAGAAAAAGTGAAAGAACAAATGGAGCGAGAGGAAAGAGAAAGGAAAGAAAGAATGGAAAAAGAGAGAGCAGAGCAGGAACTGAAAGAGAAGGAGGAGAAGGAAAATATGGAGATGGAACTCAACAAGGAGAAAGAACAAGAGAAACTGACTCAAATGGACAAAATAGTTTCAGACCAGCCAGTAGAAGCCAAAGGAATGCAGCAAACAGAAAATGTCTCCATAAATCTTGCTGAAGGAAATCTGCCTGAAAAGGAGAATGCAGATGCCGAGGTGACAAAAGAGATACCAGAGACCCACGCTGCAATTGAATCTGTGGTGATGGTTGAAGACGATTTCATCACAGTGGTGCAAACCATCGATGAAGCTGAAGAACCTGGTCACAGTGTCCGTTTCTCTGCTCCACCTGAGGCTGAAACCCTCTGTGTTGGTGCACGGAAAGAAGAAGAAGAGGCAGACGAGGATGAATCTATAGAGTTGGCTGAGGAAGCAGATTTTGAGGCAGCCAGCCTTGAGGAGGTAGGGGAAGTTCCTGAAACCCCTGTCTCCCCAGCACAGGAAGCTCAGACCAGAGAAACAGAGGGACGGTCAGAAAGCTACGATAGAGATGAAACTACAGTTGATGACTCTATCCTTGACAGCTCCTGGGTAGACACACAAGGTAATATCATTTAAAATATATATCCTATTATAGTATTTACCCCAATCCCTTTTCCTGCTGCTGTTTCTAACCAGGTAATGTTGTTTTTTTCCGTGTCTTGTCTACTAGATGATGATAAGAGTATGGCAACGGAGCAGATTGAGCTTTTACCCAAGGTGCCCAGTCCAGTTAAGAAACCTGCTGTCATACAGAGTAGTCTGACAAAACAACGAAGTACAGAAAAACAAGAAAAATCTGTCAAACCCAAAACTAAAGGAGGGCGAACTAGAGGACGCATCTCCACGCCTGAACGCAAACCTGTTCGCAAAGAGCCCATCTACATACCCAGAGAAGAGATTAAAAAGAAAAAAGGTATTTTTTTTAACAATCATTATTTTTTCAGTAATCATACAAATAATTTTCTAATCGTACTGAAGAATGGATAATACTGTTTAAATAAATAATCTCCAAATTACCCTTCTTCCTAAAATGAATATCACTACACAATTTTTTTTCAACTGGTTATTTCATGTAAACAGTAAAAACAATAAAGTTTTTACCCATACCTACCCCCAATGAATTGCAATGTGAAACAATGAGTGTTTTCATGTCCTATACTATAATCAACAAATGTTAATACCAGGAATATGGGATGCTTAGAGAAAAACAAACAAAAATATAGACAATGTTTTCTGTATCAATGGACAAATATCAATATTTTTACAAATTTTCTTTTTTAATTTGGTCAAGGCTTGTACTTCTAAGCAGCTATATTAACTTCCAGGACCGCATTTGAGAAATATGTATGTAGATAATCATAAGAAATAAACACGCACAATCAAACAGCAGAAAGGCACCTAAGTGTGATGATGTCTCCCCTCAAAGGTTTTCAGTGTTTTTAGTCACTTGCTTTGTTTCTTTGAATTTTGCAGCCATCATAAAGAAGACTGAGTTCAACAAAAAAGTGGAGACTCAGACTCTGTCTCCGTCCAAGCGGAGCGCCATGAAGCCAGCAGTCCGTCACACTAGGCCAATCCAGCATCACTCCTGCCCAAGAAGGAGACCCACAGGTGAAACATGGGCTTGATCTGTCAGGCAGTTTCCTTAGCATTTACCAGTACAGCAGTTTCCATCATATCTGTCATGGCATGTCAGAATACTCTTACATAAGGTATTCATTTTTGTTTTATTGATTACAATTATTTGTTTGGTTTTGTGTTTTTCTGTTTATGTAATCAGAATTAAACGGATCGAAAGAAATGTTTCATCTGTTTTCATTTAAAGAAAGTTTATGGCCCTTCATACATTAATTCATTCAGGTTTTTGTACAGGAAAGCAAAGGTTTTGTACTGTTGTCCCTTTAGTTTCCCACTTAATTCTTGCACTTGGTTTGAACTATTAGTGATCTGTTCATTATAGTCATATATTTTCATTATAATTGGCCAATACTGAAGCTGTTACAGTTTTTAAACCATACTATAAATGTTCTTTTCCACTTTCAAATGTATGATTGCTTCTAAGCTACTAATCTATGTTTTGTTCCATAAGCAGTCTCCAATGCTGTTCTGTCCCAGAGGCAGTTTGCACCTAATTTTTCCCTGATGGACTGAATTCTGTGTCACCAATGATAAAAGCTCAGCTTACTGCTGCATTGCCCCAATTAGATTATAGAAATCCTTCACTCTGTATGATTTAATGCCAAGTCTTTGAAGAAC
The DNA here is from genome assembly GCF_002775205.1 of Xiphophorus maculatus. Lineage (NCBI taxonomy): Eukaryota > Metazoa > Chordata > Actinopteri > Cyprinodontiformes > Poeciliidae > Xiphophorus > Xiphophorus maculatus. Next base: position 20,694,741 of record NC_036449.1, on the reverse strand, counting down.
AACGCTCTCAAAGGAGCAGCAACCTACTCCCATTGCACATTTGACTCATAGCCTAAGAAGCCATACGTGTTTTTACTTATAGCTTACAACACATGCAAGATCTTGCCTTCTTCCTATAGTGCACATTGGTGCTATGTGTTTCCCAGATTAGTGACGCACACATACCACAGGACATCCACATGGTGTAAAATGAAGGCAATCACTAGTTTTTCCACCAGTATTCTTCTCTTGTACAACTTTCAATACCAGCAATATGGGACTCAATAAGACAGAATGGTGTTCCTATCTTACTAATGCAGACAGGAACTCCATTAAAAGAGCTGTAGTTTTGGAGATCCTCTGACCACAAGTTGATCCTTCTTCAAGTCTCCTGTTTTTCTCCAATCTAAGACATAAAATCCAAGTATAAATGTTTGTTACGAACTATGTAATTGACAATGTGGATCATTTTAAGTACTTATACTTTAGCTTAATTGTATTTAGATAGATATGTCCTGCCTAATTTTCCCTCATTTCTGTTTCAGAAGCCCTTTCAGACAGTCGCCACCCTCTTAGTGTTGCCAGACAGTCTCGAGACAGAGCATCAGTAAGTAACTCTGATGTAACATTTTCCATCAAAACCAGTTACATGAAAAACAAAAGAATTGAAAAATGTAGCAACTATATATCAGTGCAGAATATAACATATCGGAGATGCTTGAGATCAGGGTCCTAAAAATAAATCATACAATCACAATCACTTTCTTGCCTTTGCCAGCAAACAAGTTCACAGGCTAAAAAAATATTTTTGATGTAATGATAATAAGGTAATTGTATGACAAGTTTTGTCTCCTCATTATGGTATTATTTGTAGGCAGCTATCACAATGTAAAACACATGGTTGCATACCTTCTTATCTTCAAAGGAGTTAGAAACACTCCAAAAATCTGTTCTTGAATTGGAGAATGAAATATTTTCAAGATATAAATGGCGTGTATTGTAGCTTAAAAAGAGAATATAGCTTGATATAACTATCAAAATACCTCAAAAGTTGACACATATTAGCTGAAATACATCAACTGACAGAAGAATAACACAAGCAAATAATATTTTTCTCTTGTAATTTAAAAGACAGTGACAATGCTGGTTTTCCATACAGGACTAAGCTGTTAGATTACTGGTTCTTTTTGCACAGATAGTGAAGACAGACCCATTTGCAATGTTTATTATACTGAGTGGGTGTAGAGTCACCCTGTGACATTTCCCCATCGGCTGGCGTGGTCGTGACTCCATTTTCCTCCTCCACCATGCTAATGACAGTTATTGTGTCTATAATAACACCATTTCTGCATTCCTTAAATGTCATGTCATTTTCAGCATACTGTAAATGTCTTCTAATCCATCTATTAATGTGTGGCCGGTTACTGTTGCCAAAGCTGAACATGATGTTCAACGCTCTACCTTTTTTATGTTTGTTGATCGATACCTTTGTATATATTTTTTAAAGAATCGTATAAAGGTAATGCATCTGATGAATTCCTCAGAAGTACCAATGTCACCTGTGTATACAAAAACCAGATAGTGGAAGAAGACTAGTTGAAGAAAATATATACCGTACATTGCTGTTTGAGCGCATTTACACATAAAATGGTCCTACAAACATCTTCCCAATTATACAACAACTTACTGAGCTCTGTGCCAATTAGTTTGATCTGCTGTGTCATTTTCATAAGTCTGTCACTGTGTTGTTTATATTCACATACTGGGTCACATTGTTGTTCCATTTTAGTGTTATGCTCACCATTTGTTACAATGGTTCCCATCTAGATGTCCAGCCTCATTAGACCACAGAGCTCATCAGAATCACAGTCTTACAGTTGAGATGGGCGGACAGTTGTTTGGCAGGGTAGTTTCACAAATTGTGAATGTACAGAAATGTTATGTAATTACAAGAAGTCAACAATCACATGATACTACTTAAGCTGATGTTATTGCGCTGTTCTAATGAGTTTTCTTTCCCATCAGGATGGTGGGTCACGGAGTCCCGCAAAGAGATCATCTGCACCACGTCATGCCTCTATTCTGGGTCGCCGTGGCTACCACGAACACGAGGAGAGTTCTACCTCCATCACCAGCTCTGGATCAACTGCTCCCCGCAGGCCCACATGTAGGCTGATCATTTCACTTCACAAAGGCATCAGACTCCTCACAGTTGTCAGAGGCAGAAATCTTTGTTCTTATATCAATATTGCTCAATTGGGTTTTACTTTTCAGCATTTTCTGAAAAGGTAAAAAAAAATTTGTCTGTATTTATTTGAAAAATTTAACAATGTTCTTTTCAAAAGAGGAATACAGGAATTGTTGATGTTGGGTATATTTGTTATATACATATTAGGCATGTTTCTTGTTGTATTATTTAGCCAGTTCAGATTTTTCTTTCCAAGGATATAACATATAGATTTATTTTTCTAATCTTTGTTTTAAATGTAGTAACAATTAAATGTGGCAAACACTGACCATACTAGACAAATGAATGCACCATTCATCCCAATCAACACACACTATATAAAACAAAGAATCATCAAGAGCAACTAAGTTTTTTAAAACATGACCTACACTTAATTTCTTCATGTTTAGATGCATGTTTTGATTTTTATTTAATTTCCCTTTTTACAGCATTTCGCACTGAAATGAGAGCAGAGCATAGGATAGGACGAGCCCCAAGCATGACAGGTAAGAAGAATTTCAAATGTAATGTGAAATGTTTCTTTTTTCAATGTAATAATCCAAATGACTTTCAATGTAATAATCCAAATGACTTGAAATGAGTTGTATTCATATTTGAATATCACAACTGCAAAATTTAGGATTACAACTCATCCCTGAAGTTCTCTTGTCATCATTTGTTTCAACCATGTATTCTTTAGTTACAGAATCGGTACGTTCCCGTTCAGCTCGCAGTGGGCACTCCACCCCTCGGACCCCAGGCTCCACAGCCATCACCCCAGGAACCCCTCCCAGCTACTCGTCATCTTCCAGAACCCCCGGGACCCCGCGCTCCCTCAGTTTGATTTCCCAGGAGAGGAAAGTGGCAGTGGTCCGCACCCCACCAAAGTCACCCGCAACCACTCCCAAGCAGCTGCGCATCATCAACCAGCCACTGCCTGACTTCAAGAATGTCAAGTCCAAGATCGGGTCAACAGAGAATATCAAATACCAGCCAAAAGGAGGACAGGTAACATGTCATGTCTTACAATTTCACACTCAAAACCTGAAGCCCTTTGTGTTGTTTCCTTCATTCATGCATATTTCTTTTTTCCTGACTGTTAGTTTTATTTTCCTTGTATCTTTTTTTGTCATCATGAATTTATTATTTCAATACAGACTCATTAAGACAAAACTATGAGCTTAAGTTGCTTTCATATAAATTGAATCCACATCGACTAAAAGTTTTTGTAGCGGAGGAACTACCGGTAAATTAGAAAATTTTTTCATGTATATAAAAGTAGGTCTCACAAGTAAGTAAAATCATTCTAAAGAGTTTCATCTACAGCTTTCCACGTCACAAAAATGTTCTGGGGAAATGGCAATATGCAGAAGTGACAGTAGTGCCTTGCAAATTGTGTTTTTCAAACAAATTCTCACCTTTCTTATCCTGCATATATCCTAAAGCCTCTTTTCTAAATTGTGTTCACACTTGATGTTGTTTTATTGTCTTTGTGATGGATTAGGTTTTTAGAAAAACTAGTTGACTTTGACAGTTTATTAGGTGTGTTCCACTTCACTGAAAAAAAATTGTTGAGCTGTTGCTGAGATGAACTAAAATCATCTCAGTAACATCTCACAACGATGCGGCTTAATTTCATTATTGTGTTTCAAGCATGTTAATGTTTCTTTCATTATTTTTGGCCTATCCCTAAATTAGCTCGTCAGACGCTCCAGATTTTAGTACACTGAAGTCTTTAACATCTCATTGGGGATTATTTCCTGAGGGTTTCCACCAGGCTTTGTTTGTAAGGACAGCATCAACATACAGTATGTACACATTTCAAATGATGTTTTCTGATCCAAGGGAGACTGTGCATTTGAGTATAAACACCTCCCTCCCTAGTATTGTCAAGATTTTTTGTCTTGTCTAGGTTTCGCCCTGCAACAAAAACAGCAGTGCTGCAGCATCAAGCAAAGTGATGAAAACAGCAGTGTGTGTCTGTAGCTATCAGCTTATACAAGGCTGCACTGATGACCCGATTAGGAGTCTAAGCTTTTGTCTGATGTGTTTATGACTTTTACAGGTCTCTGAGCTGCTTAGTGCAGTCAACTACAAAATATGGAGGAATCATGTTCCAAACGATGGCCTGTCATCCGCTGAAAAAAATTGATGCTTTGTTTTTCATTGCATGCATGTGTCTCTGTCCAAGATGCATGATTGGTTATGATTAGTGACATGGTTCTTTTTTCCTACTGCTAACATTTATTTACTTCATCCGTTCTAAACCGGAGGAGTTTCAGAAGTAATCCTGTGGATGTGGAAGTGAATGCATTGTTAGTCCAATGCACAGATTACACTTCTTAGCTCGTGTTTTTTTATGATACAGATTTCAAAATAATCTCTGTAAGAGTTGTGTCCAAACTTGGTGAGAACAGCATATTACTAATGGGCTCATTTACACTTAAAAATAAATATTGTGACTTAAAGCAAGGTTTCTCCTGATTTCATTACAATTATTTTTGCTGCTTCCAACACAAGACCATTCATTTTGTGTGTTCCCTGTCTTATTATCGAAGGAAGTCATCTTTTGGTAGCTCATTTGTGTGTTTTTTTATCAGAACTAGGGGGAAACGTCAGATTTTCCAACCTATTTAGAGCTGCACACTGTCATTCAGCAAAGGTAACATTTAATCTGCTCCTCTAGGCAGAAAATCTAAGCTTGAAAGATAGCTTAGTGAGGTTCAGATTCCTGTAATTTTGGCAGATTCATTTTTTTTCTGATTGCCTGCATATTCTTTTGGTGGCCAAAAGGGGTTTTGTACATTTACTGCTGTTATATAGGCACAAGAACCAATACACATGCTATCAGCAGCAAAGCACAGAGGTTTTTTGATCTGGAAGTCTGTGCTGCACTTCTTTACCATTACCATTTGTTTGTTGGCAACACACTGTGTGAGCTGGACTCATGGCTTGCTGATAATAATTATGACATCTAATTTCTCCTAACATTTAGGAATACCGCTAAAATTATCCCACACTTGTAGGGAAAAAGCATTGGTGGATTGAGTACGGTATTATTATTTTAACCTTGAAAAACTTTCAGCTTCTCCTCATGCAAATGTTTTACTTACAAATGGGGCTCATTTTAAGGGAAAGTAAACAGGCTTCTAAATGCTATAAGTTGCATAGTTACAATATGAAAAAGTCTACATACATTGATTTTCTACGTTCTGTGCTAAGTGTACATTTCCTTTTAATAACTTTTTTTAGATATATTTAATTTGTAAGCTGGAGATGCAAAAACATTTTTAAACTATTAGTCAGGATAAACTTTAACAGCCTATTAACATCATTTGACCACAAACATATTATCTGCTTTCACTTTTTAAATTTTTTAAAATTCATTTACCTTTGTTTTAAAGAAATATACAGGTTTTAATTTTATTTAGAGCACAATGGATGGTTATTGAATAAAATGAGTCTTTTGGATAGTCATCCTGGAATTTAACCATCTTTTAGTAACAAACCCCAAAAAGCTTAAGGCCAAATGCCTGTTGTTGTTCTGCCAACAACATGTCCTTTCCTGCAGAAACCACCTAAAAATATGTTTGTACAATGGAATCACTTTTTTATTTCCCTTTAAAATTGCTGCATGACATGTCGCTATTTTTATTATTAATTTGCGCTATTGAGTTGACTGTATCTGCATCTCACTCCTGCTTTCTCTCTTTGCAGCTGAAGCGAGTCATTAATTAACACAGTACACTCGCATATTTTTCACCTTTGCATGCACCTTAAACTGAGGTCCCTATTTAATATGGCTGTAATTTGCCTCTATTTTTACTTCAAGGCCTCTCTGAAGATTGTCCTTTTCTGCCACAATCAAGGAGAGAGAACTGCATCTTAAAATCAGAAGTATTGGATTACAGTTTATGCCTCCCACTCCCACTGGTATATAAAGCCTTCAGTGTATGGAAGGGACAGTGTCAGGTCAGGGTTTCAGTCATGCAGCCTATTTGTCTGAGTCTTGTGTTTTTTAATTGTTCACTTTATTTATTGATCAGCTCATTCCAAGGTTAGAATAGTGTCTTTTGTAGATGTGTTTCTATATGCTGTAGATGTGTTTCTATATGCTCGTCCAAGGTTGCAGAGGAACTGTGAGAGCCAGGACTATTGTTGAAAAATCTCTGGAGTATTAAATGACTAGTTGATAGAAATTGTTTACAAGATTTGTTAAAGGGTCGAAGTATTTTCCCACTTCATTGCTCGCCTCCGCCCCTGCAGGTCCTCATCCCCAGTGTTAAACTGGACTATAGCCATGTTCAGTCTAGGTGTGGGTCCTTGGACAGGCGGGGTCACTCAGCAGGAGGTGGAAACGTGAGTCTTGTCCTGCAAACCATTCTCAGTGTTACATTATCAGTGCATTTTGTGGTGTGTTGTGCTGTGCTTTTGCAATCTTACTGCTTCCCTTTTCAACTTGTTGTTCTGTATGTCGTTCATTCACCGAGCTATGGATATATTTGCCAACATGCTTTTCTATGGAAACTTGTTTTTCTGCCATTTTGATTTGCTTTTTGGACATTTAAATTTTAAAGGTTTAAACATTCAAATTCTTGTACTTTTCTGAACAGTACTACCATTTCAGTAATGTGTTTCTAGAACCAGGTGAAAATGGTTGTAAACTGTAAAATAAATGTTGCTAACTTTGGACATTGGATCCAGGACTCTAGGATAATCAAAAGAGCCTATGTAGAGCAGGGAAGTCAAAGATGTTTCTCTCTGTATGCTCCAACCTTGTGAAATGTTGAACAAAAAGAACAAAAATAAGAAGAAATTGTCAAAAAAAATTTTTTAAAATGTTGTCAATTCTAATTAGCAAATGAGTGTTATAAAAAAAATTATAACAGTGCTACTTGAGATTTGTTGCAAACAAATATCTAATTTTATTTTTCTCTACTGAATAAATTAACTTAAAATAAAGATTCCTTCATTGTTAGGGTTATGCCAGTGGATTAAAACATGTATTTATTTCTAAACTTTTATACATCTTTATCATTAAAAGTGATTGCCATTTTATGCAACCGCCATTAGACATGAAAGATTTAAGCATTTGAAAGACATTCCAAAAGCGTTCAACACCACAAAATAGAATAGTTTTGTTTGGTTTCCTGTTTTGATGTACAGTTAAAAATTTCTCTCAACAAATGTAAAGGTTTTCTACTAGATTTTATTCCAATCATCTAAGACCTTCTTCACTGACCTTTATCTGCAATATGTAGCATATTTCAAGAAACAGTTGATTAAGTCTAACTGCAGCCATCTGAAGAAGCAGGTGTCTGCTCCATCTGTGGTTTCTGATTTGACTGATGCATATTATCAATGCACCATAACACAAGCCTCATAACAATGAAACAATTAAAAGTTTCCCTGACTTTATAGCCCTGGTCTGTTTACATTAAACCTATTTTTGTTTAATGAATTCAGGTATTCAGCATGGAATTACCAATGTATCTTGGCAAACAGCTGTGCTTAAACTACAATAACAAAAATTTACTGGCGCCTGTGGCAAAGCAGTTAATAGCTGTTCATAGAACCGTTTTGTGCTCAATTAAGTGTTGTCTGGAATATTTTCTAAACAGACTCAGTTGGAGATTTTTTTTACATTTTTTCTTTTGCTTTTTCTTCATGCCTACGATTTTGACTTATTTTATTAATCATTTGGAAATAATACATAGAAAATCAAAAAGGAGCTGATTTTATTAAAAATAAAACAAAAATAAATAAATACAATAATAAAGTAACAAAGGGAAATCTGATACAATTCCTACAATGTAATGTGTGGAATGTTCTATATGCCATAGGAAGATCAAAAATGGCACAACAAAAGTAATATATTTTATTTGCAAGAAGGGGAACATGGTTCAACTGCTTCTTTGGTACTTTTATACCAAAAATATACTTTTTAAAGTTTTTGCAGATTATCTGCCAATGTCTGAAGAAAGTGATGCAAGAGTCTGTTAGACTTCATAAATGTAGAACTGCTGTTTATCATCCTCAAAGAATGCTTTTTTTAAATACATAAAGATTTGGAGTTGCCTTTCATATCACAACTCAACAGGAACAGTTGAATGGTTTGTCAAAGGACTGAAAGACTTGATGCTCCAATTCAATACTTACACAAAGCACAATACATTATTTTGACTTTGTGTTCATGTTATTTGTTTTCATACCAGTGAAACTTCTTTATTATTCACCGATGCACAACTTTTCAAACCAACATTATTATCCTTGTAGGTGCAGAAGCTCGAACAGCTGAACAGTCTGTATCTCATTATCTTCATTGTTTGACTTCTATTCACATGTTCATAACAAAGCTTCTGTTTCCCGGAATAATCATTGAAAAATATGAACTATGTCGGTGACCTTACATGTTGCAGTGATTCACTTTAGCATGTGTTGTTTCTCTCCTTACTCATTTTGCTATGCCTAGAACTTTATTACTCCTTTCTGTTTGCTGTCTCATAGTTTAGAAATAGTACTACAGTAGTACTGATTTGAATCTGATACAGAATCTTTGGAAAGAGCTGAACATAAGGGTGATTTTCTACAGGAATCTTTTTATTGATGTAAATCAAAAACCTTTTTATATTCTTCTTCAAAAGACTTTTTCACCTAGTATTTATTTATTTATTTATTTTGTCTATAAGAAGGTGTTTAAGAAAAAAAGATCTGGGTACAGAAAACATTAAATGTAAGCAGGGGTGGAAATTAGCACCCGCCACTGGCCAAATGCGGGTAAAAGTATGAAGTGGCGTGTAAATTGGAGCAACGCACCCGGCACTGTGGCGGGTTGACAATTTGAACAGGGCGAAAAAAAACCCAGAAAAAATAACCTGCATTCAGTAAGAACTTATGTTCAGGGCAGGACTGACCGGCTGGAGTTCAGACTGATGTACATAATGTCCGTGTCTGGCGGCTCTACGCTGTCATAATTTAACGAAACAATTATATGAAATCAAATTTTTATCGACGGCGACAGCCCATTGGTTGATTTTATTGACGGACATTGGGCTTATCCAATGAAATCCCTCAGTCCTCCTTGGTCCGCCCCTCCCCTCTAAGTTTATAAATGGCGCCATTTCTGAGAAAATGAGCGGATACGAGACGGGGCGGGTCAGAAAAACTACGACAAAAGCTAAAAAGCGCATAAGCCCATTCAGAAAAATGTGTCAAACTAACCGATATGTTAATTACCACACTAATTTTGACCGTTGGAGGAGATTCAGTAGGGGACAAGGAGAGGGAATTAGCCATAAAGGGGCTTTATTATGTCGGAAGAAGATGATGAGAGAGACATGACCAGGGACAGATTGAGGTTCAGATTAGCTGCTGCTGCCCGGTGAACACCGGTAAGAAGGAGTGAAATGTTCATAAAGAAAAAGTTTCATGCAGACAGAAAGGCAGGTGTGTGTGAGAGGGAAGCTAACGCTAAGCTCCAGGTAGTCAGAAAAACTCTGGAGTAACATAGGAATGATGATGATGATGATGACCCATGGAATTAATAATGAACACTTCTGAGATATTTTAGTAATAATTGTTAGTTTCAATAGAAAACGTAATAATTAAGGGAAAACAAAACAGTTAAAGAACAGCTATTGATACAATTTAAAAATATTTTAAAAATGACTAGGCACATCTCTAATAAATACTATCAGGGAGAGTTATTGCCAAATAACTCTCCCTGAAATGTTCAACATATGATTGCAAGAATGTTAGGGTTGTGTAGTTAAAGTTTGCCGTTAGTAATTACTTAAAATGAAGTAATATTGCACTACAACCCTGATAAGGTGTCCATGCTTTATGTTAAATTATTATGTATATGTACATCTCTATAGTAAACTTATTGTCAGTAAATTGGTTTTCATAGAGTTAAGAATAAATCATACATTTTCTATAATTTGCTTGTACTTGTGGGGTTTGTAATCAAAAAAAAAATAAACCCAAAAAAACAGTGGCCGGTAAAACATTTTTTATTTCCACCCCTGAATGTGAGACTTATCAAGGAAATAAATATTATTGGACATAATTGCAAGGATTGATAATTACATAAATTTGGAGAAATGTGCTAGAGAATTACCAACAAAATTCAACACCTCATTTTAAGCTGGTTTAACTTTGATCCCCGGAGTCTCTTGCAACCAATGTTATTACCCCCAAATTTGAGGCCTCTGTGGTTGGGGTTGAATTATTTTCTTTATTAAAAAGATGCATAGTGGAATTGCATATCTTACAGCACACTATCAGCTGTAACTCAGAGAAATTTGGTATTTTTTAACATGATTTAGACTCTCAAAATGTTGACTTTCTGTCTCAACTTTGTCTTTTCCAGATACAAATACAGAACAAGAAGATTGACCTGAGCCATGTGACCTCCAAATGTGGTTCTCTCGACAACATTCATCATCGACCAGGTATAAAGCTCCATACATATTTGATGATACAAAGGGAATCAGATATGAATGACAGCAGCTGTGGGTGTTTTGGGAAGCCTTATTCACTGGTATACAACCCCATCCTCACCTGTTGGAACCCTTTGTAAACACAAGTCTAAAGCTTTGAATTGATCTTCCATTGCAACAGTATTATCTTTTGCTGTAAAATTCATAACATTTTACAGCAAATGAAAACTTTTTTTTCAGTTGGAAAACAAAATGCATCCAGAAAAATTTTTTCTTTGACATCCATGATATTTACCACTAAAACATGTTTTACAGTTATTATTCACCTTTAAAAATAACATGACATATAAATCCATATCTGTTAGCCAATGGCAGTGAGGCTGGATACTTAACATACTGCCACATGCTGTGAGCAGAATGGCAGACAGCTTTTAAAGAGGTGCATCAGACAGCAGCAATCTGGGTTCATCAGATCTCCATAACAACCATCTACATGCTAACCATTTTGAAAGGCATGCCAGGGAAAAGGCCTTTTCTGTCCAACTGTTACAAAGGTAAAAGTTTGGAGCCAAGTTCTAAAGGGGATGGAGACTTTTTATTGAAACGTTGACTTTTGAAGAGATGGGTTTAGTGCAAAGCAAAGACAAATTATCATGTGGTTTATTGTATGTAGTGGGAGATCTGTCATGCTGTGGGCTTGTTTCTCTTACAATGGCTGTTGACATCTTATTAGAAAGCTTCACAAGCTCTTTGACATGCCAGAACATTTTAGGTAAAAATATGGGCAATCTACTAGAGAAAAAAAATAGAATCTGTTATTAATACTTCCTTCATTAGTATAAGAGTCTAAAGCCATTTGGTCAAATTGAGCAATAAATGAGTCACCTCAGTTAGAATAGAAAAATTCCCGACATAAAACATGCAAAAATATCCAGCAGTTTGCTGTGGGTAAGATGTGTAATTGCAGTAGTTTTATGTAATCGGTTATATTTAGATATAGAAAATTGAAAATATTGCTCTGACTGATTTGCTTCTCAGACACTAAATAACAAACCCATTTCAGCATAAATAATGGTTGTTTTGTAGCTTATATAAATCTCTGAAATAGCCCGTCAATCACTTTGGGTTGCTGAACTCTTCAGTGTCCTGGTAGGCAGGAGGAACAGCAGTTGAACTGAGGCATGAACTGCATTTGGATTGACAGCTTGATGGATCTGTCCACAGGCAGTGGACTGTAGGAGGTGTTTTTCGGGTCCCTGGCAAACATTTCTGCAGTTGCTTTAAGTCTTCCTAGAAAATGAGTGTGAAACAAGATGTTGAGAGCTGCATTGGATCACACCTCGACTGGCTCAATGCAGAAGCATTGAAAGTCTCAGTTCTGGCCTTTACAAGAAATGATAAATACTTTAAGGGTTACTCTGCTTTTTTTTTTAGCTTGGACGTATGATACGTTCTAAGCCTCTGGATAGTCTCGAATGTTGAACACTTAATATTTGTAGTGAATGGTTAGGTTTCACACACATATAATTAGCTTGCATCCATCTTTGGCCATATGTGACTTTTATTTTGGTTCTGTGTTTAAGATGTCACATTAAGACTCTCCAAATAATATTGCAGCAGTTGTTTGTTGCCGTTCTAGCTCCCTCTGCTGGCGTCTTTTTGTCACAGTTATTCTTGACGCTCTTTATTATTTGGGGTTTTATGTGCAGGTTTCACCACACTGTCAGCCCTAAGGCTCATTCCCAATGGTGGGTCAGTTTATTGTTATTTTTAGTTAACCTTTATTTAAGCAGGCTAGTCCCACTGATATCAAAGACCTCTTTTACAAGGGAGACCTGGCCAAGACGGCAATAAAAACAAATACACATTAAAATTTGCTCACAGAAAACACCCACTGCCATATTCTTAAAGCTCTTTGATGTACCAAAGGTTTAAGGTTGAAGCATATAAATTATAAGTTGTTCCAGGCACGAGGTACCGAAAACCTTAAAGCCGTCTTGTCGACTTTATTTTGAACTTTGGGGAACTTTAGCAGAACATCCATACATCTAAAAATAATCTAAAATACCTGAAACTGTTAAAATTGGATGCAAATTGTCTGTAAACATCAGTTTTCTAGTTTTTTCCCAGACTCTCAGTTGGATCAAGGTCTGGATAAAAGCATAATAATGCTTTTATCTAAACCATTTCACTCTAGGTCTGACTGGGTGTTTAGAGTTTTGTTGTAAAGTGAATCTCCACCCCAGACTAGAGTTGTTTTCAACCTCAAACAGATCTTTTTCTAGGATTGACTTGTACTACTCATTAACTTGGATCAGGGGTGTCCAAAGTCGGTCCTTGAGGGCCGGCATCCTGCACGTTTTAGTTCTCTCCATGGTGGTAGCAACAACCTTTTCAGCATGTTAGTGTTCTTCTTAGGTCTTCCAACAAGCCATCATTTGATCCAGGTGCGTTAAACCAGGGAGAGAACTGAAACATGCAGGATGCCGGCCATAAAGGACCGACTTTGGACACCCCTGCCTTAGATCAACATTTAGTATTAAACATTTAATATCGGAGCAAGACCTAGAGAGCCTCCTGTTAGTTTACAGATCTAGAACAAACTTAGAAAGTATCTACATTATAGGCGGTCAGAGAACCAACATTTAGTTTTATCAGAACAAGAATGAGAGAAACCCCTACTACTTTATAAATTACAGACTACTTATTCTTATTAAACATGGGGGACCAATATGTTTACCTTTTTGTCTTTCTTTTGTTTTGTTGTTTTGTTTGTATTTCCTTCTAATTCATGTAAAGCACTTTGAACTGCCTTGTTGCTGAAAATGCTATATAAATAAATTTACCTTACCTAGAAAGGTTCATCCATCTTACCATCTATTCTGATCAGTGTTTATGTCCCTACTCAAGATAAACCTACCAGTTCAGTTCACTTCAGTTTTATCAATATCCTAAAGGAAAATGAATCATCAGACATCATATCTACAAAAACAAAAGGACACAGAGTTACATAAAACATCAACAGTCAGTCCCTTTGTGCACATTTTTCTCCACAGTATAAGCTGCCATCACCATAAGTCACCGTGTGGCAGCAGTGGTTTTTCAGCTACATATAGTGTTTTGCATGTTGGCCTAAAAGCTCAATTTTGGTTCCATCTAAACCAGGGGTGTCAAACTCCAGTCCTCAAGGGCCACTGTCCTGCAGTTTTTAGATGTGTGACAGGTACAAAACACTGGAATGAAATGGCTTAATTACCTCTGCCTTGTGTAGACAAGTTCTCCAGAGCCTTGCTACTGACCTAATTATTCTTTTCAGGTGTGGTGCAGCAGAGGCACATCTAAGAATTGCAGGGCAGTGGCCCTCTAGGACTGGAGTTTGACACCTGTGATCTAAACAGAGCCCCTTCTTAAATGTCTTTTCCACATCTAAGTGGCTTGTGGCAAAGTCTATGCAAGATCCCCTTTTGCTTTTTTAAAACAATGGTTTTCTTTTTCCAAATCAGATCATGAAGGCAGTAGGTGTCAGGGATTGTATTTAAGGTTACTAAAGTAAAAGCAGCTTAAAACAAATGCAAGACACACTTTCAGGTATTTATTTGAAAAACATTCTGAAAAGACTTAATGCTATATGCTATTTTATGTTGCACCATCTCATAAAACCTGATAAAATACACAGAAGTATATACAAAATAGTACAATGGTTAACCCCTTGTACTTCAGCAAGGCACCATGTTTTTTGTAATTCTTCTTCTTCTTCTTATGCTCAGGTGGCGGTAATGTGCGAATAGAGAGTGTGAAGTTGGATTTCAAAGACAAAGCTCAAGCCAAGGTGGGTTCACTGGAGAATGCACATCATATTCCTGGTGGAGGTCGCATTATGGTGAGTGTTTAAATGCTAAATGCTACTACGCATCAATGAAGGGGAGAGAATTTGTCTGAGACGTCAAATATCTACAAAAGCGTATTCTGTTTTGACTGACTAATCACAGTCGTTTTTTTGTTTTTTTTGTTTTAATATTTGAGAAGACAGACAGACTGTCTGCCTGCCTTCAGTTACTTAAACTTATTCTAATGGTCTTAAACATATTTTCTCCATTTAACAGATTGAGAGCCACAGGCTGACATTTCGTGAGCATGCAAAGGCCCGTGTTGACCATGGAGCTGAGATCATGGTCCAGTCACCTGGTCTGTCAGGCTCAGTCTCTCCCCACCATCAGAAGGAAAGCCACCTGTCGTCCTCTGGCAGTCTCAACATAATGGATTCTCCACAGTTAGCAACCTTGGCCAAGGATGTAAGTGATGCCTTAGCCAAGCAGGGCTTGTGAACACTGGATCTCTAGACTGCTGCTGTGCATCCAAGACACTCTCACCTTTAAGAACTCTTCTGCCCTCTCTCGCCATCATGAAACAAAGTGGTTACCATTGATGCTCAGCACACAGAGGTCTCCTTAACATCTTTATCGCAACATCCATCACTAACTCTAAGCAGAGACTAGACTTAGAAGCTACTGTGTTTTGGTCTTCTATTTTTAACCTTAAACATGTGTTTTTTCTGATTTGTTTTGTGGGTATTCCTTTATGTTTTGAACAATGTTTTGCATAGTTAGACTGGGCGTTTGCTCTAGATTAAGTGGTATATCTGTCAACACTGGCTTTACTGGTCTTGGATCAGCGTATCGAAGAAGCGACAGCCTTTTTTTCTACTCTAAGCAACTAAAGACATGGCCTGTACACCATGCCACCCTTTTTGTTCTTGCTCAGCAAACATGCATGATTGCCAGATCCCCTAACAATGAGCATCTTTACTGTGAGTCATTATTGACTTAATACATGATCTGTAATAATAAAATTAAAAATAATAATATAGAGATCTCTATATGATACAACCTCTTTCCCATTCACATGTCTCACATTTAAAAGGAAGCAAAAATATGGCTATAAGATATTACTTTACAATGGCATATATGCAAGAACCACATCATGTTATGACAAGCATGTATGAATCAAATATGAAAAGAGGCTCTTTTGTATTGAAGAAAAAAAAATAAATTTTAGTAAATAATTTCCTCATTTATTGGATAAAGATAAACAAGTTCATGTTTTGTAGTTAATAGATGTTTTACAGTGTAATGCTTGGTGACAATGTCCAAGACTGATTTGGTGTTGCTGAGGGATGCATCTCCGTCTTGTCAAACAGCCTTACTCACTTAAACCTGCTCAGCAGATCTATATAGACGCCTGCTTAAACACTTGGAGCTCATTCCACAAATATCTGTCCCAGAAGGAAATTCTTTGAGGAGTAACCAATAAAGGTTGATGTTTAAAGTTGATAATGATTGCAGTCTGAGCCACTGAAGAATAGATGCTACGGTAGAAGATGCCACTTCTCCAAAATGTATGTATGCGTGTGTGCGAAAGCATGTGTGTGTGTGTGTGTGTGTATGCATTTGGTGCAGATCCCATGCCGTTTTATGGAGGGACGCCGCTGTACTTGGGTTGTTTGTCGTGATGTGTAGGGAGACGAAATTGTTAAAGGTTAAAAACTTTTTAAAAGCCTTAAATAAAAAAAAAAGAGAAATACTCGTCAAATGTCCACTGGGAGAAAGAACTCAGTCAGATCCTGATATATCTGTTTGGACAAAATGTTTGGGTGATCTAGATTTTTTTGTTTGTTTTTTTCTCCAGATACTCTTTGTGGTATGACCCTCTTCCTGCCCAATTACTGCCCCCAACTGCAACTGTTTGTTTGCTTCTGTGTTTACTCTGCATCCCCCATCTCCGTGTGCCTCTCCCTCACCTCTTGCTCCACCCTGCAGCAACTCTTAATGTATTTAAAAGGTCAAGTAGATGTATGCAGTTTTTCTCCTGTTGATATGACACCAATTATGATAATTAATGACAATAAAAATAACAAAAAGTGACACGCTTCTTGTTTTCTTTTCAAATGATCAAAAATATGTTGACATAGTTAGAAGTACACAACAATAATTATGCAGAGGTTTATTTATTTACAATAAGTAACCCAATACACTGCATTGATTGATTGACTTGTTTGATAATGGGTTTTTTTGTGTTATACAGTGCTTTGCTAAAGTAAACCCTTTTAAAGTTTTGCACATTTTGTCTTGCCACAGGTTATCATTTGGTTTTTAGTCTGGACTTTAGCTGAGGCTTTCTAACCCCTTAATATGCTTTGATGTAAAACTTTAAGCTTCAGCTCTGGCTCTATAGTTATTAATTTTTTTCTGGAAGGCTGAACTTTCTCCAGTCTCTTATTTTCAGCGTTTGATGTGATGTTTGCACTATATTTATCTCCATCCATCTTCTCATCAGATTTGACCTGCTATCTTGTTCCTCCTGAGGAAGAAAAGCATCCCAACAGCATGATGCTACCATCATCATGTTTCACAGTGAGTGTTCTGGGTGAGCTGCATTGTTTTTATGCCAAACATAGTGTTTTTGATACATTATAAACAGAAAAATTCCATTTTGAAGCATCAATTCCCCATCATATGTTGTTCTTCTGTTCTTCTTAACTTTACTTCTAGAACTAAGGTTTACTCTGACTACCAAATGTTGCTTCAAACTTAGAAGACGGAAAATGTAATGGCACTATCGAAATTATTCATATAAAAAGACATTTTTGGTCAGAGTTACCTTTAAGGGCATCTGTAGGCTGAAAAAATTACTATACCAAAAAAGTGTGTCATACAAACATTACTTTGCTTATACACACACTTAAAATTAGATGATAATCAGTTCAATATGTGCATCTATTTCTCCAAGACTTTTAAATGCAGCACCTTAAACTTTGGTGAGTAGCTCACTAGAAGAATATTATTAGAAATTGCATAAAAATAGAGGCAAATATTCTGGAATAAAATGGGAGTGTGAAAAGTTTATTGTGAAATGGCAGAGGATACAATAGCTTAAGACTCAGGGATGGGTTGAGTGAAGGGTGGATTTATTTTGATGGCCAGTCCTGGGCCAAACCAGTCACCTACATGGCAGATAGACAGCCAGCCAAACAATGAGTGGGAGGAAATGGTCATTTGTATTCCACCTCCCCCTCCATCACTGTTCCTCTGTAATAACAAAAACTCCAATGAGACCACGGGACCTGAATGAAGATGAAGGAAGAATCACTTCGTCTGCAATCGTTACTGCTTTCCAAGTAGCAGGAGGAGGAAGAGAGAAATGAAAAATAATAATAAAGCACCATTTGGACGAAAGAGAAAAAACCGTATGATTTAACAAAACAGGGTTCAGGAAATGACATCTCTTAGTCCTTTGTTCTCCCTGCTTCCACAAGATGATTCAGGAAACAGCGAGTAGATGTCGCGACACCATGGGGTCGTCTGCACTAGTCGATGTTCACCACCGCAGTGGCAGGGTCCTTACACAGACATGATGTGCTTGACAAAGGCTGCAGATGAAGACCAGGGTAATATACAGAAAGAACAGAGTAGAAAAATTAATGAGGAGACAAAAACTGACAACATGACATAAGTTAATGAACTAGTAATACCACATGATGGTGTAGCAAGCACCGCAGACACAGTAACACCGTATCAGACTTCAAGAATGTTCAATGACCTTCTGTCTCAAACATTAAGGTAGTCATGTCATAAGAATGCGTTCTATTTTATGAGCAGTAGAGGGAGACTGAAAGTACATTTAAAGGGATAGTTCAGGATTTTGGAAGTGAGGTTTTGCTAATGGGTTATAAGAAATTAATATTTTACCTGCAGTAAATAACTCCTTTGGCATCTCCATTTAATATAAATGTAGATTAATTACTTCCAGAGGCTGAAGGTAATGGCTAGGTCAGGAAAAAGCAGACTTCCATCACCTTAAAACACCTTCAATTCAAAGATGTCATCATGACTCATACAAACAATATTTTATGGACCATAAAACTTAAAACCCTGTTGCTTTAGGTAATTTCTTTTGCAGAGAACCCAAACATTATCTATGTGGTGAAGTGGGAGGTGGTGTGTCACCAGTGTTTCCCTATATAAAACACAGACTGTAAATAGAACATGCTGATAATGAAAAACATAAATGTAATAGTACACACGAGATATTTTGCTGCGGTAAGCGAATTCGAACAATCTTCTTTTATTCTGTTTATGCTTTAAGTCAATCTCATTTTTAAGGCAAATCAAAAACTCCTAACATAAGCTGCAAAAATATGTTCAACTGAGTCATTGCTGAAAGCTTTAACCCATATGATGTTTGCAAACTGTTTGGTTTAGCTGCACTATTATTTCATTTAAGTAAGTTGATGTTTTAGTGTGTGCTTGCATAGACCAGACAGTAACCTTTCATCTTACAAGTGACAGGGAGAGGCCTCAACTGATAAAACTAAACATCTGTGATTTCAGATGTGATCCATTTGTCCATTTGTTGCCATCAGATGGCAACAAATGGACAAAGAAGGCAGAACAATCCAAATGGGTCTCTTTTTTGGCCAGTCCTGGCTAAAACAGGAGAGTTGGCAGTCCTACACATCACCTCTCATCTAAAACGTAATGATTGACCTCATTGTAAACAACAGTATAATGCTATTGTTATGACAGCTTAAAGGTTCATAAACTAACATTTACAAAAAAACACTATTATGTTTTTGAGAGAGGAGTTGCTGGTCTTGTTTTTAGTCAGCAGAAAGCTGCTTTGGTCTTGGCACCTCTTTGACTGACTATTTCGCATTTGTACTTAATGCAGATGCCAAGTAAGAAATAACGCAACATTTAAAGGATTAACTATCTGGTTTAAAATAGTTCCACTGTGTAGCTCAGTTCTGTAGTAGAAGTAATAGTAGCAGAAATAGTGTTAGGGTAATTTTTGGCTCACCCTCATAGTTGATGCAGCCATTCTCATCCTCCTGTCCTGCCATAAGGGCATCAATTTCAGCCTCAGTCATCTTCTCTCCTGCAGGGGTCACAGAACACATTCAGTGTTGAAAACACATAAAGTAGCATGGGGACTGCCATGTAAATCCCCAGGGCCCAGTTCAAACTTACCAAGTGTTGACAGGACAATACGGAGCTCAGCGCCCATGACTGTGCCGTTTCCCTCCTTGTCAAAGACACGCAGACCCTCAACATAGTCCTCAAATCCTGCCTTGTTTGGGCTGTTGATGATTGTCTGAAGCATGGGCAAGAAACCTTCAAACTCTACTCTCTTGTTGGCCATGTCTGTGGAAGAAGAAATAAAAAATACAATAGATATTTCACTAGTATACCTCAAGCAGCTGAATATTCAGCTAGATATCATGTGCTTTCCTCCTGCACACAAACTCACAAACCTGCTTTTATTTTTTGCAAAACACATTAGTATATAATCACTGTGCTTTCTCAACCAACTGACCTGCACAGCAATTAGTAGCCATGAAAAGATGTACTAAAGTGTTAAAGTAAGTATTTTTGGAAACCTGGTGTCACAAAGATGCTGCTCTTTGCAGTAATTCAATAGAAATAAACTTTATAGTTTTCCATTAACATCTGCTGTCAAATAAACTTGACTCTGGAAAAAATGCATGAAAAAATTAAGGCAACATTCCAGGTATGTTTTTGATGAGGGAATAACATTATATCATGGTACAAAGCTTAAAAGAGAGGAGATTTCATATAATACTAATAATATAAAATGAAAACACAAAACTTGAGTTAGTGAATGGTTCTCTTACCATCAGGTGTGGGATTTCCCAGCAGTTTGTTGACTTCCTTGTTGGTGGGGTTCTGTCCCAGAGCGCGCATGATGTCAGCGATCTGGTTGTACGCCACCTTGTTGTCACCCACCCTGTCAAACAAGCCGAAGGCCTCTCTGTAGTCTGTTCAATGCAGTGAGAACAGAATATCATCATCTAAATGGTCCAGTGTATTTGTTTAAATCATGAGCTATTTTGCGTATGTGTGGAGGAGCTTTTGGAGTTTTTAATACCCAAATTTTACTATGTGGAGTTTTTATCTTGCATGCCTTAAAATTTCTATCTCCTAAAAGTTTTAAACTACTCAGCGACAGTAAATACAGGAGACATTTGTAAGAGTGGCATCATTTTATATGGTTTCTGCAACCATGTTTTTATTAATGTGAAAGTGTTGTGTATTTTGGACGTTTTTCTTCAATCATATTGTCAAGTAATTTTAGTTGTTTTTAGAATGTAATTATCTGTCTAGTTATTAAATTTCTGAAGCTTTTAATGCTTTAAAATCAGTTTAAATGTGATGTGTTTTTATCAGTGGTTTATTTCTCAAAAAGTGCAACTGTTGCAAAACTACCAGCAGGTGGAAGTAGTTACACTGCTAACTGACAAGGGAAAAGCACAAGTGCAAGACGTCCAACGAGGCTGCAGTGTTGCTGGCTGAATGGACCGACTGCTGCCGAGCTCCATCACCCCTCACACTATTTCTGTCTCAGCTGTCTCCTTCTGTCACAGAGGGGCTCTTTTAAAAGACCACCTTGGAATTGATAAACATAGCTGAGAACATGAGCCCCTCCTTTTAAAGGCAAGGCCCTCTGTGGGTGAGAGCAGAGTAAAAGAAGGGAGTGCTGACTTTAGTATAACAAGCAGGCAGCCAGCCTCGTAGAGTAGTCCTGTGGTGACCATTGCTGACTAGCAGCCTGCAGGTGCTTCTTTTTGTCAAAGTCATAGCATTTCTTTATCCTTCCTGTGGCTGGTACTCTTTCTGAGCAGTTTCATTTAAAAAGATCTGGAGATAGTATAATAAAAGAAGCAGATATCAAGACACAGAAACATCTTAAGTTGATTTAGCATACCAGAGTTCACTGGTCATTAATGAGTTCTGTGCTTTATGAACTAGTAATCTTTTTGACACTAACTTATTATTTTTGTTTGCTGTTCTACAGCTGTAGGTTAAAATTCAATTGTTACGCAGAGGTTTAGCACCAGAAGTTATTCATTTTATTTTAAAGAGACTTATTTACATTTCTTCTTACAAAACCTGTTGATTCCCACAGTATACATTATAACACAATGTGTTTACTCAAAAGACTTGAATTTAGTTTCAAAATTACACATGTGTTTGCTGCACAAATTGGATGAATAGTTAAAATATGTTTTTGAGAGATTAACTACATATAGTAAGCATTCTCTTTTTCACTTGGCATGTGGTATTTCTGTGGAATGGCAAAACACAGAAATGATTGGGGTGACCACCTGTCACAAATATTGTAACACCTGCTGCCAATTCTTCTACAGGTTTGCTTTGACTTATTCTCATTCAAAAGTTTTTCCGTTAACTAATCTGTCAAGCGTTGAAGATTTAAGATAGTGACAGATTGACTTACTAGTAGGTGAAGTGAAATCTGAGACAGATCAGAGTTTTTGATAACATGAACTGTTTACAATGTGATATTCTGCCTTGTGGCTGCAAAATTGGGCAGAAGTTTACTTACCATCAACCTGGTCTGCGCTGAATTCAATCTACAAGCCAAATAAAAAGCAATAGTGTAAGTTTCAAAAGCACATACATGACATGAAAGCTTTTTTTAATGAAATCATCCATGCACAAATTAATTCCCATAAAACAATATTTTTTTCCCCAGCTGCCATAATATGTTTTATTTATTTTTTGCCATGTGATTGCACTTGATCTGCGGGAGTCCATCTTTAGCCACATTAGGATGTCCACATTTGGAGACGCTGTGGATTGCCATCAGGCATTATTCATCACCCTGAGTCCAATCCGGAAACAGCTGGGTGTGGTCTAAAACTATCCATGGTTCTGCTTATTCCTTGCACCCCCATTCATAGCTGTGAGAATGTTCCTTTAAACCTAAACCTCAAATTGTTCTCAAGATCTTTTCATAAACTTGCTTAAATTATTGTGAATGCATCAATCGTTTGACTAAAATAAGCCTAACCATGAAATTACTCAGAATGCTTAATATTCAAAAGTATCAAGGATAATGTTGCCTATGTTACAAATAAAAACGTTTTATTAACCACTGCAGACAAATATGTAATGCAATCCTTAGTTGAAAACTGAAGTTGCTGCTCATCCCAAACCATGTGCACCCCACTCTAATCTTTCCCGCTGCATATCAGGTCATGCGTTCATTGTCATGGTACCTTGACGGAAGACAGGTCAACAGCGGGGGCCGCTGCGGGCGCAGGCGCTGGCTCGGCTGCCGGTGCGGGTGCAGGTGCAGGTTCGGCCTTCTTGGCGGGAGCTTTAGGGTCCTTCTTGGGAGCCATTTCTGCTTATAGTTAAAAAGCAACTACCTTTTCCCCTGAAGCACTCACAATTTCCGGTCCGGGTGGCACACAAGGAGTGCAGCACAGAATGGAGGAGACTCAGAGGAAGAAATCCCTGTTTGGGCGTATATATATCGGGCTATTCTCCGTGTGACCCCCGCCGATTCTGTCCTCGTCTGAGGATTGGATGGCGAAGGGGAGGGTGTGTGAGAGAGTGATGGGCTTCTCTCTTAACATGGAATATAAGACTGCAGGCCAGAGAAGGTTTATCCATTCCTCTCATCACAAACACACTGCACACGGTTGAAAAGGTTACCTGCATGCATAAAGTGTTTGTTAAAGACAATTTTAAGCAGGTGTTGTTTCATCGCGCGCTCAGTCAGGGCTGGCCCAAGGTTGTATGGGGCCTTGAGCAAGAGTTGATTTGGGACATCCCCTCCTGTTAAGGACATTACACCATTAACACTATGCCAACACAGATCTGAATAATTAGTTATCATTATAATGATAACTAATTATCATTAGTTATCATTAATGATAATTAGCACATAAGTGATACCAAAATGCCCTCTTATGTCAAAGGCAGCTGAGATGCTTCAATCGTGTTTTATTCCGTGTTTCAATCAGATTTCAACACGGAATAAAAAGACAGTTAAACATGTTTTTTCTCACTCTCTTCAGTTATATTAAAGCTAATTTCTGTTGTTTTACGTCATCTCCAATAAACATATTTATTGAAAGAATAAAGAATATTTATTCTGATAATTTTAAAGAATATTTATTTTTCCCTAAATGCCACAACAATGAAAGAATGTGTCAGAGATTTATTTATGAATGTCTTCTCTTTAAAAATAAATGAGGAAAAGCCCCAGATGATGATGTCAAGACTTTGGCAACTTCTCATAGGTTGAATGAAGCAATTGAGTTAATTGAAGGCACAGCAACCTTTGAAATCCTTATGTAATTTTCATTCCATATCATGGTGATGTGCCTTTTTGCTATCACCTAAAATGCATTAGTTTTTTGGTTGTTCCATGACAAATTGTGAAAAAGTTAATGGGGTGTGAATACTTTTGCTATCGACTGAATCTTTTGGCTCTGATAATGATCAGCTGTTTATTTGTGCGCACTGACTGTGACCACTTGGCAGAACAGGACCTCTGTGAGCGTCACCAACAGCCTTAGGGTGTATGTGACGTAGAAGCACAGAGACTGAGATGTGGAGCAGCATTCAGCTGCTGGTGCCAGTAAGAGAGACAAGGCCAAGAGTGCAAATTCTGTCTCCTTAATTCTCATCTATATCTGTCTCTTAGCCCCAGTAGTGGAGCCCTGCCCCCACCATCAAGACGGGGGGAGGCCGGTGACGAAGGAAGTTCATGAAATCCTCTTACTCTACCACCCCTTGGCCAGCACACACCCACCCACTTGCTTTTGCTGACCCCATCTTCATGAGGGTAAGCGGGAGAAAGCCCAGTCCCTCAGCTGTCATCCTGGCTCACCCCTGGCTCTCTACTGCGTCTTCTGTGTCTAAGTTCCCTTTCCTCCCGCCCCCTATAGAAACCCAGCCCCAGAGCTTGCACCTGTGCTGCAGTCCAATCTCAGCTCCACTATAGAAGCTTAATGGATTCAACAGGATGTTGATGGAGCTGAGCTTTATTAAGATGTGGTACCAGGTCAGCTTATGGAATGGAGAAAGAGAACAAAAATGTTTGTGTTGACAAACATCACTATGTTCTGTTGTTTGAAAGTTTGAAAAATACCCAGAAAACATAAAAGTAACTAAAATCCCGTTTGTGATTGTTTCCAGTTCAATAACGTGACTCCAACAACAAATAATAAAATTAACGTCACTAACCTTTATTTACACATTATTTAACTTCTGTAATTCAAGAAGGTTTATAGATGCATTTAAATATCCTGTTACAGACTAGCACATAAAACATCACATTAGTGAATAAAGGCAATCCTCCTGTATCTAAATATACAGCTATACTTATCCATTATCATTGGAAAGCTTCTTTAAAATTCCCATACTGGAGACATGAACTCAGATATTTAAGTAAAACAACAGGCTTCTGTTTGCAAAAGGCCTAAAATACTTTTTAGGGTTTGAAATGACAAATGACATGAAAAAGAGGAATGAAACTACAGTTCAAAGTGTAATAATGCTTAATGACTTTCATTGGTTTTCATTATATGACAGTATTGGATTTCAGGTGGCTTTCTAAGGTAGAAGTTATGTGGTGATTTTGGACAATGGATAAAACTCTATCATTTTTTTTTTTTTTTTTAAATGTGTTTTCTCAAAGATATAACGTTTGGGGAAAAACATAAAACTCCTTCATCATATGGATTGCTTTCCCCGGCTTCGCAAGTTGCACACCCAAAGGCATTATATTAAATCCTGCACCTCTATAAACTTCATAAAATACACCCAAGACACATACATGAATAATGAAACTTACATTTTGTTTCTGCAACTGCAGCAGCTTTGAAAAAGTTTTTTAAACCACACCAACCAACAGACAGTAGAACAGATAGGTTTCCCTTTTCTGCCTTTTGTTTTCTTCTAATAATATCATGTTTGCTGTCCTTTATCGGTAACTGCCATCATGTTTTTTTTTGTTTGTTTTAATGTTTTTACTCTTATGAATGAAGTAAAAATCTGTGTTTAACATGTCTGCCCACTCATCTGATCTATTTCAGGCTTGTCGTGCTTGTTGTGGTTGACCTGAAGAAATGCAGCGTCATGTTTGACAGATTTGGACAAATGGGCGGGGTTATCATCAGGATCTTCTCCTGTTCAGAGTCTACATTAGAAAAAAAATCACTAAAGTTTATAATGGTTTCTATTTATAGATTTTCTTTCAAGTAACATTTTCTACTTGTGTTTATTTGAAGATTGGCTGTTTCTTGGATTCTGCAATTACTTTGTTAATACTTTTCTTGACAATACTTAGGTTTATATGTCCCATTTGAATTTTGGACACAAAAGTCCATATTTGTGTGATGTTGTTTTTTTGTTTTTTTTTAAAATAAAAACCCAAACAATGCATGCTTTCCATAACTATGACATATGTCCTGATTTAAATGTTAATATTTTATTTTAATGAAGAATAGACAAGAAAATAGCAATTCTCCTCTTTTCTGGTTAACATCAACAAACTGAAATCTTTTGGGACATTTTAACTTAATTTGCCATTTGTTTGTTACTTTTACTTTGAAAACTATTAGTGACCCACATGGAAAATACCCTTATTTTCTGTATTTCTATATAAATACCCTTATTTTCTAAGTTGCTTTGTTTAGGCCATTGTTCATCAAATCCCATTGAGAGGCTTTCAAAGTGCAGGGTCAGTGCTTCTTCTTTTCTCTAAACTTTGAAAAAACTATTTGAACAAACTGAGAGACCATAGACCAAAATCTGTAGCTATCAACAGATTGTTGTTGATTTTTATGAGGCTAGTTTCAGTTCTGTTCATGGTCGGAAACCAGACAGGAATTGTTCATAAAGGTTATTGTGAGTTAATTGGGAGTGAACTTGAGAGATAAAGTTTTTTTTTGAGTACTTTTGAGATAAAAGGTAAATTAGAGATGGGATAAAGATTGTTGTAATTGTTGGCATCTTAGCCAGTTTTTTTTAGTATAGGAATGATAACATTTTTGAAAATAGCAGGAACAATTCGAGAGGTAAGAGAGGAGTAAATAATTATGAAGGAAAGACCCTGTTCAGGGTTTGAACAGGGTTGTTGAGATTGTTTTGAACATTCAAGTGGAAAATTTAGACCAACAGATGATGTCATAGATATTAGTGATACCTGGGAGTTGAAAAATGCAAATTGGTTTTAACATTGGTTGACATTGGTTTTAACCCCTTGCAAGAATATATTGGGACCTGATCCATGATGAACTAAACTACACACAAATAATGAAGAGTCTGGTAGAAAACTCTGAATCCCAGAATGCACGGCATTATATAATGCCATGCTGTTTGAGACTGAAAACTATTATTTCCTGATAATAAGGTGGTGCCCCAACTTGGTAATTCTAATCTAAATTACACATTTTAACAATAGTTTTTTATAGCCAAACCAAACCTGCAAGTATTTGGTTTGGTTGGTTTTGAGCACCAAGTAGAGCTCAATACACTTGCCCTATATTCACAAATATCAGATATTTGTGAATATACAGTATAATATATGAAGCTACACAAAAGAGGTGAGGTCTGTTATGGACAGTGGCAGCTAAGTCGGTGAAACATAGCTGTAAATAAATATCCTAGTTAGGGCAATGATGGAGACACTCAGTGGAGCTCTTAGATGTGAGTTTCTACACAGCTGATGATCCTTATTAGGCAATCTGATCTGTCAGTAGGCCAACTTAATTTTTGACATCAAATCTGAACAGGATTTTATTTATCTTTAGAGGAACTATGATCCACCAGTGAGTCCACATTGTATGTTTACTTCACATTGCAGTTTGTGCTCACAATATTTATTAAACTATCTGGCATCCATCCTCCTGCAAAACTACCTTTAAGACATAGTTTTAATGTTGGTTCTGATAAGACAAGCTCAGATAATTGCTGATTTTAAAGAAATATTTTCAAACAGTCTCAGTGAAGCAACACCACAAGTGTGGTTTTGGATATTACTAAATAAATCACGCAGATTAATTATACCAATATGAGAGACAACTTTATTCATTAGGCCATTCATTCTTGTTCAGTTAAAAGTTTTAGACTAAATCATGACGGCATCCCGTTGAACCTTTAACCACTCTGAGTATTCAATTAGAGATCAAC